>NW_008360316.1:3965334-3984645 GCF_000622305.1 Nannospalax galili | reverse complement strand
GTAGATGAGGAACAGCTGATCCTCCTGGAACAGGGACCTCTGGCTGACTAGATTTACCAGAAGGGCAGATAGGGGGGAATGGATGGGGTGCTGACAGCACAGTGGACAGTGACAGGGATAGCAGAGTGTGGAGGCTCTGGTGGGAGAGGAAGGTGGTCTACCTGACGAGTTTGTATTAATGCTCAGATGCCAAGGAGTTCAGAAAGTGGGCGACTGTGACCGTGTGATAGTCATGTATATAGAGATTAGAAATGCATGTGAAAACGTCTCAATGTCAATAGCCTTAGAATGAATTTTTCTGTATGAAACTGTGTGTTTTGACAACGAATGGAGATCTTTTTTAAAGATTAAAACCTCACTTAATTTTATGTCTTATAGGATTTAGACAGTACAATATTGTATGACTGTATTAATTCAACTATACCTAAAAATTTATAGCCAATTTTGAAAGCGATGCATCTTAGCTCTAGAAATTGTTATTGAATATATCAATGCTATTGTAATGAAATGCTTTTTCTAATTATATGGTTATTAAATAAATAATTTAAAAAAATTCACATTACCACAGTGTGTGTGTGTGTGGGGGGGTGCGTGTACATATGCAGTTCAGAGGACAACTTCAGGTGTGGTTCCTCAGGCATCATCTACCTTTTTTTGGGGGGTTCCCTCACTGACAGGGTCCCTCACTGGCCTCACCTGCTAAGTGAGCAAGCTGGCTGGTGAACTAGGCCCACCTGTTTTCATCTACCCAGTGTTGGGATTGCAAGGGTATGCCACATCTGGCTTCATATTGTACTTTCTAGATACTAAGATAATGATTTTCCAGGCCAGGGAGATGGCTCAACAGGTGAAGGCACTCCATGTCAAGTCTGGTGACCTAAGTTCCATCCCTGGATACCACGTGGTTGAGAGAAAAAAATCAACTCCCCTCATTTGTTCTCTGACTTCTATACACATGGTCCATATGCACCATGTACATACAAATGAATAGATGCTTAAAAAAGAAACTAATTTCCCCATTCCTAATTCCATCTCATAGTCATGAAGAGTTGTCAAACATAGAATGTCATTGCTTGCAGAATGATGAATGTGGTTGTGTTCTATAAATCATGGCCAAGAGCCAAAAACATCCATTGTCACCTGCTTTCATTTACAGTACGAGTCTGTACATCTTTAACCCAAGGCCTGCACTTGCTAAGTGGGCTAAGTACTTCATGCACATTATCAAGGCCATGCTGTGGCTTGGGAGTTAGAGGCACAAGAAAGAAAATGTCATTCATATGTATTAGTAGCATCATATACTTAAACAGACTAAACAGACCATTTAGTAAAATATAAACCACTGTCTTCTTCATGTGTGGTGTGTGCATGTGTATACACACATGTGCACATAAATGTGTGCAAACGCACTTGCCCATGCAGGTCCATGTGGAGACATGTGGAGGCCAGAGGTTGATATCAGGTTGTCTTCCTCACTTTATTTTTTGGAGACAGGGCTTCTCACTAAACCTGGAGTTCACCATTTCTGCTAGACTTGTTGGCCAGAGAGGCCCTCGGATCTCCTGTGTCTGCCTCCTAGTGCTGGGGTTACAGATACGGCAGGTCAAGCTTTTTACATGGGCGCTGGGGATCCGAACTCAGGTCCTTATGCTTGTACAGTAATCACTTCACCCCAGCCCCTAAATCACTGTATGTACAAATTCTAACAGGAGAAAAACATGCTGTGATAATTTACAGTCTTTGGAGAACACTGTCTGGGTTTAAATCCCAACCCTGCCATTTTACTCCAGGGCCTCAGTTTCTTCCTTGTGTGCAGCAGGCAGCTAAGAGGATGTACAACCCAGTGAGAATGCTGTGAGGGGCTGAACAAAGCCAGGCAATGCAGCAGCACAAGGTCAGGGCTCGGCAACACTCAACAGATACTCCGATGTTCCTGAAGGCCACTCTAAAGGCACTTCACCGCACACTGCAGATGAAGTCGGCACAAGGAACGAGGCACCGTAGGCCTGACCGCTGAGGCACAAAACAGGGCAGTCCTGACTTGAGCTTGTTTCCAGTGCTGACATCAGCATTCACAGCCATACAGCTCAGCTGTTCAGGTACCGTGATGCTCAAACAAGATCCACAAAAATGAAAACCAGCTTGGGAAGAAGCAGCCTTCCAGCCTCTCATCTACTAATGATGGATTCTCTAAATCAGGCCAAGACTGCTGAACAAAAGCTGGGCATGATGGCCATGTCTGTAATCCTACACAGTGACACCCTGTCTCCCTAAAAAGGAAATACTAAAAATAAAGTTGATCTTACAGCCTTGCAGTGGAATACAGCCTTGGTTATCACCATCACCTGGTAAGACTTCTTTTTCATCTGTGCTGAAATGACTCAGCACCTTGCCTAGGAGTCTGATGAGATGCTGTAGGGCTGGAGAATATGACAAACTCTGCTGGCACTTACCTCACAGATGTCCTTGAGGTGCTTGATGTAGACACGCTCGGTGTTCATGATCTCCTGGATGACGTTGGTACGCATCTGCTGCTGGCTCTCGGGGTGCTTGTGGCGGGCCTTGCTGGCTTCTTCCTCCTGTTCCTCCCCATGAGGATGGCTGGTGTTCTCCAGCAGCTCCTCCTGATTGACCCGAAGCTACAGGCCACACACAGGGTCAGGTGACTTAGGGGATGGGAGGTGGTACCAGAGGCAAGGCCAAAGACTTCCCTGTGCCTAGTTATGGTCATGGTGGCGCCTGACCCTACCCTTGGTTTCCATGGACAGCAGCAATGCCAAGCAAACTGCTTCCACTAAGAATTTGATTCCAACCAGCCTAATTTCTTACAGGTCTGGCTTGTGTGGGAGATTAAACACAAGGACAGAAGAACTGGACCTGCGTAAAGACTGGGCTATGCCTGAAACTCTTCTGGAACCTCCTGCCCATGGATACCCTGGAAAGCACAGAGGGCCACACTTACCCTAACAAAGCTTGCAGGGAACCAGGCCTCCTTATCTTCATTCCGGCCCCACCACCAGTCCTTGTTAGATGCTTCCAGAACCTGAATGACATCTCCAGCCTTGAAGCCCAGTTCCTGGTCATCCATGGTCACATGGTCCCACAGTGCTTCTGCATAGACCACACTGCCATCGCTGATCAGCTGGAATGGAGACAGGAGGGCATGCTTAGCACTCAATAAGGTGGGTAGATGGAAGGAAGCCACTCGCTAGATGTGCTTCCTTGGGGCGATCTGATACCTTCTTCTGTTTCGAGAAAAACAGTACCAAGTATGTGTATGATTTACTCTTATAGGGAAACTCAGACCAACTTAGACATACATATGTGCCAGGTGTGGTTACATTTGGTTATATTTGCAATCCTAGCCTGCAGGAGCTGAGACAGGAGAATCACAAATTTGAGGCAAGTCTGGACCCCACAGCAAGACCATCTCAAAAATCCAAAGATACACAGAACACCTTTATTCACAATGGGGTTACGTGTGATAAATCACCTAAGTCAAAAATATCATAAACCAGGGCTGGAGAGATGGCTCAGCAGTTAATAGTACTGGCTGCTCATGCAGAGGATCCAGGTTCAGTTCCCAGCACCCACATGGCAGCTAACAACCGTCCATAACTACAGCTCCAAGGGAATCTGATGCTCTCTTCTGGCCTCTATGGCATTGCATGCATGTGGTGCATCTACATACATGCAGGTAAAACACTCATAAATTTTTTAAAAAATTTTAATTATAAACTGAGCATGCATTTGCTACACCCAAGTCAACATAAGCTCTTACCTAGCCTATTATAACTGTGCTGAGAATACTCCCATGAGCCTACAGCTGGGAAATCATTTAAGTGTATCACATAATAAAATTTGGAATATCATGTAATTTACTGAACACTGTATTGAAAGAGAAAGAAAGAGTAGAATGATTCTTTATATTGCTGGTGGAAGAAAAGGTCCAAACTCCAAATCTGAAGTATCACTTCTCCTGAACACAGGCTTTCTCACACTGCGGTAAATCCAGAAAAACATAAGGTGAATCGTTTTAAGCTGGAGACTGTAGCTGTAGACTAGTTGCCTAGCCAACTTCGTATCTAGAATCTTTGCTCCACAAAGGACTTCTGGGCCACCGAACTAGATGCATGGTGTGCTTACCAGAAGCCCCTCACATATCCACCCGAGGGCACCACTCCACTTCTGATTGGAGCAGGCCTTGTGTCAACTGTTTACTCTAACTGATGGAATGGCCTCATGATCTTGGGACATTTAACAGCTAGTGAAGATTCAAAGAACAGGCATAGCCCATCTGTTCCCATAGGGCAGGAGCACAGGTGACTGCACAGACCTTAGCTCCCACAGACATGCAGGCTAAACATCTCTCATATAATGTGACTGGGACCAGGAGGGTTTCAGATTTCAGATTTTCGGATTTTGGAACTTTTGCATGGACTTTACGAAATCAAAACCTTGAGTATCGCATCTGAAGAGGTTTGAGACTTCAGTGCACTGTTAGATTTTTGACCTAGGGATGTTCAGTCTAAATGATGTTATATAGTCGTACCTGGTGACCTTAGTGAGGTTATGCGCCACACGTTCCACTTGAGATTGTCAAAACCTGGAGGAACCCTCTAGAAAGATTTGTATGAAAAAGAGCTAATGCTGCAGTGTGGTAGAGAAACCTCCTGGCTTGGGATGAGATGTGTGGTTGATCTCAGCTCTGCTATTTGCTAGCAAATTCTCTCTCTCTCTCTCTCTCTCTCTCTCTCTCTCTCTCTCTCTCTCTCTCTCATCTTGGGAATGTCTCTCTCTCTCTCTCTCTCTCTCTCTCTCTCTCTCTCTCTCTCATCTTGGGAATGGAACCCAGGGCTTTGTATTAGGGTCTATCCTAAGCTGTCCAAGCAGACCTTGAACTTGCCTTCTTCCTGACTCAGCTTCCCGAGTAGCTGGGATCACAGGCACGCACCACCAGGCCTAGAGTTCCTGGATACACCTCAAGGCATTTATTATAATATGGACAGGTTTTCTTGTCATCTCTTAGTTCAGCTGTGAGAATCACGTGACATAATGAATGGGAGTGTATCCAAATCTGCGAAGCCCAAAGACAAGGCCTGCTGATTTTACTGCTAGCAGGGACAAGCTTCAGCAATCTGCAAAGCTCAATCACAGACACTTTCCTAGACGATGTCAGAAAACCAGCATTGTACTAGCCAGACTTCCAAGTTTCAGGATATGCCAAGTAAGAATTAATTAGACAGTAACATCCAAGGTGGTTCTGGGCCTTGAAATTCAAGTATCAGGTATATGTAGGATTCCAGTACCTCGTTAATGGCCAGCTGCTCCCCACCTGGCTGCAGGTACCGAGGGTTGGCCTGGCAGAGCTCTTCATAGCTGAAATCCTCCTCACTACCATTATCATCAACTAAGGCTGAGGACTCCGTGCCACCATCTGAAGAGACTGAGGGGAAAAAAGCAAGAAAAAGCATGTGTTAAAAGACACTGATAAGCCAGGAGTGGTGGCTTGCACCTGTTATCTCAGCATTCAGGAGACAGAGGCAGGAGGATCACAGCAAGCTTGAAGGCAACCTATGCTATATAGTGAGTTCCAGACCAGCCAGGATTATAGAGCAACAAATATATTGCTAAAAACAAACAAGAGCACGTAACCTCTGGTAATACTCCTCAAGAAAAGGACCATTTTACCTCATCCAGTATAAGAAAGTGTTGGAAGAGTCTCGCTACAGAGGTTACAGTTAGTGCAAGAGTTGCTAGAGTCCAGAGTCCCAGCACACATTGCAGACAGATCCAAGAGTGATGAGTTAAGAAAGTGAATTATCTGTGATTTAGTAGGAAATCTGCTCCACAGTGGATATAAAGAGTATAGGTAATAGCCAGATGTGGGGATCGTGCCTATAATCACAGAACTCGGGAGGCTCAGGCAGGAGGACCACTATGTCTTCAAGTTCAGCCTAGGCTACTGAACGATATCTTGTTAAAAAATAAAAAAGAAGAAAAAAATAGTGTTTTCAAGTGATATGTTGATGTTTGAGGAAACGAACATGAAATTTCACCGTATTCCTCTGCCAACTGCAAGGGAACAGGACTACTAAGGCCAGAAGATCTCCAAGGGGTCAGAATGAGTCATTCTTCCTACCTGTCTGCCCATCCATAAGGGCCAGAACTCAGCATCAGAACTGGGGACTGTGGGGCACCACTACCAAAATGTGAAAGGCGCTGCAAGGACAGGGCAGCACTTTGGTTAGACCACGTGTTCCAGAGCAATGGGTCCCTCTTCCCATCGCTGAGTGCCTGTCATTGTTAAGGCCAGTTAGCTTGGCCTCCCATCCAAACAGGCTCAGGGACAATTCCATCACCATTTGCTCCAGTGGGAAACCTGCTAGGTGCTGGAGAACGTGGAACTACGTTCATCTGGCCTCAAAGAGCCAGGCCAGCAGCTGGTGAGCTAGAGATCCAAGGGTAAGTAAGGAAGCCCAGTGCTCAAGATGCAAGTCAGAAACTGGATCACACAAAGTGGTAGGTAGATTTTAAAGAGAAAGGGACATCACTGAGAAGGGCCCAGAGAAAGGCCACAGGGAAGAGGTAACCACCTTAAGTCATGACATTGAGATGGCCCTTGACTGAGAGAGAAAGGTGGCAGAATTTGAAGCACACACGGATTCCATAATCAAAGACCCTATAATCCACAGCGTCATTTTCCAGAGTTTTCATTAACCATGACCATGGCTGAAAACTGTTAAATAGAAATTTTCAGAAATAAATAATTCCTATGATTGCCTGTCTGTTTTTATAGTGCTGCAGCTGGACCAAGGTCTTGGGCATACTAGGCTTTATTTCTACAGGATATATTCCTTATTATTATTGTTGTTGTTCATCTCTTCCTGTGCCTCATCTATAAATTTGACTTTACTGGAAGAATATTTAAGTTGGACAAAGTATATACAGGGTTTGTATATGCAGTATGCATTAAGCATAAACACACCAGATGTATACTGGTATCCATGTGGCCAGGGGAGCTGCTGGACATGGCATGAAAGATGGAAATGGGAAGGCTAAGGCAGGGGCCTAGGGCCACAGAAAGCCACAGGTGCTCTTTCAGTGTTTGGTTTGCTTTTATGACTGGTCCCACTATGTAGCTCAGGCTGGTGTGGAATTCATATCCTCCTGCTTCAGCCTCCTGATGGCTGGATTACAGGCGTGTGATGCTACTGGGCTTCTTTCAGGGTTTTGAGTTTATAGTTGAAGAGTCCCCTGCAGAACAGGAAGTGTCAGAGCTACAGAGTGCTGGCTGCATTCCAGCCTGCCCCATCTCCTTCTGTAGGCACAAGAGTGGAGCCAAGCTACCTAATCTCCATGCTTCATGCACATCTTTGTTTATGAAGAATTAGGCAACAGTGTGTGTGAACTATCATCTCAGATGCACAGTGAAGCCTCTATAAGAGATAATTTTGGCAGAATGTAACAAGGGCAGGGCTGAATGACTCTAGCAACAGGAAAGGAAGCCAGTGACGGTGGACTGGGGAGACATGGAACTGCCACAGTGAGGGCAACAGGTACCACTCTGGGAAAAGGTGATTAGAACAGAAATCTATGGATGGTGGAGGTGGAGCTCAAGCTAGGGCAAGAGAAGATGCAGTTAAATGAGGTTTCAGAACATTGCAGTTTCTGCAAATATTCATGAAAGGGACATTAGAGCAAGAAGCAGTGTGGCAGGAAGGGGGTCCCTCTGCAGTGGCCACCTTCTCATGGGTTGCCCCACCGTAAGCCCCAGCTCTGTTCAAACAGTGGCTCTCATCAGCATCTGACTTGGCCCCACCTGTTTTGGCATCTTTCCCTGATGCTGGGGTGTCCCTGCCGCCTGGGAACCCTACCGTGTCACTGTTGTCACCTCTCTTCCCGAGCCCTCCTGTGAGCCCAGAGCCTTCACATTTGTGCCTAGCTGTGTACCACCACCTCTGAGGCCCTGGATGCTGAGAAGCCAGTGAACCGAGGATGAGTTGACGAGCCTTAGCTCATGGTGGACCACAACAACTGCTGGCTGCCTACACAGTGCTCAGTGCCTTCTCCCACCCCATGCCTGCCTCAGGTTCCTTCCCTGGTTGTATGCATACAAGCTCTGGGCCTCAGGGCCAAACGCAAAGTGAGCTGCCTCAGAGGTGGCCTCAGGAGTGAGGTGAGGTGTTCCTGAGCCTGTACCCAAAGCTAAGATGAGGAGAAAACCTCTCTGGAGCTCTTGTGCTATCCAGGACCTCATGTCTTTCTGGCTCTCCAGAGAAAGGGGAGGCAGGTAGGCAGGGTGGCCATCCCTTAGTGCATATGTACGTGTATGTGTCTGTATGCATGCATGCATGTGTGTGTATGTGCGTGCACGCGTGCACACCACAGGTGCTACCATCTACTTTCCCCTTCTCCTTTGCAGGTGGTAGGGAGTAAACACAGGGCTGGGGGTGTGAGGTCTTAAGGAAGTCAGACTTGGGTTATATCTGAGAAAGACACTTGAGCCCATACAGTACAGTGACAGTTCCTTTTAAAACTTAACTTCTGCTTCCTCTTCTATGGTTAGCGTTGCTGGTACAGAACTCAAGGTTAGCTATTACCTGGTCTGTTGCACTTTCCTGGGGTGTGTATGGGATGTTGAGGAAAGAAGTCTTGGGGGAAGTGAGTCAGCATGTCTTAGACTGCCCCAAGACAGCACTGAAGATGACTCTTTGTGAGCCAGGGGCAGTGGCCTGCAATTAAGGCCTGGCAACTGCCTGGGTTAACAGCTAAAAGGTTTTAATGATCGTGGGTGTGCAGAAGATAGACAAACCAGGCTGGGACCTGGAACTGCAGGAATCTTTGGATATCAGCCAGCAGTGGCCTGGCACTGCCCGACACCACAGGCATTCCTCCCTTATCACATTTCAGCTGTGGCCAAGCCAGAAAAAAAAAAAAAAAAAAAAAAAGAAGAAGAAGAAGAAGAAGAGAAAGGCATCCAGGCCTCATAGTCAGAGCAAATCCCTAAAAACACTTCCCTCAAAGAACCACTGGATGATGCTGGTCCAGGAAGAATGCTACCATCTGATCTGCCATTGCTGGGAAAATCAGTTTTAAAAATGCCAGTAGCAATCATTTATAATCCATGATGTATGTATATGTAGATGTGTGTGTGTGTGTGTGTGTGTGAGAGAGAGAGAGAGAGAGAGAGAGAGAGAGAGAGAGAGAGAGAGAATCCACTGGCAACAGTGCTAGACTTCACAGGAAAACACCGGAATGGAACCTTCTGTGAAGAGATAGGGATGCAATGTACCAGATGATTTCTGAGCTGCTGCCATAAATGCTTACAAGAATGAAGTGGGTGGTGTGGTGTTTCAACACCATGGATGAACACATGCTAAACACCACAGAAGCTCAAACTCGCCCAGGTACACTGACTCAGTCTCCCCATCAGTTAAACGGGGTGAGCAGTGGTGAGAGACAGGCAGTGTGTGTGAGGGAGAGGCCAGGGTGTTTGGTGTAAAGAAGCCCAGTACAGTAAAGAAAGGACAAATGTGGGAAGTGAGGGATGGCCTATCTTGAGTCTGTCACTACAGAGGTACACAAGCACGTGTCACAAAGTACCCCAAAGACAGGATTATGTGTTAATCAAAAGGGTCAAGTTGTGGCTAGGCGTGGTGATACATGCCTTTAATCCCAGCACTCAGGAGGCAGAGGCAGAAGGATCTCTCTGTGAGGTCCAGGCCAGCCTGGTCCACATAGCAAGTTCCAGGCCAGCTGGGGTTACAGGAAAAACCGGTCTCAAAAACAAAGCGAACTAACTAAATAAATGATGAGTTGCGAATTACTACCCAGGCAAAGAAAGGTGCTAGCTTACCTCCCTTTCTAGCCAAATGACCTTGGGCAAAGACACTTGACCCCTTTCAAGTTCAGTTCTGCCCTCGGTTATGGGAGCAAGTTCACATGTTTTGTATCTCAGAGGTCTTTCTTCTTCCCCTGCCTTTCACACCCACCAGTTAGCCTGGACTCTACCTACCTTCCCTTCCTAAGGGAACAAGAACCCAGTCAATACTGTCTCTCACCACCTCAGCCTGGGTCACCTTGCATAGGCTGGTCACCCTGTATCTCCTCACCTCATCCACTGCTGTTGACTTAGATCAAGGTACCTAGAGTGACCCTGTTTCATTACTCCTAATTTAAACTGGGTCTCTCTGCTTAAGTCAGTAATGGGTTGAAGTCTGGAGATTCGCCCCAGGCACACACACCATGCCACTGGGTTCTGATGGCATTCCACTGCTCTCCACGTTACCCCTCCTCAGACAAGGTACCTGCTTTACTCCTGGTAACTAGACAAGTGCCCAGCATGCCCAGATACCCAGTAAGCACCAGTGCAGAGGAAACTGCCATACATTTCGGCTAGCATCTTACAGGACAGTAGTGTAAGATAACAGTGAAGCTGAGCAGGGCATGGTGGCCCGTGCCTATAATCCCAACATTTGAGAGGCAAAAGCAGTAGGATTGCCTTGCTCAAGGACAGCCTGGTCTACAGAGGGAGTTCCAGGTCGGTTAGGACTACTTAGACCCTGTTTCAAAACCAAAACCAAAAAGTGAAAAGAAATGGAACTGAAAAATTTGCAGTGCTGAGTATTTTTACTGTGCTTTTTCTCCATTTGGATACACAGATACTTCCACTGTGCTACAAGTGCCTACAATGCTCACGGTGGGTTCAGGGCAGTGATATGCTGGGCAGTTCTGCAGCCTGGAGCCAGGGACTAGATTAGCTGTATAATCGGCTACACTGCAGACACATCAGGAAGTGCATTCTGCCTTGTCTGCATAGCGAGGGATATCACCTGATGAGCCCTGCTAAGTGATTCTTGACTGTACAGCACATGGACTTCAAACAGGGGTTTGGAATCAGACAGACTAGGTTTCAATGAGTGTTAGGAACAGAACCTATAGCCTTGTGCAGGCTAATCAAGCACCCTACCAATGAGCAGACTTTTTTTTTTTTAGTGTAACTCCTTGGTCAGGTTTATCGATTTTCAGACCTAAATGTGAATATTAATATCCATCGCTCAAGGCTGTTTGCAAATTCTCACCAGTAACTGCTGCTGACTGGTTTTCTGTGCAGCTCAAATAAAATGTTATTTAAGTATATTCTATATAGGGGCTGGAGAGGTGGCTTGGGGGTTAAGAGCACTGACTGCTCTTGCAAATGACCTGGGTTTGGTTTCCAGCACTCACATGGCCGATAACAACTGTCCATAACTCTAGTTCCAGGGGATCTTACATCATCCTCTTCTAGCCTCCCAGGCCATTGCATGACATGGGTGCACACACATACACACAGGCAAAACACTCATACACATAAAATAAAAACAAATAATAAATAAATTTAAGTAAATGAACAAAAATACAAAACATTCTTTCAGTGTGTGCTGAGAATGTACCAGGCAGTGGTGCTGTGTGGTGGGCACCCAGTGATAGAGAAGCTGGTCCCAGTAACACCTGGCTGTGTGCAGCAGGCTCTGGCCCATGCCCGCCCTCCTACTCCAGGGCAGCACTGGCCCCTCTGTGCTACCTGTTACTGATAACAAGACAGAAGCTCTGGGAAGGATACCAAACAGGGCTGTTCTTCCACAGTCTGTAGGAACAGTAATCACAGGTTCCTCCTGCCCTTTGAAGCATCACTCCCTGCTCCTAGCGAGCCTGCCAGTGACTCAGCTCAGCTTGTTTTGTTCTTTGCCCTCTATGACCTTAATGATATTCATGATTTTAAGCTCTCCTTATTCTCCGTCCTATCCTTGAGTGTATTTTGTGGAGTCTGACCTTCCAGTACATGTCCACAGGAGAAGGATTATCTTATATTGGAGTTGCATCTGCTCTAAGCAGTTTCTATTATTCCCTATACTTGCTGTCTTTTATGTCTGCTTTCCCCTACTAGGATGGCAACTGTCATTTGGGTTTGCTAGAATCTAGTTCTGCATGCTTACCCCCACCCCTGCAGCTCCCCATGTAAACACAGGGAAGGCACTAATTGCTTCCCATCTGCTCTGAAAATACCAGTGGGGAGAGCCAGGTTCCAAGAAGTTACATAACAGAGTGACACAGTGCTGGACACCCAGGTCTCCCTGGCTCACATTCCAGCACCCACCTCAGACCACAGCTAGAAGACTCTAGCTGGTCTTCATGCCCCCCACCCCTTCCCCAGCTGTGCTCTGCAGTTGCTTCCACAGCAAACTCAAAACCCGCCTCATTGGGGCTGGAGAGTTGGCTCAGCGGTTGAGAGCACTGACTGTTCTTGCAGAGGACCCGGGTTCGATTCCCAGCACCCACATGGTGGCCTCAAACCAAACTGTCCTTAACTCCAGTTCCAGGGGAATCCGAAGCCCTCTTCTGACTTTAGCCGCATTGCACGACACGGGTGCACTCACATACATGCAGGCAATATACACATAAAATAAAAATAATAAATAAAATATTTATTTTTAAAAACCCTGCCTCATGCCTTCACAGGAAACTCCATGGTAGTTTCCTTGCAGGGGCTAAGGCCTCCCAGTGCTCTGACTTCACCCTGCTTTAGTGGCGTAACTGGTGCCAGACACTTGCAGTAAGTGCTGTTCAGTTGAGCTGAAAACTGCTGATGGGGAAAGAGCAGCTGAAAACCCTGCTGTGTGCTCAAGGGTGCCGAAGCCCACACCCACCTCTGTGGGTGACCTCTTTCCATGGCCCAGGCCCAGCAGCTGGGCTCCACCCCTCCAAGGTCACTTCCTACAAGCTGCAAAGGGCGTCAAATTCCTCCATTACCAATGAAGTTAGTAAGGGAGACTTGCTACCTAGAGGAACTCTGTATAACAAACAGCTATTATAAATTTGCAAAATGTACTTCAGTAAGACCAAGAGAAATAAATATATACATTTTTAAAACGTTTGTTCTTGTTTTGGCTTATTTTTTGAGACAAGAGTCTCACCGTGCACTACAAGCTGTGTCCTCCTACCTACCTCTGTGTTCTAGTCTATTTTTCCATTGCTGTGACAAAATACTCTGACCAATACCAACTTGGGGAGGAAAGGGTTTATTTTATCTTACATCTCCCAAGTCACGGTTCATCAGGGAGCCCAAGGTAGGAACTCAGGGCAGGAACTTGGAGGCAGGAGCTGGAACACAGGTCATGAAGGAACGCTGCTTACTGGCTTGCTCCCTGACCCCTGCTCAGCCTGCTTTCTTATGCAACACAGGCCCACCTGCCCAGGGGTGGCACCACCCACAGTGGGTTGGGCCCTCCCACATCACTCAACAATCAAGAAGATGCCCCACAGACATGGCCACAGGCCAGTAAAACAGAGGAAATTCCCCAATTGAGGCTGCCTCAACCCAGGTGTGTCAAGTTGACACTAAAGCTATCCAGCATACTCTACCTCTCCAATGCAGAGATTGTATGCATGCATCGCTACAATCAGCTAAAATATAATTTTTATCCTTTTTATTGTGATTTTTAACTCCAACATAACCCTTTTAAAGCATACAGCCCAGTAGTGTTGGGCATGCTCACATAGCTGTGCCATGGACCTCTAGAACACCTTCGTTTTGCAAAACCAAACCCTATGCGTATGGAACACTAACTTCTTTCCTTCCCCTCTCCCCTGCCTGTTCCTTGTCAACCTCCTTTCTCTTTCCTGTTCCCGTGATTCTACTTGAGATCATTTGTGTGTAGAGAGCTCTACAGTATCAGTGTTGCTGTGATAATTCTTTTGCTCAATACAATGCACTCAAGGTCCATCCACACTGCATGAGTCAGAATTCCCTTCTTTGGTAAGGCTGGATGTTAACACACCATGGTTGTCTACCTAACCTGTTCTGTGTGTCTACTTTTGTGTGGGAGGACACGCTGGGTTGCTTCTGTCTCTTGGCTATTCTAAACGATGCTACCATCAACATGGCTGCCCTCGTTATCTTTTTGAGGCCTGCTTTTAGTCTTTTGGCTCTTTACTCAATCAGGATAATGTCAATGTTGGCTCATTCTTGTGTTAGGTTTTGGAGAGCTTTCAAACTGCTTTCAATGGTGGCTACATTGGTTTATATCCCACCACCAGCTCATAAGGGCCTGGCTGCTCTGATTCCTGACATCTAAGCCATTTCTTATCCTGAAAAATAATAATGGAAAAGACAGTTTGAGAATGATCTTGTAAACATGGACACAGGACTGCTCCAAATCAAACTCACTTTAAAATTCCAAGACTCCAGGTCATACTGGTTATAAGAGTAAATGCGTTCTCTTTCTAAGCACTTGCTAACTAAAGCTTTCACGGAATTCAGGAGGGCCACCCTTTATTGTCTTAAGATTTTTTGCAGTGCTAGGGCTTGAACTCAGGGCTTTCTGCATGCCAGGCAAGCACAGTCTCCATCCTTATCCTCTAAGAGATTTGTATGCTGAGACCAGCACATACCTCAGGCTAGTGACAGTTCCAGAGTACCACCAATTCCAAAGACACAACACAGGGCACTGGTTGAACCACCCTGGCAGGCCATCACCCCCAGAAATTCTGTTTCCTGGATCTCCCATGCACTGAGTGAAAATGGGCCACCTTTTCCTGAGGTACCATCTATCCCTTTCATTGCCTTGTTCCTTACACAGTGTTCTCTTGGGGTTTGTTCTGGAAGGTGTTCTCTAACTTCCAAGTCTGTCAGCTTTTTTGGATGAAGGAACAACTGTCTAACGGAAGCAGGCATCTGAAGAGAAATCTCTGGTCAGATAGGGCCCCCGGAGCAGGTGCAGAATGCTGTGTGCTACCTACAGAGGGCAGGCCAATATTTAGATTTACAAGACCACTGGTAATAGAATTGTTAGGAATACAATTAGAAAAGATAAAAAGGTTTTGTAAAAAGCCAACCAAAAAGTGGCTCCATTTCTCAGGAAATTAGCAGGCAATCCTCTCTGAGCTAATATTTTACACTTTTGAAGGGGGCCATGATTCTAAGGTGAGTTTTGACAACAAGCAATATCACACAGCATCAAAATGGAGCCCTCCTATCTACCTTCAGAGAACAGGTCTACCGCAGGGCATGGTGGGGCTTCCTTCTCAGGACAAACCTGTTAGCTCACAGTTCCATATTTAAGGAACTGGATTTAAAAGCACTAGACTGTGAATCACAAGAGCTTGGTCTGAGTTCCAGTGAGGCCTCCTTGGGAAAGTCATGATCTCTGAGTCTTTGCTTTCTCATGTGAAAGTAGGGAAAAAAAAGCCCTTGCTCTGCTGCCTGTGGTAGAGGTGGCAGGAGAGGGGTGGCACGGTAGAGGCGGAACAGCTGCTAAACACAAGGTGAGAAGTGCCCAGCACTACAGCTTCTTATGGCTGGGAAGGGCCAGGCTGTCACCCACACTGACTTGCTAATTAGCACAGCACTCTCCCAGCAAGAGGGCTCCTGGTGGGGATTTCCCCAAGGCTTGGTTTGGGGAAGTTCCTGTACTTAGAATAATCTGTTAAAAACATACATTTCAGAAAACCTCCTGCTGATCACTTCACTTCCTCAGGTTGAGATAAGTCAGTCCAGCTTCCCAATTCAGAAGCGGAAATGGCCTAAAAGACAGGAACTGCAGTCTCAGCTGAAACCATGGCTCCAGCCCCTTCCCTCAGAGAGCCAGCCACCTTCTGGCCACTGAAACACCCATGGAGGGAACCCATATCATCCACAAAGCTGCCAGGCCACCTGATCCACTCTTCCTAAGGGATTCCTTAACACCCTACAACAGGAATCCTAACCACACGGAGAATGCTTAGGAAAATGAGAATCCTACCTTACTCTAGGCTACTGAGTCAGGGCAGGGCTGGGTGGGAGCTGAGAATTGCTTTCAAAAGCCAGTCAAATGGCCCTGATGCCTGGCAGATTTGGGAAGCAGTGGACCTTCAGGTTAACTCCACGTTACAGTGCACCAATGGGTTTGTTCTACAATGTGTGTCCGTGGCCTGCCCCTACATCACACCACAACTTGCAGAGTGTCTGCTCACACAGGAAGGCGCTGACTTGGCCACCTGATGCCAAAGTTTCCCCCTATAATGTTCCTGGTCTAACAGGACAAACTGTCGTGTTCCTGCTCTACCTGGACTAACCTTCCCTCCCCAAGCAGCTCATTGAATCATCCCTTCTGCCTCTTCTTGGTGGTGGGTTCCCTGATTCTCCTGCTCTCTCTTATTTGTGCTTTGATCCCTTCCAGTAACCACTTCTGACCTGTTCTAGAAGCATGCCAGGCTTACCTCTTATGAAATACCTCCCATAGTATGAAGACGTTATTATATTTCAGTTAGCTATGCCATGACTATGTCCCACCGACCTTCTTAAGGACAGGAACATGTCTGTGGGCCCGTGCTGCAGGCTGAACCAAAGCATGAGATGCCTTTCACACTCTAGTGTAAACTGTTACTGTCCTGCTCAATACTGACTTCTAATCCATTCTCCAAAAATGGTTATCTTTGATTCTGTGGAGTATACAGACCAACAATAAGATCCAAACAGGCCCCAGAAATGGACATAGTAACCCCCACTGATAACCTTTCATAACAACCAAGGATCTTTTAAGAACAATTTTCCCCAAATAGAGCTTTCACCAGCATTCGGATGTGTTTTGGTTCCCCAGAGACCACAGCAGTTATATCACAATTGACCTTAATTATTCCAAACTTCTGAAAGTAGATTGTTTTTTTCTACAAACAGCTTAGTAATTCCTTAATTTCCTCAAGCAACCTCCCAGTGCAGACACAGCCTGCTCTGGAGCACTGGATCACTGACTGTGCTCGTCTGTAAAAATGACTGGGATGGTCTGGACTGGGAGGCCTGGGCAGCTGGCACCCCGGGTGCTCCTCCCTGGGCCCACAGCCATTCTTCCTGATGAAGTTCAGGCCGGTAGGTCTCTCAGTGTCCTGTGATGAACCCCAGCTTTGCCTATGGTATGTCGTGGATTGTTTGCTGACTCTCTTCAGTTGATTGCTCCTCTGTGGTTCTCTGGTTTTGATGGTGGCTACCTACATCCATCCTCATTGACACTGGAGGGGTTGTCCCTCCTACATACCCTCTTGTACTATCTGCCAAGGTCTAGATGTCACCTTGATGGCTGGAGGAACCTAGCAGGGAAGCCAGTCAGTCCACACCACCACCCTGGGTGGTTGTGGTTGGGTGTACCAAGCACGGTGTTCAACATAAACAAGTATCCTGGATTATCAGAGCTCATTTATCTTTTTTTTTTTATAATACATTTTTTTTAATTTGTTGACTTTTTGTATGTATGTGTGTATGTGTATATCACACAGAATCACCTCTACTAATTAACATGATGTAAATTTCCATGCTTCCTCCTCAAATATAATACATTTTTTTTAAAAATTGTTGATTTTTTTTTTTTGGTGTGTGTATATCACACAGAACATCCCAAACCATCTTATTCAACTATACACCCACTTCCCAGATGGTACCCTCCCATAGCCTCCCTCCCCCCCACTAGAGCCCTTATATTCTGATATCCCTGCTACTGTCTGCTGTGTTTTTGGCACCTCAGCCAATACCCACTACTTGCCCTTCTGTTGAATCTAGTCAGCCTATCTAGAGGTCTTTGTTTTAGGAGGGCCAACTGTTCCTCTTCTAGCAGCAATCAGTGTGTCAATATTCCTTTAGATAAGATTGGGGTCTGCTGTTCATTTTCCAGTTCTATGCTGGGTTACTATCTGGGAGTCCCTTGGGCCACCCTGGCCAACAACTCAAAAGAAGGTATCTCCTATGTGGCATTGTTGCTTGTTATGTAGCCTTTAGCTATACATATGGACTCTTAAAAAATTATATTGGCCCCTTTAATCTTTGGTTATACTTTCCTTTTGGGTGTTTAAGGTCATATAGTTGGCCCAGATAAACCAATTTATTTTACTCTTAAGGTCATTTGAGGATCTGTTCCTCATTTATCAAGGAGGATCAACTAGCTAGGCGTGGTTGGGCTAGCCTGTAATGCTAGTGCTAGGGAGGGTGAGGCAGAAGGATCCTGAGTTTAAGGCCAGATGGAACTAAGGGGCCTCATCTTAAAAGACAAAAAAATTGGAAAGAAAAAAAAGGAGGATGGGAGGGGGAGGGAGAGGGAGAGGTCAATTCTACTGCTCCCAAATGTTAAGTCAGGACTAAAACATGTGTGTCTGGCTTCAAGGAGGACTTGGCTGCACCAACCTCAACCTTGCCTCCTTTAGTTCCTGTCAGTCCTGCAGGAGCACCCACCAGCTGTCCCCAGGGACCCCATAACCTTCCCTTGCCCTCTCAGAGTGCCCTGTGTAGCAAACCCACCAATAGCAGGCTTCATGCCTTTCAGACTGGCTTATCACTGCAAGTCTGGGACCCACACAGTGCTTTCTGTGATTTCACTGTGCACACTACATAATACACAAATTCTCAGACTGTTCCTGGAGTTCACACTTGGGAGAAGTCACAGACTGGATGGAGCTGGCCCTCTGAGGTGGCACAGCAGGAGAGCTGAGGGCTAGCCCTCTGTAGCTTAGCTGGTCACAGAAGCTGAGAACCTATCCATTCCCCAAAGGACATACCTCCATGGTGCTGCACATCTAATGTACTGCACATCTCTAGCAACATGCAGGGAGTGTTGCTCATGATATGCACCCCTTGGGATGTAGGAGGCCCTGAGACAATGGGAGAGCCATCCTTCTCCCTCTGTCCTGGCCTTGCTCTGCTGTGCTCTGATGCTGGCATGACTGAGCCACTCAGGGGCCTACCGGCAAGGCCACTCTGAGGGCAGGTCTGTTTCTCAATGCAGATGTAGGGGAGGGTGACTTTCCCCTCCTTTTCTAAATTTGGCTAGGGAAATGGAACATACAGTAGTCTTGTTGTATAATCTGCCAGAGACAGAAGCTATACCAGCATCCCTGTCTAGTCTGGACCAGCATAGAGCATCCAAACAGAGAAGAAAGCTCCAAGTACAGAGGACAATGCAGCCCAGCCTGAGGCGGCCTTCAAGCTGTCACCGACAATTCCCATTCATCTCAGTGCATGTTACTGGCATCTATTTAAGGCAAAACCAGAGACAAGATCTGTTTTTAGAGCATCCCACCGCAGCCAGGGAAAATTCTTTCTGTGGAGTGGTTTTTTTTTTTCCAACTCGTCTCTCATTTCCTTTTAAGAAAGCATGGATTATAATTTGTAATTTCCTAGTATAACATTTCTTTCATGTTTGGAAAAAGACCAGTCCAGGTGCTAATATAAAAATATTAGCAAGTCAGGGTGAGATGGAGCACAATGCAGAAACCTGGCTGGAGTACTTTCAAAACAGTTTTAAAACTAAT
>NW_008360316.1:3921645-3965252 GCF_000622305.1 Nannospalax galili | reverse complement strand
CACACACACACATATAGTCTTAAAAGAATCTTATTAAACATAAATAAAACCCAGTAACAACACCAGTAACAAACACCAGGTCCCACCACTCATAAAAGACAGTCCACACTTGATTCCTAGTGCTTTATCATTCATTCTGACTACTGTGTCATGCACACAATCAGTTTCCTCATGGATCATCTATGACAAGAACTTCTTGGGGGCTCTTGCCTAGAAAGAGTATTTTTTCCTTTTTCCTTCAGTGTTTGTACTCAAACACGACCAAACACGACCAAGGGGAGAGAGGAAGGGGGGAGGAGAAGAGAGAAAAGAGGAGAGAAGAGAGAGGGGAGAGAGGGGAGGGGAGGAGAGAGGAGAGGAGAGGAGAAGGGAGAGGGGAGAAAGAATGTGTGCTGCAGCTCAGAAAGAGAAGAGTCAGCAGCACTGCCCCGTAAAAGAATCTGTCACACATACCCATGTGAAGGCTTTCTAGACTCCAAAATCTTGCTATTTCTCCTCTAGCTACCATCCTTCCGTTTGAATGCTCAGAGCAGGGTGAGGGTGTGTCCCAGGAAGCCAGTCCTCAGTTCATCCTGCAGGACAGTCCGTCAGGCTGGCAGCCTCGGTAACTCAAGCGCTGTGTGCACTCCTACCCAGAACTGCCCAGAAACTGACAGCCTGCTGCCAGTGACTCAGGCTTAGTCGCTCAGCTACATCACAGCGCACGGACCTTCGGGAGGAAATTCTAAACGAAGGCAAAGAAAAGACTGCCGACAGTAGCCGGTGTGAGAAATGCGCTGCTTTTAACTCCAGCCCCCAGAGTTGCTCTACCCCTCAGAGAGCTTTTCCAAAGCTATCTATTTCAGAGAGAAAAGCACAGAGGTCACCAAGTGTGAGAAATGGAGTTGAGATTTCACAGCATGGTATGCCAAAAATGTGAGTTATGATACATTACACTAACTGTAAATTTATGAAATCATAAAGGGACTTTTGTTTAAAAGATGTGTAAAAACACAAATATACAAAAAAGACAGTTGTGTAAATAAGTATGTGTAGGATCTATTCTATGAAAGTAATGCTTATATCTGTTGCTGTTGCAAAACACAGGCTTTATTTTGAAGGAGGGTCTTCACACTAACAGTGTGGGTATTCTTTATTTTCTCTGCATTTCCCAAATAATCAACAATGAGCAAAGGGTCTTTCATATTGTGACACAGCTGTTAAAAGTGTGCTTCCTCCATTTCTTCTTGACAGGAAGTCACTGCCTTTTTAACTTTATGAACAATGAGACAACGTAGGCAAAGCTGCAGTCACATGACCGTCTCTCAACACGTGGGTTAAAAAAGCAATAAAGGTGATTGGAAAAATACAGTGGTGAGCCCGTGTTCAAATCTGCATGAGCACGACTCACTGCTGCCCGTCCTTCAGTAAGGGGAAGTTTCCACCTGGCAGCTGTTTCCTCACATGCAGAGCAGGGGCACTTGGAACACCCATATGCCTCCTGCCTTGGAGCAGCTGGGGCACCTCACTGGGAAGTGATAAAGATTAGGTGTTCTGGGCCACTACAGGTGGAAATACCTTAGGTGACTAGTAATATCCAGTTCCCTTGGAAATCACAACATCAAGCTAGGTCCAGTGGCGCATCCTTATAAGCCCTGCACGCTGGACAATAGCAAGTTCAAAACTAACCTGGGTTACATAGAGCCCTTGCCTCAAAACAAATCCACCAACCAACAGCACCAGAGTTTAAGTGCAGCTCAGTGGGAGAGTATGTGCTTACCATATACAAGGCTGTCGGTTTGGGCACCAGCTACACACACACATATGCCCCCCTCCACATGCACACCCACACATACACACATACACACACACACACAGACCCCTAGGATGTGGTGGCTCACTCTTACACTTGGGAAGCTGATGCAAGAGTATTAATATGAGTTCCAGGTCACCCTGGTCTACAAAATAAAACCCTGTCTCAAAAGATAAACAAAATATTTAAAAAATCACAATAACTTAGAATCGAAGGCTGCCTAATTAATTATAACCCTTTGGCTGACTGTACACCAGGTTGCAGACTTCAGGTATTTCTGGCTATTTCCATTTATCTGTTATATTCTACCCCTGACTCTAGCTAAGAAAAATTCCTTAGGAAATTATAGTTTCAAAAACCCCTAACACACCTGTAATCCCAGCACTTAGGAGGGTGGATCAGGAGTTGAGAGTCATCCTCAGCTACATCATGACTTAGAGGCCAGCATGGATTAACAGAGATGCTGCCTCAAAAAAACAACCAACCAATGAAAAAAACTCACAAGAGACACTCTTTTGCTCTGGATGTGATACCACCACCCATGTTATCAAAAGCAGTAAAGCCCTCACCAGATGCTGGCACCTTGACGCTAGAATTCCTGGCATCCAAAACTATTGGACATAAATTTTTGTTTTATTTTTAAAAAGAAAAAAAACAAAAAACTAAAACTATGGTGAAATAGACACATAACCAAGTCAGAGTGAAATCTTTCCTTTAAAAGAAAGTTTTAAAAGATGATTTAAGGGGACTAAAGAGATGGCTCCAGGGTTAAGAGCACTGGCTGCTCTTGCAGAGGACCTGGGGTCAGTTCCCAGCACCTGTATGGCAGTTAACAACCACCTGCAACTCCAGTTCAAGAGTGTCTGATACCCTCTTCTGGCCTCTGCAGGCACTGCATGCATGGGTACACTTCCATACATGCAGGCAAAACACTCATACACATAAAATAAAAATATATAAATAATTTTAAAAAGATGACTCAGGGTTGGAAGGAGTGTGGTTTGGTGGTAGAGAACTGGCTTAGCACGTGTGAGGTCTGGGGTCTGATGACAAACTCCAGACCAACCAATGAGAGACACTCTCTCAAAAATTAGGAAAGGATGCCAGGTGTGGTGGTGCATGCCTTTAATCCCAGCACTTGGGAGGCAGAGGTAGGCAGAGCTCTGTGAGTTCAAGGCCAGCCTGGTCTACATAGTGAGTTCTAGGCCAACTGGAGCTACAGGGAGACCCGGTCTCAAAAAGACCAAAAAAAAAGGAATGGTATTGAGCAAGACACCCAATGTGACCTCTGGCCGCCACACATACATACATATAAGTATGTATATGGGGGGGGGGGGACTGACTTGATTTTTAGGTTTTTAAAAAGTGCTCAGGGATTAGTCTATGGTTTCCAATGCTCCAAAGAAAACCTCAGGCAAAATGGAAATACTGGGGGCTGGAGAGATGACTCAGCAGTTAAGAGCACTGGTTATTCTTACAGAAGACCCAGTTCGAATCCCAGTACCCACATGGCAGCTAACAATCATCCACAATTCCAGTTCCAGGGGATCTGATGACCCCTTCTGTCCTCCCTGGGCACTGTACAACACAGAGGCATAACACTCACATACATAAAATAAAAATAAATAAAATGTATAAAATGGAAATACTGATTTCCAGCAATACAGAGAACACTGAGCTAAGAGAGAACTTAGACAAGTAGAGCATCCCAAATCATATACTGATAGCAAATACTAGAAATCAGGAGAAAGTAGGTCAGGCATGGTGGTATAGGCCTTTAATCCCAGCACTCAGAAGGCAGAGGCAGAAGGGCTGGAAGTTCACAACTTAATGGGAACCTGTCTCAAAACGAAAAATAAAAAGGACAGGGGTATAGCTCATTGGTAAAGTGCTTACCAGAATATGTGAGTACCTAGGTTTAATACCCAGCACAACACACATGTACAGGAACATGAGCAAATACAAATAAACAGACAAAAGACAAACATGTCACAGGCTGGTATCAGAGATATCTAAGACACATCTAACATTCATACAACATAACAGTCCCCACAACCTTAACAGAACAGTAACCCACAACCTTAGACACTTCATGTAGGCTGTGCAGGTACAGCCATGGCAGGCTGGGCTTAGGTGTGACTGATAGATTCTGCAGCACAGAAGGGGTGGCCAATCACCATAGCTCGTAAGAACCATGGCCTAAGAACAACTATGAGAACCAAGCACTCTTCTAAGAACAGCCATGAAGGAAAAGTATCTTTCTGTGCCTTCAAAGCCACTGCTGCTCCTAAGAGCCAAGTAGACTTGAACACATCATGCCACAGGAAATTCAGTTTTGATGACGTAAAGGAAGGGTTCCAGCATTAATCTCCCCTCCATAACCAATATGCTCCAAAACTCACTTCAAGATACCCTATAGCTGGGCACTGACAAACTAGAACTTGGATTGATGCAGAAACAAGTATAAAACTGTGCTTCAAAAAATGCTGTCTTGGGGGATGGAGAGATGACTCATCGGTTGAGAGCACTGGCTGTTCCTGCAGAGGACGGACCTGGGTTCGAGTCCCAGCACCCACATGGTGGCTAATAACTATAACTCCAGTTCCAGGGGCTCCAACGCCCTCTTCTGACCTCCAAGGGCAATTGCATGACAGAGGTGCAGGCAATACACTCATAAACATAAAACAAAAATAACAAAATATTTTTTAAATAGATGCTGTCTTGGGTAGAAAGGAACTTCAGTGGGTGAAGGTACGTGCCATCAGCCTGAGTTCAAGTCCTGAGGCTCACACAGTAGAAAAGAACCAACGCCCACATGTTGTACTCTGAGCTCCACATGTGCCATGGTATGTGCATACACGAACACATACACATGTGCACACACACAGTGCATAAATGTCATGTTTTTTTGTTCCTTTGGTCTTTTTGAGCCAGGGTCTCCCTGTAGCCCCAGCTGGCCTGGAACTCACTATGTAGACCAGGCTGGCCTTGAACACAAAGTGATCCACCTGCCTCTGCCTCCCAAGTGATGAGATTAAAGGCGTGCACCACTACACCTGGCTTAAATGTTTTTTGGTTTTTTTTTATTTTTTTTTTATTTTTTATTTAAAAGGAGGTATTTGTACTGTTTTTATGTAAATCACACCTACAGAGCTAAAAAAAGATACAAGGCATCTATTAGAAAATTTGCTGCTTTGGGTGAACAATGTTGCTTTTATGTTAACCACTCGGGTGTAAATGTCATGTTTTTAAAGGGAAGAAGGGTGTCAAGATCTGAGTTCCATCCCCAGAACTACATGGTAGAAGGAGAAAATTGGCTCCTGCAAGTTGTCCTCTGACCAGGCACATGACAGGGTGCCTGCACACACACACACACACACACACACACACACACACACACACACTACATTAATTTAAAAACAATTTAAAGGGGATTTACACTTGTAATCCAGCACTGGAAAGGTTTGAGACAGGAGGATTGCCTTCGAGGCCCAGGACACATTTCACCTTTATTTTGTATTCATCTTCACCTCAGTATCTCTACGGGTAGTTAAACATCATCATACCTGTGTGGTCTGGATCGAGTGCCAGCATCACTCCCGACCACCTCAGAGGTGCTCAGCTGAGCTGGGCAAGGCCCAAACTTGGGCCTTGAGGATCCTTCTCTATAAGATTGGGCCAGTCACAGGGACCCAGGACCGGAACTTGGGGATTCTAAGTCAGGTGTTTAGCTCTGCTTTCCTTCCCAGGGGCTTAATATTCATTCTTTTCCTTTAAAAGCCACTTTCTGAAACTTGGGAATTAGATACACAGTATTTTGAGAAAGCTTTCCTTTTAATTCTACTACACTATAAAGACTTGAACAGACACGAGTACGAGTTATAAAATGGAGAATACTTGAACTGCAAGAAGACAAATGTCATGAGTTTGCTGGAAAAATGTTAAATACTGGGCTGGATGTGGTAGTGCACACCTGTAATTCCAGAGGACCTGGGTTTGATTCCCAGCACCCACATGCACTGGAGGAAGCTGAGGCAGGAGGATTGAGAGATCAAGGTCAGCCTGAGCTGCATACATAGTGAGACCCTGTGTCTTTAAAAAAAAAAAAGTTGAATTCTTTATCATGTTTTTCTGAGACAGAGACTAGAAAGCATGGTTCCTTTTAAACTCTTGATTACAGAGGATGATAAGCCAGCGAGATGCTGCTGCTGAAGCTCCTATAATCTCCACTTCTGTAGGTAGCTGGCTTCAGGAACCCAAGGTCCTGTCTGTAACCCTCCTTTCTTCGGTGGAAGCCTTTCACAATTTCTGGATTCCTCAGATTCAGTGGAATTCACACTATCTCACAGCAGGGCTGGAGACTGAATTCTACTGTGTAGTCTTAGGAAATCACGCTTGCTGCTAGGATATGTTTACAGATAAGTAAGCAGATTCATCAAGTTTTACAAGTGAGTATAGCCAATACCATAAATCCCTCGGTATCCAGTATAGAGTCAGGCAAGAAAGGGAGGCTGGAACAGGCAGGACACATGAAGGCAGGGTCACGCAGCCTCAACCAGCTTCCCCTGTTGCCCTCCACAGGCACTGAGCAGCTAAGATCTAATTTTATATTTCTCTCTGATTTTGCTTGAGACAAGTTTTCACTGTGTAGCCTGGGCTGGTCTTTAATTGTCAGCAATCCTCCTGCCTCAGACAGAGTGCTGGGATTATAGTGTGAGCCACCACGCCTGGCTCTTTCTTCATTTAAAGGAAACTTTTGAATTTTTCACACTTTCAAGAAAATGCAGAAGCATGCTGGACATGGTAGGGCTTGTCTGTAATCCCAGGGCTTGACAGGAGGAGCAAGAGAGCAACTTCATGGCCACTCTGGGCCACACAGTAAGACAAGGAGCTTGAGAGATGGCTCAGTGGTTAAGAGCATTGGCTACTCTTGCAAAGGACCTGGGGGTTTGGTTCCCAGCACTTACATGATGGCTAACAACCATCTTTAACACCAGTTCTGAGGGATCTGATGGCCTCTTCTGGCCTTTGAGGGCATTGCACAAACGTGGTACACTTACTTTAATATATGAAAGCAAAACATTCACACATAAAATTAAAAAAATAGGCTGGGTGTGGTGGCACATGCCTTTAATCCCAGCACTCAGGAGGCAGAGGCAGGTGGATCTCTGAGTTCATGTCCAGCCTGGTCTACATAGTGAGTTCTAGGCTAGCTGGGGCTACAGGGAGATGCTGTCTCAAAAAGACAAAACAATTAAAAATAAATCAAAAAAAATTTTTTTAAATAGCAAACAGGGGACTGGTGAGATGGGTCAGTGGGTAAAGGCACTTGCTTAACGAAGTTTGATCCTGGGGATCCACACAGAGGGAAAGAATCGACTCCCATAAATTGTCCTCTGATATCTACATGAATGCCATGGCATGAGTGTGCACACATGCACTCACACACTAAAAGTAATTTTTAAAAAAGCAAACATAGAAACAAAAGCAGACACACAAAGCTGAATCATCATTATCATCAAACAAAAGGGTTTTTTGGGAGGGTCAAGCTATGCAAGCATCCTGCCAACTGAGCTGCACCCATCTCCAGCCCAGGCTGGCCTCAAACTCACACCCCTCCTGCCTCAGCCTCTGGAGCACTGAGACTACAGATCTGTACCACCACACCCTGCCAGAAGTCAAGCTCAAAGGAGTCAGTTCCCTCAGGTGCCTGCCCACACACGTGCAACCACGCCTGCACTCCTCAGCACTGGCTACTGCTTCTCTTCTTTGCTTCCAACAAAATGCTAGAACCTCCATTTTTAGAAAATCCCTGGATAATTATGTAGTGATTTGAAGTTGGGGGTCAAGAGAATTGGTGGGAAAGATTCAAAGTTTTTCACCCTAATAACCCAGTGTATGTATTGTAAATTAGCCTAACCTATCTCTGAGTAATAATTAACCAGCACACTGTCCATGCTGATTCTGAGAGCTCCGGGCTACTTATTAGATAAGGTGGCTTGTCTAGGTTGGAGTGCAAGCCAGTGTGGTTGAATAAGTAACTCTGAGCAGCTCACTGCTCATCATCTCCCTTCCCCATGAAACCCACGCTCCATCACTGATCACATCAGTCACTCACACTGAGCACCAGGTCAGTCTTACACCTCTGTGCATCAGAGATCATCAATTCATTTCTCCCTTTATTGATGACACTAAGACTTTGAGATTGGTGACTTGCCCCTGGTCAGTCTCAATACAGAACTGACATCCTACCTTCGCTTTTGAGCCCAAAGGTCTGTTCATCAAAAAGTCACCCCAACAGTGATTAGGTCAGAATAAGACCAGAGTAGCTGCAGGAGTCTCTTTTCCTCTCAGACTGCATTACTTTATTGTGTTCATTGTACCAAGGAAGAGCAGAAACAGGTGATCCACCTTTAAGTGAACTATCAATATGTAAATTTGTTAATTCCAAAATAGTAAAACAGAATTTTTGAACAAACACAGGCACAGACACAGACATACACACACACACACACACACACACACACACACACACACACAAAAAAAAACCATAAGCAAAGGAGGGGAAAAAAACTTTCATTGCTTTGATCATACAAACTAAGGATTCCAGGCGTTAGCAAGATGGGTAAAGGCACTTGCCTCCAAGCCTGAAGACCTTAGGTTCAATTCCTGGGATCCACAAGATAGAAGGAAAGAACCAACAAGTCCTGCAGGTTGTCCTCTGACCTCCACATGCACACTGTGGCACATACATGTACACACACATACACACACAAAATAAAAAAATGTAATGAAAAATAATTCCAGAGTGTTTTAATAAATTTAACTTTGCTGTAATACTTTTGATTTTTGGCTGTTGTTTTCAGTTTTTACATAGTCTTTCTAGGAAGTCCAGGCTGGTCTTGATCTCCTATCTTAGCCTCCTGAGTGCTGGGATGATATAAGTGTGCACCACATACTACAAGACTTTGCAGGGGGCTGGGGAGGTAAAGCAGTAGAGGCCTTGCCTAGTATGCCCTGGAACCTGATTCCCAGCAATGCACACACACATATACACCTAAGACTGAAAAGAAATATGATTGCATATCTTCTTATAGTTCAATTTTTTAATTAAAAAATCAAATGAAAATGACATAAGCATGTATATTCGAATAAATTCGCTCACTTTCTTTCTTTTTGAGTGGGAGCAAGGTTAATATCCAGAGTATGTATTTTTAAAATTCTCATAATAACAACAGAATGATCAAATAAACAAAATGAAAACTGGGCAAAAACCTTGAATAGACATATCTCCTGAATGGCCAGTAAGTCTATGAACATCATATAGAAATAAGACTAATAACACAGTCTCATGCCATTAGAATATTACACCATAATTCTAAACCAAGGAATTTCTTTCTTATTCCTTTTGTGGTGCTGGGGATGGAACCTAGGACCTTGGGCATGCTAGGAAAGGACTCTATGGCAGAGCCACAACCCAATCTTAGGAATGGATTCTGATGTGCACTTATCGATATGTTTATTGTACCAGAACTATTTAGTAAGATAAACACCAGCACATTCATGTTAATGAGTTCTCAGATACTCTCATGTAGTTCCAAAGTATTTTTTTGGAATAAAAAATACTCACAAGTCATTTTAAATTGGTCCTTAGCATTTACAGGGTATTTTCAACTATAAAATGAGAAAACCATCACACAGAGTAAGCAAGCAAAAGAGGTAAAACACTTCAATCTTAAAACCTGACCCTAGTGCTGAACCTGAAGATCTTTCCAAGGCCACCAAACTCACATGAATTGCTCATTTTTGCCTCTGCTGGCATTTGACAGGTTTTAGAGTTTCCCTATGATACCCAAGCTGGCCCTCAACTCCTGTGCTCAGTCTTCCAGCCTCAGCCTTTCAAGTAGCTGGGACTGCAGGCACAAGCTCCTGGAGCCTGTATTAAACATTATCACTACTTCCTCAAGACCCTGCTTCCTGGGACTAAACTTACTGCTATTATTTTTGTCCATTTCTTTTCCTCTACTGGTACTCAAATGTTCCCTGTTCCCAGAGCAATGCCCTCTTCCTCATTCACCCATTCACCCATTCACCCTTGCCCCAAGTCCTTACCGACAGCTTGGGTCCCTCTCTCCCTCATCTGAGCCTTGTGATCAATGGCCTGATGAAGACTGAGCTAAGAGCTCCAGCTCCACCCATGTAGATGGAGATGAGTTCCTTAGTGCTCTTCTCCCACACTCCTGCTCCCTGTCACCCAGGCATCCCTGTCAGCGTGGACACCTCCCTTGCCCACAGCATCCAGCCAGACAATTCTCTTGACCTCGAAGCTGTTCACTTCCCCAGTATTACTGTCACTTCCTACTTCAGAGCTATCTGGACCACTACATTAAGCAAGAGATGCCTCCCACTCCATCATCTAGCCAACCATGATTCTGAAATGTAAATATGACCATCTCATCCCACCTCAAAATCTTTGGCAGTACCTGGCTGTCCAGTTCTTTGTTCTTCCAGGTGGCTGGATCTCTGGTTTAGACTGCTCTCTCAGCCTGTCCCCCAAACCTCTCTCTGCCACTGCCTTGGGTCTATGGGCACTCAGGTTCTCCCATCAGGAGCAATCCAGGCTACTTGTACCCCCATCTGGAGCAAGCCACAGACACTGGTCCTGGAGTTGCACTGTAAGCATTTTAACTGAGAACACGTAAAGGCACTTCTGCTCATTCTGATCCTGATCCTGGTGACACAGGTCCAGGACTCATCCTGCACATTCTTTCTTGCCCAATTCCCACCATGATGCATCAGTTATGACCTCCAGCTTTGGCTTCTTTAAAGCACAGCAGTAAAATCAGACAGTGGTGAGGCAGTAAAAGGACAGATTCCTTGATTTTTCCATTTTTCTATAGGAATGACTTTTATAAAATGGACCAAATCTGGACTAATGACTTTGAATTAACCTTGCAACCAAAAAGCTACTGCAAACAAACTCACTGAGTCATGTGCTCTTGCAACCTGGGCACCTGACCTTGATCCTTCAGAACCTTAATTGCTGCTCCACCGGAATATAGTGAATGAATGTAGGTATGCATGTGAATTAAACATATTAAAGCACTAAAAGGTAGTGCATCTTCACTGAAAACAATGAAGACTAAGAAGAATCTTGACATTGTGTACAGGAGGTTTTAGGCCTAGGGATGAAAGGGCAAGACTGTCTGATAAAAGTGGATCCAAGCTTGCAGTTTCCTAAATTAATGCTAGAGAAATGGTTTTGAAGAAGAGTATGGGTGAGGCATGACTCAGCAGCTCAGCTCCAGGAGACATCTGGGGGAATGGGTGTCCTCTAGGTTTAGAACTAAAGACAAGAGCCAGGCTGTTTATTCAGATGTAACTATAATGTTGGCATGGTAACACCACATTTTTCAAACTGTTCATTATCAATTCTGAAAGATATTCTTAAAGCAATTCATAAAGTAATTCACATTTTATTGAGTCCCTCCAAAATGCTCAATTTCATTGAGGAGCTTTTCAATCTTCTATTTGCACATGTAACATCTAATAGTATAATCTAATCCATAATAGTAATAATGAATGTGGCAGATATGCCTGTCATGACTCCCAGCAAGGATTCAAATGAACCCATGAGAACCCATGAAAGTAGTGGGTAGCAAGCTTTGGTTGCTGTGGGCATCCAGTCTGTTCCGGAAGCCAGTTCTCACCTGCCAGGCATGAGGCATGAAACTGGCTGAGACTCTGTTTTTCCACATGTTAGTCCCCTGGCCCCTGCCTCTGCTCACACTGTTCCCTTAGCCAGGAACACAGCTTCCCCAACAGGAACTTGACCCAAGTCTCAACTTTGATGTTGCTGCCTCCAGGTGTTCTTGGCACTCCCTAGATACAACACCCTTCTCAGGGGTGTCTGGTACAAGCAGCTGATGGGAGCATGCTCCAGCATTTTATAACTACCCTACATCTGGCATGGGGTCTCACTTATAACAGAGACAGAATACTAACCCCAAACAAGAAAATTCCTTTCATTTTTAAAGATTTCTCTCTCTCTCTCTCTCTCTCTCTCTCTCTCTCTCTCTCTCGCTCCCCCCCCCCCAGCTTGCACGTACAATGGCACCAGTGTGGAGGTCACAGGACTCCTTCAGGACCCAGTCCTCACCGTCCACCCTGCTTTGAGACAGGGTCTCTTGTTTCCTCTGCTGCCTGTGCCAGGCTGTCTGACCCATGAGCTTCAGGTATCCTCCTGCCTCCCTGTAACAATGCTGGGATTGCAGATGTTTATGCAACCACCCCTGGATTTGAACTCAAGTCCTCATATTCACTTGTCAAGCACACTTTACCCACTGAGCCATCTTCCCTGGGTTTTTTTGTTTGTTTGTTTTTGAGTCAAGAGTCTTACACCATAGCTTGGGTTGGCCTGAACTCATATATATAGCCCAGATGGCTTCAAACTCATGGCAATACTCCTGCCTCAGCCTCCCAAGTGTTGGGAGTACACACATGAGCCACCATGCCTGGCAATTATTCAATCATTTTTAAATATTTTTGTTCTTTGACAATCTCATACACATATACAATGTATCTAGCTTGCCCTGTTTTTGAGACAGGGACTTACATAGCCCAGTAAGGCCTCACACTACATAGCCAAGGATAACTTTGAATTTTGGGATCTTCCTGCCACCACTTCCCAAGTACAGGGATTACAAGTATGGGCTACCATACCCATATGATTTTTTTTTTTTTTTAAAGAAAGTTTCTAAGCAGGACATAGTGGCACATGTTTTTGATCCCAGCACTTGGGAGGCACGGGCAGGTAGCTCTCTGAGATTGAAGCCAGCCTGGTCTACGCAGAGAGTTCTAGGCCAGCTGGGGCTACAGGGAGACCCTGTTGCAAAAAAGCCATAAATAAATATATAAACAAATAAATGTTTCTTTGAAACCAAAATCACATTTAAAATCTAACTTATAAACAAATGAAAAAAAGGGAAGGAAAGGAAAACGCCAAATAATACAGATAAAAAAGCAGAACAGAAATAAAATTTAAAGCTAAAGAGGTAGCCCAATGGGAGAGCTCTTGCCTAGTATACCAGGTTCCACCTCATCACCACAAAATAAGTGAGTGTGTAAGTCCAGCTCAGAAAGTCTCAGAGTAGGTGTGATATTTCCCGAGATAATACTGATTATGCCCCCACAGCCAGGCCTGATGGCATTCCCTAATAATTCAAGTGAACAATAAAAACACTGAACCAATACACTGTGTTCTTACACCTGATGTATCTGCTGCTAATTTGGGAAAATTATAAATACACACCTAAATCCACTTCTTGAGTGATGTATTAGTTTCACTATGAATGAGACAAACTGGGAGTTGTCCCTGTGGAAAACATCTATGAATAAGTCACAGTTATATTTTAAAACTGCTAGGACTCAAACACGAGAATGTCTGGTACATTTTTGATCAATCAACCTCAGATTTGTGTTGGAAAAGTTTATCAGATGTCAAAAGGGAAGTAGGCAGGGAAGGAGGCATTGGGCAGCCTTCTGTATCCAACCCAGCACAACCTACAGCCAGAACAGCTAGGTGATTTCTGCACTGGACTTTCATCCCCCCAGGGGTCTTGCAAGGCTTAACCTTGCTGAACACCCCACGGTTCCCATTCCCTGTGGTCTGGGAAGGGCACCACCAGGCCAGGCCCAAAACACTGGCTAGAAGCCACACCCAGGGGCAGTTTGCAGATGTTAAACTCATAGGGATGGGTCCACCCAGAAAGAGGGCAACAGGGCTGGCAGCTACCTCTTCTGACTGTCCTGGCCCCAGAAAATGCTCCTGCATTTGTTTTTCCATATGGGTAATAGTGGGAGACATTATCAATAGTATGATGAAGCAGAAGGCACCGCTAATACTGTTTTCAGAATATTTATTTAAAATGGTCCTCAAGTTCTTCTTGAGGCAAATACTAGCACATTATATACACATACTGGATTTTCGTTTTAATCATTAAGAAATTTATGCTATACACCTGTGATCCCAGTACTCAGGAGGGAGAAAGGGGAGGACTGCTTCGAGTTTGAGGCCAGGTTGGTCTACATAGTGGTTTCTAGGGTAGCCTGAGTTAGAGAGGGAAACTCTTTAAAAAATACCAAACCAAACCAAAAACAGTAATAAAAACAAAAACAAAAAAATCTAGAAATTTATTTTGAAATTTTACATTATCTGCTTCCTCATGCTGATCTCCTCCAGCTTTTAATTCTTTGTCACTGTAAACCACTGCAAAAGCAGTGGCCAGTTTCAGGGTATCTGTGGCAAGTACTTTACCAACTGGGCCATCTCCCCAGTCCCTAGATATGATTTGTTGAAAGTGATCTACCCATACCTACTGACTTCAGTGCATGGGCATGCCTTAGAATTTTGCTTATGATCCATACAAATTCCACTAGAGTTTAAATGCTAAGGAAACTAGACATTTTCCTTTTTAGAAGACAGCTTAAATAATCATGATTTACCTTAAAAGCAAATTTACTTGAACTGGCTGGATGGGATAAGGAGAAAGTAAAATGGACATAAAATAAGAATTTCAAAAACTCATCAGATTTGATTTCTGACCAAAATGTAGACTAGGTAGACTAAAAAGGACAAACACCAGGGCTGGAGAGATGGTTCAGAGGTTAAGAGCACTGGCTGCTCTTGCAGAAGACCTGGGTTCGATTCCCAGCACCCATACAGCTGCCAACAACTGTCTGTAACTCCAGTTCCAGGAGATCTGATTCCCTCTTCTGACCTCTGTGGGCACTGTATGACACAGGTGCACTTACATACATGCAGGCATAGCACTCATACACATAAAAAATAAAGTGTAAATAAAAATAAAAGGACAAATACCATGTTTTCTGACATATGGAATCTAGATTCAAATGTATTTGTGGGTAGGGTATGGAAGTAGAGGGGGCACCAAGAAGGCCAGGCATGGTGGCACATGTCATAATCTTAACAACTCGAAGGCTGAGGTAAGAGGATGGCAAGGAAGTTCCTGGCCTGCCAGGGCTATAGGGCAAGTTTAAGGCTAGCCTGGAAAACCTAGGGAGATAGTCAAACTAAAAAAATTTTAGTGTTGGTAATACAGCTCAGAAACAGAGCACTTGCCTAACAAGCATGCTCAAGGCCTTGAGTTCTATTCCCAGAACCCAGGATAGGGTAGTCACACTATTTTGTCCATACTGATCTTGAATTCACTATGTAGCAGTAGCCCATGCTGGGCTCAGACTCCAAGTCGTGGGATTACAGGCAAACACTACCACACCTGGATGACCACAGGGTTTTTGTAGATGAACTTTATAGACACTTGTAAGTGCTACTGTGATTCATTATCCTTATTCTATTATCTCAAGCACCACACCCAAACCATGCAGTGGATAAGTAGCACTTGAGACTGCTTCCTTCATTCACTGTATGGACTCTTAAGAGATAAGATTGATTCTCCCTCCAAACAGCTCAAGAGAAACGCCCAGAGCTAGAAAGAGCACAGCACACATGGCGGCAACTTCTTAGAAGGGAAAACTCACTTCTCTAAGAAGGCATAGGCCTTCATTTATTGGGAAGGAAGGGCGGGCAGGTGGGCAGATGGGAACAAGCCAGGTGTGATGGTGCGTACCTGTAATCCCAGTACCTGAGAAGTGAAGGCAGGAGGATCATGAGTTTGAGATGAGCTTATGTTCATAGCAAGACCATTTCTCAAAAGAACAACAAATTAGAAAAGAAAACCTGAACAACTAGTACTCAATTTCTGTATCTTGAGAAAACTGGAGTTGTAGGTATCATTTCCTTTATTCTTTGCGGATTGAGATAGAACCCAGGGCTTCCCACATGCTAAGCAGGTGCTCTACCACCAAGCCTGGAGATCTCTTGATTTGAGGGTTTGGAGAATACCTAATCAGGGAAGAGGAAATGTATTTTCAGGTACTCACAGAAGCTGAGAAATGAATGTGATGAATATATAATTACTAATATTTCTCCAATATTTCAACTATTTCCCATCAACTTTTCTGGGTATTTGGAAAACAAATCTTTTATATAATTTTATGTAGAAAATATTTCTGTATGTATATATATAACAAGAACTTAAAAATGGGGGCTGGAGAGACAGCTCAGTCAGTAAAGTTCTTGACTTGGAAGTCTGAGGACCTGAGTTGGATCCTCAGAACCCATGTAAAATAAAGTTTAAAAAAGGTGAGCATGTGCTGCATGTTTGTAATCCCAGGGTTGAAGACAGGTAGGTCACTGGGGCTGGCTACATGAGTAGATGAACTCCAGGGCAATGAGAGGTCCTGCCTCAAAAAGCAAACAACAAACAACAACAACAAAACACAACAAGTTGGACGGCACCTAAAAAAATACCACTCTAGGCTGAGGTCTTGCCTACACACCCCTAAAATAACTGGAAGACTAAACAGGCCTCCCTTGATTCTCTGTAGCTCCCTACTTTCTGTTGCTAGCCCCATCTAGATGCTAGCTGTTAAATCTTCCAAGGCACTTGAGTGGTCTTTTAACACCCTTCCTGGTAACTCAAGTCCGGATCCATTGTGATGTTCTAGAGAAGGCACAGATCCTCCCATAAGAGCTGCCCAGCCTGCTGCCCCAGTACCCTATCATACCCCTGAGCCTGAGAAGGAAGGATGGGGAGGAGCTCCTCTGCCTTCATTACTTCCTGCAGGCTGGGCCTTGAACAGACCTGTCAACCTTTCTGATTACCAGCAATTCAGCAGTGAGCAGCTTGGGCATGTATACTATCAGTGTCCTAGCTAGTACTGACAACTCATGCTGTCAAGTATTCAGTCCCTATGAAAATTCCATTTGATTCTCAAAATCATGTTTTTAAAATTTGCTTTGGGTTTCCTGAGACAGGTTTCACTGAGTAGCCCAGGCTAGCTTTTTAGTTAACAATGTCCTGCCTCAGTCTCTTCATTGCTGGGATTAGAGTGTGGGTTATGACACCTGACTCTCGTATTTGTTCTTGTTTGTTTTGTTTGTTTGTTTACTTATTTATTTTTGGTCTTTTTGAGACAGGGTCTCCCATTTATTTATTTATTTATTTTTGGTCTTTTTGAGACAGGATCTCCCTGTAGCCCCAGCTGTCCTGGAACTATGTAGACCAGGCTGGCCTTGAACTCACAGAGATCCGCCTGCCTCTGCCTCCTGAGTGCTGGGATTAAAGGCGTGCCCCACCATGCCCAGCCATGTTTTATTTTTGAGACAGGCTATCCTATGTAGCCCAGGCTAGTCTGTAGTTCCTGATCCTCCTGCCTCCACTTCCTAAATACTGGGATTATAGGGTTAGTCATCACACCCAGCCTCAAAACAATCTCTTTACTAACTGGTTTGTTGGTATCAGGACCCCAAACACTGTTCACTCACTATACTACTGAACATAACTTGAATTAAACCAACTGTATTCATTCGGATGCCACTGGTATTTAATTTGCAGGCTGAGGGTCATTCCACAACTTTGGTGATAAGTTCACCAAACACCTCTTAGCATCTAGAAAGAAAGGGAAACCTAACATGGCTGACAGAAAGTCAGGAGATGGCCCAGCATGAGCCCTACCACCCCTCAGGCTCTACCTTCCAAGCCAGAAAATGAACATAGTGGCAACTTTTCTAAGCTACAGACTGGTCTCTCTAGGCTGGGGGTAGGGGTGGGGGGGTACCTCTGTTACCATGGAGACCTGGACTGCAATGCAAGTGGGGCTCCTGTCATGGAGACAGTGGGCAGTTACTGTTCTAGTCAGCAGGCATAGTTCAGTATGTTCTGACCCATGAAGGCTCTTGTTGTACCTAACTGATCTTTGGTCTCTAGGAATAAATCTAATGAGCAGCTCTAATGAGGTGTCACTTGACTTATGAAGCAGGAAATCTGTGTGTTAGCCAGTGTTGCAGTGAGATGCAGGGCCCTCACTGGGTCTCTGAGTCTGTGCAGCAGCAGAAGTCAGGACACTCTGGGGTAGGCATCCCATTACCATGAGTCATCTTCCTGTCAAAAGGCCTTCTTCCATCCTTTCCCTGGTCCTTATGCCACCAGGACAGGGAAAGCCTTTGTGGAAGAGGCGCTTCTTAATTCTCCAGACAGGGTCAGCTTGCAGACATGTGTGTTTGAGAGTTAACAGCTTGGATGAATAGCTGAGACATGTGGAAGGCACAGAAGAGATTGTGCCTTGGTTGGGGCCCGGAGGATGACTGGGCATATCAGAAGATTCACAAAGTTTGAAAAGATAACTGTCTTGTGTAAATCCTCATCACAAAAGATACCATAATAACTGTCTGGCATAGTGCCAGCGATGCAGGCGTGGGCCAATCTTGTTTATTCACCTTGATGGGTGTCTCAGTGGACTCACAACAAAACAAAACAAAACAAACAAAACAAAACAAAACAAAACAAAACAAAACAAAACAAAACACAATGTCCACAAGCCACAACAACAGAAAGGATGCCTAGTCTCGGCCAGACCACAGGCCTGCCTCTCACAGCACTGATGATATGGTTCTCTGTAGGAACCAGACAGCTACTTGTGGAAAGTTGATTACAATGAACCTTTTCATAAAAGAGGGGAACAATGATTTGTCCTCACTGGAAAAGCTTCTTGTGCTAGACACAGATTTCCTCCACTGCTACTCCACTGGCCTCACTGAAGGTGCCCGGACAGCCAAGACATCTTATTAATACTGCCCAGTGAATAGCTCACACCCAACACCACCTTAAGGAAATGCAGCTATCAAGGCAGCTTGAAGCAATGCCCTGGTGCTGCCATGCTACCCTGCAGGGCACATGCTGTGAACCCGTGACTCATATCACTGAGGGATGCTAACCCACAGCCTGAAACCACGAGTAAACATAGCAGAAGCTTCTTTGGTTATGCCACAGCACACTTGCAAAATGCTCTCCTCCCATCCAGCAATTGCTCTGTCGAAACTGAATTTCATCCCCAAGTGGAGAAGTCCTTCCATTGGAGTTCACAGCCTTGGCCCCATGAGTCAGAGCCTAGGCCAGTCATTTCAGTCCCGTCCCCTTGCCCCAGGGAAATAAGCACCAAAGGAAGTAGGGGTGGCCTCTGTGGTCACTACCTCTGTGGATACTAAGCAGGATGTTTCCTTTGCCTTCCCCTAAACTGCACTTCCTTTTCTCCTTCTCTCTCTCATTCTTTTTTGATTTTTTTTTTTTTAAACAGGGTTTTGCTTATTAGCATGACCTGAACTCACAGTATAGTCCAGGCTAACCGTGAACTTCTAATCATCTTACCTCAACCTCTAGAGTGCTGGGATTACAGGTGTGTATCATCATGCATTGCTCTCCTTCCCTTCTGAAGTACAAGCCAGAACCCACCATGCTCTTGGCAATGACTTCCTGTTACACTAGGATACCCCAGTCCTCAGGCCCTGGGATGCCTCCTGTTCAGCCACTCCTCTGACCACAGTGCCCTCTTCTGTCTGTTTCCTGAACTCAGTCACTCTGGCTTCCTCAGTAGAATCAAGTTCCTGCCTATCTTTGGGCATCTGCTGTCGCTCGGCAGGGACCTCTCTCCTTCAGTAGCCTCACCACCTCTTCCTCATCCTTCACACCTCTACTTGATGCCACCTCCCGCCCCTCCTCTTCTCCACCACACCACCCACCCTCATTTTCTCCACAATCATCACTGGCGCCTTAAGGATCTCTTCAAATGCTGGAATCTGTAGTCCTCCCTCTCTATGGGAGGAAACAGGACCCAGGGTCCTTTGGATATCAAACTCCTCTGTGAATGCTTAAGTCCCTTACATAAAATAGCACAGTTTTGACATATAACCTACATATATCCTCCTGTGTACTTGAAATCACCTCCGAATGGCTTATAATACCTAGCACAGTGCAAATACAATATAAAGAGCTGTTTAGTTAGTAAACAGTAACAGGAAAAGGCTAGAGGATGCAGTATGCATGAAGCCCTAGGTTCTGACCTAAGCAGAGGTACCCAGGACATGTTCAGTGACAATGCAATTCTTCTGAATATTTCCAATCTGTGGTCAGCTGGTTCTGAGGATCTGAAGCCCTAGAATACAGAAGCCATCTGTATAGCTTTTTAAATGTGTTATTCATGGCTGTACCCTAAATGACAGCAGCTATACCTGGATAATAGTTGAGGCTCCACATATCTTTGTAGGTTAACTGACTTTTGACAGAGAGAAAGAAAGGAAACCACAACAACTCTATGTAAGTAGGACCACCTTGTTTGGGACAGATTCCTGCCAGGTGAGACCCACCCTCAACTGCACTCACTCTGATAGCAAGGAACCCAGACATCTGCACAAATACAGAGTAAAGGTGGTCTGGACTCCCACCCCATGTAGTGTTCAGCCACCTGAGCTCACAGAGGTAGAGCCTCCATCCTAGGAGCCTGACTCAGGAGAGTGACAGGAGGGCAGGCTGGCCTTCCCTGCCCCCTGGTGGTACCTGGTGCTTCCTGTGTCTCCTTGTCTCCTGGGAGTGATCCTGATATCATACATGTTCCACCTAGTCCCTAACCATCCCATCAATTTTGAGAGTACTTGACACCCTTACAGCACATTCTCCTTTTTTCTTATTTTTAAGACAGAGTTTAATGTATGGCCTCGAACTCCATATCTGGCTGAGGATGATCTTGACCTTCTAGTCCTCCTGCTTCCACCTTCCAAGTGCTGAGATTACAGGCATGTGCCTCATGGATGGTTTTATACAGTGCTGGGGAATGAACTTAGGGCTTTGTGAATGTGGGGCAAGCACTCTACCAATTAAGTTGTGCACATCTCTAGCCCTGAACCCTCTACCCTCATTTTCTTAAGTTAGCCAGTTAGGTTTTACTGCTTGTTTGTTTTGCTGTTTTTACAACAAAAGAATCCTAAGGTTATTATTATTATTTTTAATAAACAAAAAAAGTACTAGAGAAATCATGAGATAGGCTGCTTGCATATCTATAGGGGCTGTAGGGATAGCCTCTGTATTTCTAATAGCCTAGTAAGACTCTTCCATCTTCTCTAGTCTTTGTTAATCTCTGAACACATGTAGGCATGCTGAATTATCAGTACAATCACAGATACATTTTGGTTGAATTGGAGCCTCCAAATGATGATGACATCCTTGCCCCAAGACCCAACTATAAACTACACGGAGATACAGTCTTTATAGATGACAAGTTAAGATGATGTCATTAGGGTGTGTTCCACTCCAGTGAGACTGGTGTCCCTATAAAAAGGGGGAAGTATGGACATAGAGGCTGCCAGCAGGGAGAATGCCACTGAGCGTGAAAGTGGAGATGGGGATACATGGGTCAGCCAAGGGGCCCAGCATCCTCAGAAGATACCACCCAGCCACACTGGGATCACAGATCTCTAGCCTGGGTGTCGGTTCATGTTGGGATGACATTGCAGAAACTAAGGTATGGAGACACCAGGAGGGAGGCAGAGGTCTCAAACCCAGAGTTACCCAGGAGACTGCCATAGTACCTTCCTCATCCTAGTGCCTCAGGTTCCCTGGCACCAGCCAAATGAGAGGTTCCAGGGCATGGAAGAAACCCCCCTAAGACTCACCATTGGATGCTCTCATCTGTCGCCGGCGCCCCACACGGTCCAGCCCGATGGGGGTGCTCTGGGAAAAAGTGAAGGGCCGGAGGCGGGCAGACACCGCCTTGTAGGGCGGAACCTGGTGTGCAGGCACGGGAGGCCTGGTTGCTGGCTGTAAAAGGAAGCAAAAAGCTGTGAGAAGGTGCCAGGAAGTCTCAGCTCCTGCGAGCCACAAGATGTTTCTGTGTTCTCACCCTGAAGCCACTCACAGATGTGCAATGTCTTCTTCAAACCCTGCCAAGAGCTGCAGGCTGCACCAGGCTGGGTGGCAATGTACTGCTCTAAAGTTTCAACAGTCAGCATCATGCTGGCTCCGTTACATCTCATCCCACTTGTAGGTGACATATCAGTAAGGAACAGGAAGAGAAAGAAGCATCTGAGAAGTAGGTTTAGAGAGCAGAGGGTTCCCATAGCTGCCAGCTCAGAGTTAGGAAGATACCTGGCCAAGAGTAGACCTTGAGGAAGGAGAGACTGGGCCACAGTCAGACAGCTCAGGCCTCCAAGTGTTGTTTTTTCTGTTTTTTTTTTTGTTTTTTTTTTTTTTTTAAGACAGAGCCTTGCTTTGTTGTAGCCCAGGTTGACCTTGGACTCACAATTCTCCTGCTTCAGCCTCTTGAGTGCTGGAATTACTACCAGGCCTGGGCACAACACTGTTTTGATGTTTAGAAATGAAATATGTTCTAAGTACCTTATATTGTCCCTAGACTACATCTTGGATTAAACTATATTACAATTTGCTTTCATTTAGAATTATTCTCCAACAAGTAGCACAGCTTAAAAGAAAAAGATCTTAAAGATCTTGTATTTCTCAACTTAATATTTTGTTGTTGCTATTGTTATGTTTTGAGGCAATGTTTCATAGACCAGGCTGGTCTCAAACTCCACATAGCTGAGGATGACCTTGAATTGCTCACTTATCCTCCCCTTTACCTTCCAAGGGCTTGAATTACAGGTGTTTGCCACCACACCTGGCTTTTAATTTTACTTTAAGAATTCAGCTCAGTTGAATTAAGCCAGAGTTTTTAAGTGCTTTCTATAAGTAAGACACTGTGCTAGGCTTGGCAAGAAAAATGTTAACACACAATCCAAGCCTAATAGAGAAGTTCTCTTTTCAGAGAGTTTTACAGGTAATTCAAGAAAGTACCTAGCAGGTTTTCAAAATGAAATTGAGCATGTAAAATACTCATAAATTGCTCTGAGACTATATGACCATGGCTGTGGTACTAGTTGAGCAATAGGCAAAGAAATAGGACTTTCTCCAGGATAGGTCTTTTCTCAAATGTTCTGTAACCTCGAAGTGCTTACTGGGCACTTGACAAATACTTGTCAAATACGCTGAGAGTCCAATGGGGTTTATGTCCAAACCAGCAGCAAAGCCACCACTCAAAATTAGAATAAAGAATGGTGGGTATTGCTCAGTGGTCCAGCGCTTGCCTAGCATGTTCTAGACCTGGGTACCATTTCAGGAATGGTGGGTGAGGGTGTGGTGGATAACCAGGGGCAGGGAAGAAGAGATACAGTATTTAGGAGATAAAGAAGTTGGTGTCATCCCCCCATGGTCTTTCGTTTTGTTTTGTTTTGTTTTGTTTTATGGGGATGGAACCCAGGGCTTTGTGTACATGAGGCAAATGCTTCATCACTGAGCTACATCCCCAAACCCCTTCTAGTTCATCTTAATTCTTGTTCCTGTCCTTAGAGTCTAACAGTGAACCGCTTTGTCTTTCAACAAACACTTCCTCAGGAAGCTCACAACATGCAGCCAGCTACCCATCCCAGTTCAGATCTTGGGCTGTTCAGACAGGTGGCCAATCTGTGCTGTATGCTATCTGAGGAAAGATTAGTGAGAAGGTGATGAGAAGGCAGTGGTTAGTTTGAATCCGGGCGTGTTTCAAAAGTCAGAAGGAAAAGGCTGAGGAGGCGTGTGATCCTTCAGGAGGAGGAAAAGCAGTGTCCAGTTTAGTTAGAAGGGAGGAGAAAGGCAGGAAATCTCTGCTGGTCATGGTTGGAGACACCAGCTCTTACTTGGGCCAAGAGATTCTCCTCGTCCTCATCCTCTGCCTGGGTGTGGCCATAGAAGCTGACTCCTCCGATCACTGATATAGGTCTCCTTCTCCGGCCTCCCCTGGGGCAGTCCGAGGGGTTGCCTGGGTCCTGGCTGGCGGTGGTCACACTTGCTGACTGCACCCCGTCTACGTGGTCTTCATCTGGGGGGTCCGCAACAATGGAGTCTTCAGGAATGGACAGGCTTCTGCTGGCCAGCTGGCCATAGTCCGATAGTGGTCGTGGCCGGGTGTGCCTGCCTGAGCCCCATCTCCTACTGGAGATACGGGGCACCTCAGTCCGCTCTTCTTCCTGGGCTGAGCCCGGCTGCCAATCATCCTCATTCACCACCTTTGCAAATGAACAGGCTACGTGAGCTCCAATATCCAGGTTGTTGTTAATAGGGACCAGGCACCTGCCACCTCCCTCCCATTCTGCAGCCCTGGAGTCTCTTAGCCTAAAATAACTGTTATCTGTGCCACAGAGAGTGAGGGCACAACTAATATGTGGGTTAAAAGACCCAAATCTGCTGGGCGTGGTGGTGCATGCCTGTAGTCCCAGCACTTGGGAGGCAGAGGCAGGCGTATCTCTGTGAGTTCAAGGCCAGCCAGGTCTACATGGTGAGTTCCAGGACAGCTGGGGCTACAGGGAGACCATGCTTCAAAAGGACCAAAAAAAAAAAAAAAGAAGGGGACCCAAATTTTATCCCAGGCTGAATTAAATCTATAACTTAAGTGATATTTGGGGAACAAGCTACAATAAGAGACATTACGAATGCCAGCAGGTCTGAGTTAATAAAATGAATATTTAACCAAGCAGGTATTTCCCAAACATGCTTAACAGCAGAAAGGGAGCCACAGGCAGCCAGCAGCAAAAGTTAATGTGTGAGAAATGAGCATGTAACAAGATCCAGGTCTGCCCTGAAGTCTTTCAACAGTGGATGCTACTGAGAACTAGACAGTGCAGTAAGAAGGTAAGAAGATTAAATGCAGGCTGTGGGCACTCAACACTTGAGGATCCTGTCCCTAGGCAGTGGACTGATAGGGGACAATGAATCTGGTTCAGAGATCTGTCAGGCTATTAAAGGCTATGTGGGTCAGGGCTAACCTTGGATCTCTGACTGGACAAATCTCTCAATTTGAATTCCATGTCCCTCAGCTGAGTATAGTGATCCACACCTGTAGTCTTAGCACTTAAGAGGCAGAAGCAAGAGGACAGTGAGTTCAAGGCCAACCTGCACTACATAGAGAGACTATTTCCAAACAAAAAATGGCTATAAATGAGGCGATGCTTTTTCCTCCCTGGTAGTCCTGGAGACTGAACCCAAGCCCTCATATATGCTAGGCAAGCACTCTATCACCAAGCTAGATGCTCACCCCACTTCTAATTCTTCAAATAATTTTTCATCTTTTCAGGGGGCAAGAGGAGAAGGATTTTACTATGTATCTATGGTTAGCCTTGAACTCTATCTAGAATCTCCTGTCTCAGGCTAACCCAGGGCTGAGATTACAGTTATACACCACCATACCCAGTCTCATGTACTTTTTCAAAAGCAATGCAATGGTTTGGAATCAGGCAGACTTCTATGTCAGTCCCCATCTAAACTAGGGGCTGCCCTAGTAACCTCAGACAAGTGATTGAGGCTCTCAGATTTATTTCTGCAGCTGCTCAGAAGGAAAGACGAGTCTGTGCAAGGTTGAAATGCAATCCTGGCTGGATAGGCCTTATCAGTTGGAGTCAGCTGTCACTTTTACAAAGACTGCCACAGAGTAGCCATCCCCATGGCTTGCCCCGCCTGGAGATAGGCACCAGTCTATCTTGGCAGAGCCTTAAAGTCTGGCTGCAGAAAGGGCTATTCCAGAGACTGGAAGGAGCAGTGAACAGCAGGCATAGCAGCAAGCTAGGAGCTAGCCATATACTGAACCCTATAAATAAGCATGGCTCATCAACCACGACTCTTTTTCATAAGGCCAAAGAGACAGGAAGGGGTTTATAGATACACTATTTAACCTCCTCAGTTTTCACATTAGAAATACTGAAGAGTAAAGTGTAGTGGTCCATTCAGGGCCACACAGTCAGTCAGTAACAACAGACACTCAGAGGTAATCTCCAAAATTGTGTCCCACAATCCCTATCTGCCATGCTCTCGGTGCCCTGATTCACATCAGCATGGAGGAGGGGCAAATTATCCTATCTAAGAATACTGAGTCCAAGGTATTTAAGAACATCCTTTCACCCTGGACTCTAAAGTCTCCCCAAAGAATTCAATGGTCATAATGCTACCCCTCACCCATTTTTTTACACCCAAAACAGGACAGTAGGAAAAACATAGCTACTGTCACAGAACTATCTTATTTATTCTTTTTCAGGGCTCCTTCAGCATTCCTAAAAGATAGTTGTTTTCTCCCAAGTTTACTCCTCCCTGTCTCCTTTCCCTAGCAAGCTAGAACAGAAACCTCAAATTCTTACCACCTACCAAAGGTATATTTTTCTGGGAACTTATGTATACATATACACAGAAAAAAAATAGAGATATATGCTTCTCTCCTTCCTAACACAACTATGGGAAAAGAAGCCATAAACAGTTATAATCATTTTCTGAATTACATATGAAACACGGGTTATTATGTGTGATTGAAATAAATTACTAACTCAAATGACACAGACACCTTACGTACACAGTAAAAATAGGTGCATTTATATTATGTTCCTGAAATTTAAAAAAAGGGTCAGAAACAACCTGTTAGGAAAACAGAAGTGTCTAGAACAAAATCAGGCACTGAATAGTCCAACTACTCACAAATGTGTGTGTAGATGTTTTTATTTTTATGGCTGGGGAATTTGTTTTGTTTTATGCACTTATGCAACACACACAGCTTGTTTTTTCTTACAATGCCCAAAATAAAGAAACAATCCAGGATGTAATCTGGGCTGGGTAAGGTGGGTGTGCCCAAAGGGGGCCCTTGCCAAGCCAGTATTCCTCCCACAGTCATGCCCCTATGCCACCTACAGTCTCAACATAGGCAGCACATAGGAAATCCAATGGTAATCAGACTGTAGTGTTTACACTGTTCCACTAAAGCTATAAAAGGAGAGCCCACCTTCTAAAAGGCACCAAAATGTCCTGGGGATAGCAAAAACTGGTTAACTAAACATCACTTGAAATTGAAACACCTATGTCACTCAGAAGCAGATGGAGAGCAAGAAAGCCTCCAATATGAGGTCTTTTGGGAGACTCCAAACACCTCCCCAAATTAGCTAGAGTCCTTCCATCAGCCAATGTGAATTTTGATATATACAAATAGTGATGCTAAGGATGGAACCCAGGCCCTTACACATGCTAGGTAAAGGTTCCCCCACAGAGCTACACTCCCCTAGAGCCCTGATACATGCTCTAAACTGTTGGTTTTTTTTAAAGCAAAGCTTTCGAACTTCTAAAATACTGTCCAGGTTCACTATGGGGACTGCAGATTGCTGACATCATTCTTAGAAACACACACACACACACACACACACACACACACACACACACGCACGTACGCATGCACGCATGTACACACACCAGCAAGCACCCATGCTAAGAACCTACCTGAGCTTCAGCCATTGGCAGGGGCGGCCCACACACACACTGGAGGAACAGGCAGCTGACCACATCCATGTTCTCCAGAGTTGTTCTGGCATTTAAAAGGCTGTGATCAGGACCCTAAGTGGTCATGTAGAGTTCTGCCTGGTCCAATCCAGCAGGCTCAGCTCAGGCCACTGCGGGCCTCATAAGACTGAATGGCCAAGTCACACCCAAGTCATAAACCTTTGTAAATAGAACTTGTATCCAGTGACTGCCCTTTTAACTCTTGCTTCTCCGAACATTTTTAAAGTAACTTTCCTAGTCAGTAAGACATATTTTCTTCCTATATGTGGCTCTTTTTTTCATTTTATAAAAATAATAAAGTCAATATAAACTGTTTCCTGAAAATATTTTTGTGAAAGAACATTATTAACTCAAGGTAAAAAGAAGAAAAATGCTTTTTTAAAACAAAAAAAAAACTTACATGACCTATTCAGAAGCCAGACCTACACTGAGTATTTAGGGTCAACTGGCAAGTACTGTGGGAGTGACTGTGCCCACCCAAAGAACAAGACAAAATCTTAACCATTCTGGGATATGTGAATGTGTTTTTATTTTAAGGTTGGATCATGGCAGATGCAATCATATTAGAATGGGGTCACCTTAGATTACATGGGTCCTAACCTAATAGCTGCTATCTTTATAAGTAGAGGAAAATTTGAATACAAACAAACACAAAGGAAGCAATCTATTCAAGGACAGGGACAGAGTTTGAAGGGACTTGTTTGATTGGAAACAGGGTCTTATGCAGTTCAGATTGGCTTGTCTCCACAGGTAGCTGAGGATGACCTTGACTTCTAATCTTTCTTCCTCCATTTCCTGAGTGTTTAAATGACAGGTGCGCTAGACAGGCGCTCCACCAGCTGAGCTACATTCCCAGCCTAAGAGTGACACATTTATAAACCAAGGGACACCAAGGACTGGCACTGCTACCAGAAGTGGAAAAGACAAAGAAGGATCCTCCCTCTGCACCTTGTAGAGGTTGTGACTCTGCCTACACTTTGACTTTGAACTCTGTCCTCCAGAGCTATGAGGCAATAACTGTCTGGTGTTTTAAGCCACCTGCCTTGTGATCACTAGTTAGGCATCTCTACTTAACTAAAGCAGCAGGGGAATTCAGAAGTAGACAATACAGGCAATGAAATTAAAAATACTTGGTGAAGATTCTAGAAAAACCCCAAATGAAACTATAGGTTTTCGGAAAATGAAGACTGATGCAGCAAGCTAATTTCTCAGAACGTCATGGGGTACCACATGGGACATGGTTAAGGACCTCAGCTTCAGTTATGGAGACAGAGGAGAAAGGGCACACGCTTCACAACTCACAGAGGCCTTGATAAAAACAGAAATGAGAGTAGATGTGTGAAGGCCTACAGAGCTGGGACATGCCAGGCACATATGCGGCCATATTCCATCTTCCCAAACACTCTAGGAGGAAAGTACTGTTTGCCGCATTTTGCCAAGACATTGGAGCTAAAATGAATAAAATGACATGTATACTCACAGAGTCAGAATGAGAGGGGGTCCAAGACATTGGAGCTAAAATGAATAAAATGACATGTATACTCACAGAGTCAGAATGAGAGGGGGTCCATTTTACAACCCGGTTCTGTCTGATTTCAAAACCTTTGTTTTTTCTACTCAGTAACCCTTGCCATAGACACTCACAGAAGGGAAAACAGAACTTCCTAGATTTTCCTTCCTGAGACAAAGAACTGCTTAAAAGAGAAGGAATGAAAGTGACAGTTATCAGAGCCCCTGATGAGTCTGTGGGAAAATCTGGTAAAATCTATAGATCCCTTCTCCGAATCATCTTGGTTTTGCTTTGTCTTACTGAGAGAGCCCACACTGGCCTGGAATTCAGTATATGCAACCAGTATCTTTGCTGGTTAGTGTTGTCAGCTTGACAGGATCTAGAATCACCTAGGAGACAAACCTCTTGGCACACCTGTGAGGGATTAGTTTAGGCATGCCTCTGTGTTAGCTTCTGGACATGCTGGAGGTGGGAAGCCCTGCCCACTGTGGGCAGCACCATTCCCAGGTCTGGGATCCTGGACTGAATAAAAAAGAGAAAGTGAGCTGAGTACAGTCATTCATCTCTCTCTGCTTCCTGACTGAAGATGTGATAGACCAGCTGCCTCATGCTGCTGTCCCACGTGCTGTAACTTGAACTGAGAACTCAAATAAACCTTTTCTCCCTTAAATTGCTTTTGTCAGAGTATTTTATCACAGAAACAGGAAAAGTAACTAAGACAGGTCTGGGCCTTCTAAGTGCTAGGGTTGCAGGCGTGCACTGCCATGGCACGGTTTTCACATTTATTTATTTATTCATAGAAGTTTATTTAGTGAACGAGTCTTGCATTAACACTGAGGGTGGTCTGGAACTCAGTGTGTAGACGAGGCGAACTTGAACTTTCAATCCTCCTGTTTCTACCCCCCAAGTACCAGAGTTTCAAGTATGTGCTCCCATGCCTAACTCAGAGTCACATTTTTAAATGCTGAAAATAGAGATGAAAGTAAACACACTTTGTAACACACTTGACAAAACATTACAAGAGCCATAGTACAGTAATGAAAGTCACATAAGAACAAAGCAGACTCAAGTTATGTCTAATGCCTACTCTGAAGGATAGGTGGGGATAAGTTATATTTCAAGAGAGCAGTAAAACACATGGTACAGTATGAAAAGATCTGTGATCAGACAGCATCCTGGGCATTGTCAACATAGCTCTACATATTTTACACTTGTTATGGAAAGAAATGCTACACTGCATTCAGAGGCTATGAAAATCAAATCAAGCCCTTATTGCCTGGTCACCCTCCATGGAGTTCTCACATGAACAGAGGCTGAAATCTGAATCTCTCATATACCTTATGAGGGGCCTATTGCCAAGTCTTTAATCCCAGCACCAAGAAGCCTGAGGCAGAAGGATTGCTGCCATTTTGAGAACAGACTGGGCTGCATAGTGAGTTCAAGGACAACCTGGTAGTTGTTCCTTATTTAACATTACAAATTGAGCATTCTTCATCCCAAATACCTGGAACCAAAGCTTTTCAGATTATTTTTGGATTTTTGGAGTATTTTCATTTAAACAATGAGAGCTCTTGGGGATAGAGCCCAAGTCGAAACATATAATTCACCAGTATTTCACATGCACCTCATTACACTTAGCCCAAAGCTATTGAAATAGGCTTCACGGTGTGGAGTTTTCCACTGGCACTGTCATTCAGTGCTCTATAAGTGCTGGAATTCGGAACGCTTTTAGACATCAAATATCTGGATTAGGGATGCTCAATCTGTGCACTATATCCCCTAATTCCCCTAAATGAAATTAATGTGTCATAATCAACAAGACTGCTCACGTGTGTATGCACAAGCATGCTTTTTAAAATTTTATGTGTATGAGGGTTTTGCCTTCATATATGCAAGTGCACCATGTTCCAAAGAAGGCTGAAGAGACCAGAAGAGGCCATCAGATCCCCTGGAACTGGAGTTAGAGACAGATTTGGAAACTGAACCTGGCCTGCAAGAACAGCCAGTGTTCTTATTCTCTGAGCCATCTCAGCAGGCCTATGTTTTAAATATTTTAAGCGAGTGAGAACTCCTAAGATCCCAGGTGAATGTTAAATTGTGCAGAGTTAAAGGCAAGAACAGGGACATAAATGGGACCTGTAATCACAGTGGGTAGAGACAGGAGGGTTCAAAGCCAACCTGGGCTATATGGCAAGACTCTGAGCTTTTGTATGCAATGACCCTCATTGACCCAGCCAGGCCCACCCTCTAATTCCTTCATCATCTTATTCCTGTAGCTTTCCTCTCACCCAGGATTCATGTCTTTCCTGAGCTTAACTATCATTCTACATGAAGGAACCACTCACTCCCAAGAGCCACACAGTCCCGGACCATGAGAGCAGAAGAAACATCAGTAACACCAATTTCGTTCACAGAATTCAATGTGGACTTTTGCTTTCTCCTCCTCTATCAATAAACTGTCTGGCATTTGTCTGATCATCACAGCAGACATATGTAAATGTAACCCATTACTCAGACAGCCAGTAAAGAATTCCCATTTTTTATCTTAATTATTACAGGAAAGCTTAAGAAGAGAGAAAATCAGCAACTAGAATAGGGGGAAAACAGACTAGAACAAATTTCTTAGTCATCAGCTAAAATTTGCACAAGAGAATTTTACTTTTCTGTATTTTAAGATTTCAGCTAAGCCGTACTATGCTTTTTCTATACTCGAATTAACATGCCACTAACTGAGAGAAAACTTTCATTGTACTGTGGCAATGGCTCATATTAATTTAAGTGTTTTCAAATGTATTTATTTTTTGCAGTGCTGAGCATCAAACTCAGAATTTGGCATATGTTGAACAAACACTTGAATACTAAGCTACATCCCACCCCAGTGCTTCATAAAACTTCAGAAAGTTTAATACTATATTAATAATAGCTATTAGAAATTTTATTAATGTTATTCAGAGCCTTACTATGGTATGTTGGGCTAGGGCTGTGGCTCAGTGGTAGAGTAATTAATTGTCTATCATGCATGAGGTCTTCAGTACCAACCCTAGTATCAGGGAGAATAAAGGCCACTTCATTTGATTATTAAAAATAATTTTTAATGTGGCTGGAGAGATGACTCAGCAGTTAAGAGCACTTGCTGCTCTTGCAGAGGACTAGGGTTCGGTTCCTAGCACCCACCTGGCAGCTCACAATCGTCCAAAACTCTAGTTCTAAGAGATCAGGTGCCCTCTTCTGGCCTTTGTGGGCACTGCATGAATGCGGTGCACATACTTATATGCAGGCAAAATACACACATAAAATAAAATCAATCAAAAAAATTAACCTGGGTCCAGTGTCCAGCTGGACCTGTTGTAGTCGCAGCTACTCAGGAGGTTGGGATGGGAGGATTACTTGACTCCAGGAGTTTGAGAGCAGCCTGAGCAATACAGCAAGATACCTGCCAGCTCCCCCCCAAAAGGGGAAGGTGTGGTGGCACATACCTAGCAGTTAGGAGACAGAGTCAGGACGCTCGAAGTCCAAGGACCCCTATGTGGAGGGAGGGAGGGAGGGAGGGAGGAAGGAAGGAAGGAAGGAAGGGATCTTATTGCCTTGATTTGATCATTACATAGTATCCATGTATCAATGTAAATATTTACTCCACAAATGTCCTATGTAAATTTTTGAAGTTGGCAAAGAGGCTCTTTCTCAGGCTGTATGGTTCAGACTCCCTCTCCCCCATTGTTTTTCTCTGTAGTTCATTCTTTAGAAATGGGGTCACCCTATACTGCCCTGGTTAGCCTCTGACTCCTGGGCTCAAGTGGTCTCCTGCCTCAGCTTCCTGATCACTGGGACTACAGATACTTGCTACTGGCTCCTTTCAAAGAGCAAATCCTCTTTGATGACATTTTACTAGAGACAAATAGTCTAGAAATGAGCCACTGGAAAGTTTAAAAGTCACATGTACATTAGCATTTCTTCAGATTTCAGTTTTTAGAAATAATCTTAGACGATTCACTTTGTTTTTTTCTTGAGAAAGGGTCTCAAAAGTAGTCCAGGCTGATCCGGAACTCACTATGTAGCCCAGGCTGGCCTCTAACTCATGCCCCTCCTGCCTGTGCCATCATGCCCAGATGTTTTTCAAGTTCATAAAGTTCCATAGCTGGTCAAAAACTAAGGTCCCACTGAGAGATACTTTGGAACTTTCCGCTGCAAAAAGACTATCTTTGTGTGTAATAACAAGCATAAAACTGTTCAGAGCAAGTGGAAACTGCTTTGAAAACACTGAATTGGAAAATGACTCAACTGCACAAAGAAAAAATGCTACTTTACACACTGAGGACCTCAATGTTTCATTCTGTATTTCTTCAAGCTATTTCTTTCTTTCTTCCTTTCTTTCCTTTTTTGTGAATGGGGTGGGGGAGCAGACAATAGTCTCACTATGTAGCCCAGGCTGTCCTAGAACTCACAGCCCCTGGGTGATGGGATTACAGGCATGCACTACCATGCCCAGTTCACTTTTCACTTTTGGATTTTTTTTTTTTCCGGTCAAAAAAAAAGAAGAAGAAGAAAGCATAACACAAAGCATCTTAGAAAAAAACAATGCAAGCTAGTCAGCACAAAGGCAAAAACAAAGCAGATCATAGGCCAGTGAGACAGCTCAGCAGGTAAAGGAGACTGTCTCCCACCCTGATGACCTGAGTTTAATACCTGGGACCTACATGGTAGAAAGAAAAGACCAACTCCTGCATACCTCTGACTTCCTCACACCTATTATGTTCCGTACATGCACATATGCATGCTCTCACATACACACACATTAAATAAATAAATGTGAAAAATTTTAAGGATAGATGTGATGGTAGGTACCTGTAATCTGAGTTCAGGAAGCTGAAGTGGGAGGATTGTGAGTTTGTGGCCAATCTGGGCTAAATAATGGGGCACTGTCTCAAAAACAACCTAACAAAAAATGAAACACAATAACCTAGAAACTTTGACAGTACAGTTCAGCTAGAGCACTTACATAGCATGCTCAAAACCAAAACCCTGGGTTCAAGTCACAGAACTGGGAAATAAATACCCTGAAAATTTTACCCTTCAGAAGACATGATTAAGAAAATAAAGACAGGCCAGAGTATGAACAATATCTCAATTCCTATGTGGTTAATTTTATGTGTCCATTTGACTGGGCTAGGCGGTGCCCAGTCAGTCAGTAAAGCATGATTTCTGGGTGCTTCCAGTTAATATGGTAGTCAAGGGACTGGGTGAAAAAAATCTGCTGCCATCACTGTGGGCAGACCCTACCCAGTTCGCAAAGGGCCTAAACAGAAGAAAAAGGCTGAAGGCATGGGGTACTCCTTCCCCTCCATCTCCTTCCTATCCCAGGTTAGAGTTTGGCTCATAAACTCCAGGACTGACGGCAGCTCTCACATCCCCACTCTGTTCTCAGACCTTCAGACTCGGACTGAAGTATTCTGCTGACTCTGCTGGGTCTCTAGCTTGTTAGGCAGATGGTGGGGCTCAGTGTCCTCCATCACTGCAGCCACTCCTACAGCAAATCTCCCACACATGCCCTGCTGGTTCTGTGTCTCTAGAGAACTCTAATACGAGTATTTTGGTTTGTTTCACTTTGTTTTGTTTGAAAGTCTCAATACATAGCCCAAGCTGGCTTTGAACTTTCAGTGACCCTCCTGCCTCTGCCACCTGAGCGTTGGTCTTACAGGAATGCTCAACCACGATCAAATGGATAAACAAGATATGATCTATTATTTGGCTAAAGAGGAATGAAGAACTGAAACAAGAAGCATGCTATAACACATGTGAACATCAAAAGCAACATGTTCCATGAAAAGTGTTAGTCTCAAAGACAGACAAACTACAGGATCACTCCTCGAGTCCGCAGATTTACAAACATCACCCAGTTGTTCACTTAAGAAAAAGCATAGAGATATGAATCAGATCAGTGGCCCAGTCTGGGCTGTGAACATGGACCGATTTTAAAAGGGCGTAGAGGAAGTTTGCAGGGAGAGTCAAGTCTGGACTGCGGAGGGTGCTGCCCATTTCCTAAAAACCAAACTGTAAACTTACAATTACACCTCCATCAAGGGGCTAAAATTTCTAGGATCACTACATTTCTCTTGTTTTTTTTTTAAACATTAAAATTTTACATTTCTATTCGTTTATTTAGTGTGTGTGTATGTGTGTGTGTGTGTATGAAGGGCAGACGACAACTTACAGGAGTTGGTTCTCTCCTTCCACCATGAGGGTTCTGGGGATAGAACTCAAGTTGTTGGGCTTGGCAGCAAGTGCCTTGACCTGCTGAACCATCTCACTGGTCTATGTTCATTCATTCATACATTTATTTGTTCATCTTTCCCTCCCTCCCTCCTTCCTTCCAATAAGGTCTTATGTAGCCCAGGCTAATGTTGAACTCACCATGAAGCAAAGGATTGCCTCCCAAATGCTAGGACTACAGGCATGCATCATCATGCCTTGTTTATACAGTGTTGGGGATAGAACCCAAGGCTTCGTGTACAGAGGATTACATTTACTTGTATAAATGTAACGCCATCTTTCTAGTTCTAGGAATGGCTGTGTGAACTAACCTCTAAGCCATCTAAATCTCCCAGCTAGGGACTAGAACAACTGATAGAACAATGCTCAAGAATCTGTTGACAATCAAAACTGTGGTACAGATGTGCTGTACCTCTGATTAAACTGCACAGAAGCAGCACCATCAGATTCCTACAATCATTCAGATTGAAAACAGGCCTGGATTTAGTCCTGTTCACCTGCTGGGCCATTATGTTGCTCTAAATTGGACAGATGCTTTATTTTGGCAACAGGGTAGTTTGCAACACCAAAGAAGTCCTTCCTTTCTCCTCCCAGTCCACCCATTTCATGACTTGTTCGATGGGTGGCACCAAGCATTACTGACCCTCTGTCCCCATAAGCATATACATATACTCCTGCACATAGAAACTGTCAAATGACTCTGCAGTCTACTCCTTCTCCTCCTAAGTGCAGTCCTTATGACCTTCGAAGTAGACACATGAAGACCACCGCCTCCCTTTGGTTACCCCTTCCACAAAGCTGGTCTAGCAAGTATAAGCCCCACTAGTCCTCCTGCAGTCCCCATTCACACTCTCCCTGGCTCCCACTGCCTTCAGGGTAAAGTCCAAGTCCACAGCTCCAAGCTAGTCCTTCCTAATCACATCAAGACCTATTGACTAAGCTTATCTTCCATTTCTCCACCCATGCACTTACACAAAAGTTAACTGGCCCATCTGCAGTTCCCCAAGCACAGCAGCTTAGTCACCAGGTCTCATGTCACCTCATGAGGGGACTGGTCAGCCCCAGCTTATAGGTAAGAAAATTCAGTTAAGAAAAGGTAGCTCCAGAAATGGCAGTGCACCTGCCTTTTCTCCCTGTCAGTTCTTCAACTGCTGCTCCATCAACACCCTGCTCAGGGGCCCACTCAAGTCCCTACCCAGTTCTGCTGTTTCTGCATTTTCAGTTCTACCTTTGGTGTTTCTGTAGCACTTCGTATACTCTTACAAGGAGAAATGATCACTACCATCATTTTAATTTTTTATACTGTGGAGACAGGGTCTCAGATTGTAGCCCAGGCTGGCCTGGAACTCAGTATGCAGCCCAGGCTGACTTTGAACTCACAGAGATTCTCCCACTGTGGCCTCTCAAGTGCTACCACACCTGGCAAAGCATACTTATTTTTACTCAAAGACAGCTTTGCAGCAAACAAACAAATGAACAAACAAAATCTCTTTGTTCCCCATATACATGCAGCAAGTGTTGACAGACAGGGTACCGTGACCATGAGTTAGGTGTTCTTTGCCCACTGGGGTTTTATTTGCTCAGGTTCCATCCTTAGTCCCTGTCCACTCTCGTCTCACCCAGATCATCTTCAGGCTCTTTGATAACAAACTGGCAGTTTTCCTGCTGCTCCCTTTCTTTCAAATTCTTTTCTCTACCAATGGTGGATTATTTTCTGCAAACTGAAGCTCTAAGCCTAGCTTGTCTCTGTTCACAAACACCCCTGGCTCTTCAGTGTTAGCCAAGTACTATAGATTCTCTGTGTAAAAGTTATGAATGTTGGTGGCCTGACCCTAATGACTTCATCTTAACCTGGATCATTCTGCTACATCAAACCAAAAGGCGCTACTTCCTGAAATAATACCTGTCCAGGCTACCGCATCTTCCTGAGAAATCCCACTTCTTCCAATCAAATGTGGTTACCTTATTAAGTCTTCACTGAATGGTACCAATTTTGAATTAGGTAAGAACCACAATTCTTTTGAAACCCACAGCATTTTGCTTTACATCTTTTGTGGGATTAAGTTCAGCGTAGATAATTTGGATTCACATACAGTCTAGGCATCACTCATGTTCCTTATCAACCTATACCTTACTGTGGTCTCCTGGACTCCACAGAAGCAAAACAAACTGGTTTTAGTGTGTCACTGAATTGACCATATCTAACAGTGGTTATGATATACCAGAATTTAACTCTTGTCCATTAAAAAAAAAATTGGGCTGAGAATGTAACTCGGTGGAGTGCCTGCCTAGCATTCATGTGCCCTGGGTTTGAGCCACAATATCACATAAACAGGTGCGGTGGTTCTTGTCTGTAATTCTAGCACTTGGGAGGTGGAGCCAGAAGGATCAGAAATTCAAGGTTTCATAGTGAGTTCAAGGTCAGCCTGGGATAAGTGAGACCCTGTCTCATAAAAAAATTAATGTGATACCAATCTAATTATTTGATCTCTCTCTCCCTCTCTCTCTCTCTCTCTCTCAGCTTACTGTAAAACTATAAATACAGTATTATAGCCCAATTCTTCCTGTTTTAAGAAGGTATACTGCTTTAGGATAGACAAATTATCAAAAGGGACAGAGATAGTCACACAGTGGTGTCCAGCATTAAGATGGTAGCTAACTGTTCATTAAGATGCCAAACATTTTATATAAGTGATTACAACTCCCACAATGCTACTAGATTAGACAGCTATTTCATACTCTACCCTGGGGATAACTCAGGCCAAGAGAAGTTCAAGGTGTCCAAGTTTGCCAAGGTTAGGTATCTTCTGAATATAGCCATAAACTCACCTAACTAGAAGCATTTTCAAAAGACTTAAACTCACCACAGTTTCGAGGAAAAGTTGGTACTCATTGCTAAGAGCCAATGACTCCACTGCGCAGGAAGAAGGGCAATGTCCCTTTTGGAAACTCTGTATTAATCTAAACTTGGGTGTCTGTACCTTTCTAGGGAACAGGGAACATTGTTGAAAAGTAAGTGTCAAATGGCCCAAGTTTTATTTTGAGTGTTGGGGATAGAATTCAGGGCCTGGAACATGATTGGCAAGCACTCTACCACAGAGTGATAGTCTTAACCCTTAAACTGTATATATGTATTTATGGATTGGCTTTTTAAAGACAGGATCTTACTATCTAGCTCAGGCTGGCCTTAAACTTTAAATCCTCCTGCCTCAGCCTCCCGAGTACTGGGGTTACAGGTCTGTGCCAACACACCCAGTTTCTAAACTGCAGTTTTAAATGAAGGAATAATTTTTAGGGACCTGTTGGCAGAACACTATTGTTACAGTAAGGCTCACCACTAGGTGGCAGGACAAGGCCATATTTTCTAAGTAAAGCAGCATGACCACCCCCCCACCCCCCCACCCCCGGCCAGCTCCTTTACATGGTAATAGTCTTGCTAAACTGTCTTTGAGACAGTGTCCAGTGTCTTATGTAGCTGATGATGACCCTGAACCTCTGATTCTCTGGAGTCCACTTCTCAAGTTGAGATTCCAGGGCATGCAGGTTTATACAGTGCTGAGGAAAAAAGCAAACCCAGCATCCTAGGGAAGCAATCTATTGAGCTATACCCCTAGTCCCAAGTTCCTATCTTTAACATACAGAGCCCACCAGACTTACTCAAATCCTTTATTAGGGAGGTAAGGCTCCAAACAGTGGGGCAGAATAGTGTCTGCTAGAGGGAATGGTATACTTTGTCTCACCAAGGTTACAGTTTGAACGTTTAATGTCCTTCAAAGGTTCATATATAAAAGCTTGGTCCCCTGGGCGGAGGTTCAAGAAGATGCTGTGGACCTCTATGAGGAAGGGTCTAGTAGGAGGTCCTTAGGTCACTGGGGCATGTTCCTGGAGAGGATGGTGTGACCTTGCTGATCCCTTCCCTTTCTGCCTCCACTCTTGAGATGTGACACTCACTCCTACACTGACTCCTGAGGGATATGCTACCCCTGCCAGAGGCCAAAACCAACAGGACTTCCCAGTTTGGGATCTGAACCAGGAGCCAAAATAAAACATTTATTTTTTTGAGACAGTCATACTATAGAATGGTTACAAATCCATAATCCCACTTACATTTCCCAAGTGCTGGGGTCACCCATGTGTGCAAATACACCCAGACAACCCAAATCTGCCTTTGCACTGTAGTAGCTAGTCTGTGTCAGGTACTAGAGATATAAAGCTGATGAATATGCTGAGAGAGTAAAATCTTTGGCCAATAAAAACAAACACGAAAACAGAGTCAGCAAATTGGAGTTCCTTCCCAGGGCTAGTCTGTGTCTTACATGTGCTCCACAATACTTTTAAAAATATACGCAAGTGATTTTTAATACAATAAAGCTCTGAAAGACAATCTGGCCCTTGCCTAGAGTAAGGCATTGTCACTTCTCTGGACGCTCAGGGATCCTTGAAGATCATTTTGATATCCCAAAAGTAAGTCTACTTCTAGGTCTTTCCTAGATCTAGATGTCTCTGGGTAGCAAAGGTTAAAAAAAAATAGACAGTTGCCAGACATGGTGGTGTGGTACACACCAATAATCCCAGCACTCAGGAGGATAAGGTAGGGGATTGTGACTTTGAGGCCAGGCTAGGCTATATAGCAAGATCTCAAATGAATAAATAGAATCAAATAAAGGACAAACAAAACAAAAAACAACAGTTGGTCCACAGACTGTCATGGCTTCTTGCAAACTTAGTGTGCAATCATTCATCTGCAGATATTCAGAAAAAAACAAGGTGTTCTCTAGGAATTGCTTGGAAGCAACAGTTGCTAGGGGGTTATTTCCCATTTCAAGCACCAACTCACGCCTATAACGAAGTCTAGAAGTATATATGACAAATGATTTACAACATGTGCACGTGGATACACTTCTCATCTTTTAGCTGTATACGGTGGTATTACCTAATACACTTATAAAATGAGAACTACAGTGAGACAAAACTGGGTCTTTAACAGGATGTAAAAAGAACATTGCTCTTGCAGCTCTGACAGGTATTAGCTGATTTGATTCATGAGATGCTAGGAGCTCTCTAAAAATAAGTACAATAACTATCATAAAAATCTCCAAACAAGCATCATTTATGGTGTGACAGGCACTGAACTGCATGCTTCTAACTCACAGGAAATAAAAGACTGAGAACATGTAATAATCTCTTAACACAAAGAATTTCATTTACAAGGACTCTATTAGAAACAATATAGCAACAACTTAAAATACAAAGAAATGGGTAATGAAATCCTGGAGAACTAGTCAACGCCATGAGTTTCTCATCCCCAGAATCTACTGGCATGTGGTAGATCCTCAATAAATGATGTGGTAGATGCTACATCAAGGAATCACATTCATTACCAATGTCTTTTTTTAAAATTTTATTATTTTTATGTGTATGCATGTATTGCCTGCATGTAGGTAAGTACACCCATGTCATGCAAAGCCCACGGATGACAGAGAGGCTGTTGGATCCCCTCGAACTGGAGTTACGGACAGTTGTTAGCTGCCATGTGGGTGCTAGGATTCAAACCTGGGTCTTCTGCAAGAACAACCAGTGCTCTTAACCGCTGAGCCATCTCTCCAGCTCAATTACCAATTTCTTTAAACAAGATAAAAATTACCTTCTGGGCCTTATACATGCTAGGCAAGCACGAACCACTGAGGGACATCCCTGGATGTCTGAACTTGATTAACGAATTCAGTAACTCCTATCTCTGCAATTAATCTACATGATTAGTTGGCATGGAACCACCAGTCTTTGGAAGTCCCTGAGTGGCAGAGCAATCCTGGACAAACACCCCTTCTGGGCACTGTCACCCACCAGAGGGACCCAACCTGGATCCTTACCTCTACCTTTCTCTCCTCTGGATTAACAGCCCCATCGAGGATCAGGCGATGACAGGTGTCACCACTGTCTGTGCCCTCATCACCACCCATGGTGTGCACAAAACCCTGGAGGGACACAGGTCCTGGCTGCCTGTGAGCAGCATTTTCCGTCCTTTCTTCACTGTCCACTGAATTCAGGGATAGCACACTCAGACTATTGGGGCACTTAGTGCTTCCTGGGCTCTGAGGGCTCTGAGGGCTCTGGGGCTTGGGTGTGGTGGGCCTCAGAGGGGTGGGAGGCAGCACAGGGTCAACCAGAAGCTGGCTGCCAGTGTTCACCTCATCAGAGGTTGGGCTCAAACCTTCTGGGTCAGTGGTACTTGATGAGGGGCTCCTGGCACAGGGCCCAGCACTTCCCAGCAGCCGGGAGCTTTTGGTTTCCAGGGGGAATACAGATGTGTCGATATCCAGGCATGGTTCTGCGGGGGGCACTGAGCTGCAGCCAGGGGCCACCGTGCAGGGCGCATCCCTGCAGGGATCTTTAGTGCAAGGAGCAGGGATGCTAGGTGCAGATGCCACGCTGCGCCTTGCATCTGGCTCCATACAACTGCTGGCGCGGTGTGAGTAGTCCTCGTGCAGCCTGCTGCGCAGTCGCAGTGAAGGATTTGCTTCAAGTGAGCCCGGGGCTGTGCTCTTGGGAGCGTCTCTCTTCCAGGTGGCGTCCTTGACGTTGCTCACGAGTTTGAGGACTCTGTCGAAGTCCTTGGCCCGGATGGGGCTCCTCCAACGTCTGGTCCTTCTCTCTGGGCATCCGAGCTTCTCGGAGTCTGCGGACGAGCTGCTCAGAGTCCTGGGGGGCACCTGCTTGTCGCCAGCACCAATGAGCTCCGCGAGGTTGGATGTGGACTTCCGCTTGAAGGAGCTCTTTTTCAGGAAGCTCAGGCTGTCCGTGCTCTTGCTCCTCCGCTGCAGGATGCCACTGGGCTCTGGGTCCCTCACTAGGATCTCGCACAGGCCGGGAGACGAGGGCCCCGCATGGCTCTGGGGGGCTGGCTGTCGCCCCAGGTCCAGCAAGCTGATGCGGCCCAGGGCATACGCCCTGCGGATGCTGCGCGAGCGGTGCGTGCTCCTCTGGAAGGCATCCTCGGTGTCCTCAGGGTCGGAGCAGTCGGACCCAGGCCCATCCCCTGCGGGTCTCAAGGACGAGCACCTGCCTGGATCCTTTGCCAAGATGGAACCGTTGGGAACAGCCCTTCCCGGGTCGCCTTCTGCTGGGCCCTCCTTGGCAGCATCTGCTGCCTCCCGGTTCTGAATTCCTTGAAAGACTGAGGACTTCAGTTTTTTAAAAGATCCCATTTTGCGAAAGGAGGCCAGGGCATTCCATGTAGAGGAATTCCCCACGAGGACCACGGAGCGAGGCCTCTCGGGGTGGGCGCTCATCCTCTTTCGACTCCCAGAGAAGAGACGCACCAGCTTGGAAGGGCTGAGCTTGGCTTCTGCGACTTCGGGGTCACAGCCGGGACCATTTTTGCAGCCTCCATTCTGACACACTGAGGAGGTCACCATTTTGGGGGCATTCGAGTTGGAGGCAGAACAAGTGGCATCTTGCCTATGGCCATCCTGGGCTGTTGTCATGTTCTTGGGGTGAGCCACTGGTGGCCACAGGGAAGCCTGGTTCAGACCCCCATGCACACCCGTATCTGGAGGCCCCACCTCCAGACCATTTCCAAGGATGCCAGCCTGACTCTCACATCTGCTGTGTACATCGGGCTCTGTTGTCACAGCCACTGCCTGCAGCAGAAAACAGAGCAAGCATTTAATCACTGTCCCTACTGAGGGCCTCTACAATCGGAGGTTAATCATTCAAAGTAGCAATTCCTAATATAAGAAAAAGGTAAGCCCCATGGCAAGACTGATTAAGAATGACTTTTAAATTAAAATTTTACTTTTTATCAAAATAACAATGGGAAGAATGTAAATATATATTCCCGAATTAAGTAGGTTTTGAAAAACAGCCAAAATAAGGCCCTTTGCATCCCTGTGCTACACAGCCACCAGCTTCCTGGGGCCAGCATCTTTCCTGGGTAAGTTCAGTGGTGCCCACCAAAGGCCTTGACTCCCCCAGCCTCATTCACCCTCCCAGCTCCCCCACCCCATTTCTCCTCCTAGCCTGGGCATTGGCTCATTTCTTATCTTGGCACCCTAGACCTCTGGATTGACTTCTTGGCCCAGACTCCCTACTGCTTCCTGATCCTTTGCATCCAAAACAACCCAATTCCTCCCTGTAGTCCCTGGGAGCCTTTGGGGACCTTCCTGCTCCCACTCCCTTTGCATTCCTGGGCAGCCCAGCCCCCCACCTTCCTGGGGCCAGCATCTTTCCTGGAGGGATCCAGACCTTAGGAGAAAGCCTGAGAGCATCTGATCCTCATCTGACTTGTGCCTCTGTGGGAACTCCTGAGGACAAAAGCAATCTGGCCACTCCAATATAAAATCAAAAGAGAGAACCTGAAGCCTAGATCAACCAGCTTTTCATGCCCAACAAGTAAACCACAAAGGCACATAAAGTTTACAAAAACAAGCAGACCTAAACTCAGCAAAGGAAGGCATGAGTCTCACACAGGAATCAGAAACTACAAAAGAAATCTACATGTCAAAGTCACAGCGAAAAAAATAACAGAATGAAAAACCCAAATAATATATCCCTACCAAGTACCAAAAGTCCTGTAGAGAAGTACAATGAGAACCCCCTAGAGATAACACAAGACATGGAATTCAAAAGAACAATTATAAACATGATAAAAGAATTCAGTGAATTTAAAGAACATACAAAGAAATCAAAGAACTGAAAGAAGACAGGGGTTATAAACTTCTGAATGAATTCT
>NW_008360316.1:3919078-3921169 GCF_000622305.1 Nannospalax galili | reverse complement strand
GACTTATCAATGCAAACTATGAAAACCAGAAGAGCCTGGACCAAGGTATTTCCAGTTCTACATGACAATAGATGCCAGCCCAGAATACTTTACCCAGCAAAATGTCTATTATAGTCGAAGGGGAAAAGAAAAATCTTCCATGACATAAATAGGCTGAAAGAATTCATGTCCACAAAAACCAGCCCTTCAAAGAGTTCTTGAAGCAATACAAAGAGCTGAAGAAAGGAATGACTATACCCAAAGGGTTACAGAAACTTAATGAAGGTATAACTATGGAAATGTACAGCTATATCAAGAATGTGAACAGAAATAAAAACGACAGGAATTAATACATATTTTTCATTAATAACTTTAAATACCAATGGTCTGAACTCCCTAGTCAAAAGGCACAGACTAGTTGAATGGATTAAGAAACAAAACCCGCCAGGTGTGGTGGCGCACGCCTTTAATCCCAGCACTCGGGAGGCAGAGGCAGGCGGATCTCTTGTGCATTCAAGGCCAGCCTGGTCTACATAGCGAGTTAAACATTAACGGACTGAACTCCCCAGTCAAAAGACACAGACTATATGAATGGATTAAGAAACAAAACTCATCATTTTGTTGTCTGCAAGAAACTCATCTCACTTTCAAGGACAGACACTATCTCAAAGTGAAAGGATGGAAAAAAATATACCAAGCAAATGGCACTAAGAAAAAAGCAGGTGTTGCAATTCTAATATCTGACAAAATAGACTTCAAACTAAAATTTATCAGAAGAGATAAAGCAGGCCACTTCATTCTGATCCAACGAACAACTGACCAAGAAGATTTTACAGTCATAAACATATATTCACCAAACTCTGGTGTACCCAACTACATAAAAACAGTACTACAACTGGGCTCTGTGGCTCATGCCTTTAATCCCAGCACTCGGGAGGCAGAGGCAGGCGGATCTCTGTGAGTTCAAGGCCAACATGGTCTACATAGTGAGATCCAGGACAGCAGGGGCTACAGGGAGACCCTGTCTCCAAAAGACCAAAAACAAACAAACAAACAAACAAAAAAAGCCAGTACTACAGGACTTTAAGACCCAGATTAATCCCAACTCATTAATAGTAGGGGACTTCAATATCCCATTGTCACCATTAGATAGGTCAACAGGACAGAGAATTAACAGAGAAACATCTGAATTAAACAATACCATACATCAGATGGGCCAAACAGATATCTACCAAATATCTACCCAAGCACCAAAGAATATACTTTCTATTCAGTGCCCCATGGAACTTTCTCCAAAATTGACTATATACTGGGGCATAAAACAAGCCTGAATACAAAAAGATTGAAATAATTCCATGCATTCTATCAGACCACAATGCAATAAAGCTTAAAATCAACACCGGAAGAAACGCTAGTAACTAAATGAACAAATAGAGATTAAACAACACACTCCTGAATGATGAATGGGTCAAAGGATAAATTAAAAAATAAATAACAGTATTCCTGGAACTAAATGAAAAGGACAATACAACAACAAAACCTCTGGGACATGTTGAAAGCTGTCCTTAGAGGGAAGTTTATAGTTCTAAGTGTCTTCATTAAAAAAATCAGAAAGAACACAAATAAGTGACTTAACATTGCAACTCAAGACACCTGAAAAGCAACAACAAATGAAACCCAAACCCAGCAGACAAGAAGAAATAACAAAAATCAGAGCAGAAATTAATGAAATAGAAACAAGAAAACAACACAAAGAATCAATGAATTCAAGAGCTGGTTCATTGAAAAGCTAAACAAGATAGACAGACCCTTAGCCCAATTAACCAAAAGAAAGAAAGAGCAAATCCAAGTCAACAAAATCAGAGATGAAAGGGGAAACATCATAACAAACAAACAAACAAAAATCCAAAATGTAAGGGAATACTTAAAAAATCTATACTCTGTTAAATTTGAGAAAACCTAAAAGAAATAGATGAATTTCTAAAATCATGACCACCACCAAAGTTAAACCAAGAGGAGATCAACAGCTTAAACAGGCCAATAACAAACAAGGAAATTGAAACAATAACACAAAACCTCCTGACTAAAAAAAACCCAGGCCCAGATGGATTC
>NW_008360316.1:3918288-3918846 GCF_000622305.1 Nannospalax galili | reverse complement strand
ATACAACCAAAAAAGAAAACTATAGACCCATATCCTTAATGAACATAGATGCAAAAATTCTCAATAAAATACTTGCAAACCGCATACAGACACACATCAAAAGCATCATCCACCATGATCAAGCTGGCTTTATTCCAGAGATGCAGGGATGGTTCAATATACGTAAGTCAATAAATGTCATAAATCACATAAATGGACTCAAAGACAAGAACCACATGGTCATTTCAATAGATGCAGAGAAGGCATTCGACAAAATTCAACATGCATTTATTTTCAAAGTCCTAGAGGGAACTGGACTGGAGGGAACATACCTCAACATAATTAAAGCCATATACAACAAACCCACAGCCAACATCATTCTAAATGGAGAAAAACTGCAAGCATTCCCATTGAAATCAGGAACCAGACAAGGCTGCCCACTATCTCCACTTTTTAACATAGTACTTGAAACTCTTGCAAGAGCAGTAAGACAAGAGAAGGAAATTAAAAGAGTAATAATTGGAAAAGAGATCAAAGCATCCCTTTTTGCAGACGATATATTATTATCTAAGAGATGCC
>NW_008360316.1:3915904-3918066 GCF_000622305.1 Nannospalax galili | reverse complement strand
AATCTTTAAAGAAAGAGATTGAGGAAGACATCAGAAGATGGAAGGAGCTCCCATGCTCATGGATTGGAAGAATTAATATTCTGAAAATGACCATCCTACCAAAAGTCATTTATAGATTCAATGCAATGCCAATCAAAATCCCCATGACATTTTTTCACAGAATTGGAAAAAACCATCCTAAGATTCATAGGGAAGCACAAAAGCAACCCTGAGCACTAAGAACAATGCTGGGGGGATTGGCCATACCAGATTTTAAACTGTATCACAGAACTACAGTCATAAAAACAACATGGCACTGGCACAAAAATAGACTCATAGATCAATGGAACAAAATTGAAGACCCAAATACGAGTACATGCAATTTCAGTCACCTGATATCTGACAAAGGGGCCAAGAACATTCACTGGAGAGAAGACAGCATGTTCAGCAAATGGTGCTGGCAAGACTGAATCTCCACCTGTAGAAGAATGAAACTAAAGCCTTATCTTTCACCTTGCACAAAAGTCAACTCCAAATGGATCAAAGACCTCAATGTGAAACCTGAAACTCTGAAACTGTTAAAAGAGAACATTGGCAATATCCTACAAGATTAGGTGTAGGAAAGGATTTTCTAAACCAGACATCTATTGCTCAGGAAACAAGGTCAAGAATCAGAAAATGGGACCTCATTAAACTAAAAAGCTTCTGTACATCAAAAGAACCAACCAAGGAGGTGAAGAGAAAAACCACAGAATGGGAGAAAACTTTCACCAGCAACACAACTAACAGAGGTTTAACATCCAGAATATATAATGAACTCAACAAACAATTAAGAAAGGAAGTAACCCAATTAAAAGATGGGCTAAGGAGCTAAACAGAGAGTTCTCAAAAGAAGAAATAAAGATGGCTAAGAAGCATCTTCAAAGGTGTTCAACATCATTAGTAATTAGGGAAATGCAAATTAAAACCACTTTAAGATTTCATCGAATCCCCATCAGATTGGCTAAGATCAAGAGAACAAATGATACCAAATGTTGGAGAGGATGTGGGGAAAGGTGACTGCTCATCCACTGTTGGCGGAATTGCAAGCTTGTTCAATCCTTATGGAAAGCCATGTGGAGAATTCTTAAAAAACTACAAATGAACCTACCATTTGACCCAGTTATACTGCTTCTTGGCATATACCCAAAGAAGTCATCCTATTGCAGAGACACTTGTACATCCATGCTTGTTGCTGCTCTTTTCACAATACCTAAGAGATGGAAGCAACCTAAGTGTCCCTCAACTGACGAGGGGATAACGAAAATGTGGTTCATTTATACAATGGAGTTTTACTGCACAGTAAAGAAAGATAAAATCATGAAATTTGCAGGTAAATGGATGGAACTAGAAACTGTTATACTAAGTGAAGTAACGCAGACTCAGAAAAAAAGCGACATATATTCTCCCTCATATGTGGATCGTAGAACCAGACTCTGATAAATAAGCAACCAGACATAACTACAGAAACCAGGATAATGGAAAGGAACCAGGGAGGTAAAGGAAAAGAAATAATCTGAAAGAGAAGAACAGTAGGAGACAGGTGTTAATAAGGGAGATATGGATAAAAAAAATGGGAACTCTAAGTGGAACAGATTCTCAAATGGCCTTAAGAGTAAAAATAAATCAGTTTATCTGGGCCAACAGTATGGCCTTAAACACCCAAAAGGAAAGTATAACCAAAGATTAAAGGGGCCAATATAAATATTTTTTTAAGGGTCCATATGTACAGCTAAAGGTTACATAACAAGAAATAATGTCAGACAGGAGATACCTTCCTCTGAGTTTTGGCCAGGGTAGCCCAAGAGACTCCCAGACAGTAACCCAGGATAGAACTTGGAAAATGAACAACATACCCCAATCTTATCTAAAGGAATGTTGACAACTGATTGCTTCTAAATGAGGAACAGCTGATCTTCCTAAAACAAGGATCTCTATATAGGCTGACTAGATTCAGCAGATGGATGAGCACTGGGGAATGGCTGGGGGTGCTGACAACACAGTGGACAGTAATAGGGATGACAGAGTATATTGGCTCCAGTGTGTGGGAGGGGGGAGGCTATGGGAGGGTGCCATTTGGGAAGTGGGTATATAGATAAGATTGTGTGGGGTGTTCTGTATGATATACACACACACACAAAAAC
>NW_008360316.1:3876808-3915629 GCF_000622305.1 Nannospalax galili | reverse complement strand
CAACTGTGAACCTAAAAATTTACAGCCACTTTTGAAAGAGATGTATCCTTGCTCTGGAGTGTGTTACTGAATATGTTAAAGCTGTAATGAAATGCTTCTTCTAATCATGTGATTATTAAATTAAAAAATTTTTTTTTGTTCTTTTTGAGACAGGGTCTCCCTGTAGCCCCAGCTGTCCTGGAACTCACTATGTAGACCAGGCTGGCCTTGAACTCACAGAGATCCACCTGCCTCTGCCTCCCCGAGTGCTGGGATTAAAGGCGTGTGCCACTACGCCCGGCAAAAAAATAAAAAATTTTAATTGATATTATCACTCATAAAAAGAAATAAAACAACAAAAAATTAAAGTGTGATTCTCTTCCAAAATCAGAGGTATTTTATAAATATTGATACTGATTAATAAAGTACAGAATAATGTATATTTTATTTGAGACATTAAAAAAATTGGTTTATCTGGGCCAACTGTATGGTCTTAAACACCCAAAAGGAAAGTATAACCAAAGATTAAAGGGATCAATATAACCTTTAAGAGTCCACATATATAAAGGCTAAACAGAAACAATGCCAGACAGGCGATACCTTCCTTTGAGTTGTTGGCCTCGGTGGCCCAAGAGACTTCCAGACAGTAACCCAGCATAAAACTGGGCAAATGAATAGCAGACCCCAATCTTATCTAAAGGAATATTGACAACTGATTGCTGCTAGATGAGGAACAGCTGATCTTCCTAAAATAAGGAACTCTAGATAGGCTGACTAGATTCAGTGGATAGACAGGCAGTGGGGAAAGGCTGGGGGTGTCAACAAAGTGGACAGTAACAGGGATGACAGAGTATATGGGCTCCAGTGGCGGGGGAGGCTATGGGAGGGTGCCATTTGGGATGTGGGTATATAGATGAATAAGATTGTTTGGGATGTTTTGTATGAAATATACAAAAAAATCGATCAATAAAAAAATGAGATATTTGAGAAGGAAGCATAAAAGTTTGCTTCATGTTAATTAGCAGAGGTGAAAAACATTACCAGTGAAATCTACCTGGTGACTTTATATCCATGCTCAAGAGCCAAGGATCTCAGAAAGTAACTGACTATAACTAGTAATAATCAGATATATAGAGATTAGAGATGCATGTGAAACCATCTAAGTGCTAGTTGCATTAAAAATGAGTTTGGAGCCGGGACTGGGGAGAGGCAGGCGGATCTCTGAGATCTCAGAGGCAGGCACTAGCAGAGGCAGGCGGATCTCTGAGAGTTCAAAGCCAGTTAATTAGCAGAGGTGAAAAACATTACCAGTGAAATCTACCTGGTGACTTTATATCCATGCTCAAGAGCCAAGGATCTCAGAAAGTAACTGACTATAACTAGTAATAATCAGATATATAGAGATTAGAGATGCATGTGAAACCATCTAAGTGCTAGTTGCATTAAAAATGAGTTTGGAGCCGGGCGTGGTGGTGCACGCCTTTAGTCCCAGCACTGGGGAGAGGCAGGTCTACATAGTGAGTTCAGGTCAGCTGGGACTACAGGGAGACCTTGTCTCAAAAAGACAACAACAACAACAAAAAATGAGTTTGTATGAAACGGTATATTTTAAATGAAATGGGGATCTTTTTTAAAGGTTAAAACCTCTTTCAATTTTATGTCTTATAGAGTTTATACTGAGTACAATATTGTATAACTGTATTAATTCAAATGTGAACCTAAAAATTTACAGCCAATTTTGAAAGAGATGCATCTTTGCTCTGGAAATTGCTATTAAATATGTCGTTGCTGTTGTTGAAAGAGAGAGAAAGAAAGAGAAAGAAAGAAAGAGAGAGAGAGAGAGAGAAAGAAAGAAAGAAAGAAAGAAAGAAAGAAAGAAAGAAAGAAAGAAAAGAGCAAAAAATAAGAACAGCAAGGCATTCTTCAAGACTGTCTTCTTTCTATTTGAACTGGAAGGGGGAAAAATGAACTGGAAGGAATCTTTTTTATTATAAAATATCAACTTCTAAATGTGTCATGCTGAAACACCAATCTGTGTTAAGGCAGCACAGGAAGTATGCAGAGAGCTTGGTTCGTGGACTCCTGGGAATTCTGACAGAGGCCACGTGCTCTCAGCTGCTTTCTAAGGTGTCATGAAACCCCCCCATGAGAGAGCCACTAGTGCTGCAGGGACACGGTCAGTCACAGCAAGCCAAGGAAGCTTGAGGAGAAGCTCTGTGCAGAAAACACAGCAGACATGCTCTAACAAGAGCGACTCAGCAAGTGCTACCTGGCCGGCTGGTAGAGATGTGAACACACTGGAGTATCAGAAAGGCACAAGTGCTGGGATTAAAGGCGTGTGACACCACGTCCAGTTAAGGATTTTTTTGGGTTTTTTTTTTGTGTTTTTTCTTTTTGTCTTTTGAGACAGGGTCTCCCTGTAGCCCCAGCTGTCCTGGAACTCACTATGTAGAACAGGCTGGCCTCGAACCCACAGAGATCCTGCCTCTGCCTCCCAAGTGCTGGGACCAGGTGTGGTGTCTCAAAATACCCAAAATAAAGAAAACCTTCCTCTTCTCTTATGCCTAAATCACTACACACACCAATGTCCATGCCCCCCATGACCACACTCCCTGGAAAAGTGAAAACCTTGCATCCTTAACACTTGTTTCCCATCAGGTGAAGTCCCACTCAGCCTTTATCAGCCTTCATGGGCTAGCTAAATGAGAATGACACAGTCCTCCCATTTTCAATGAATGACGGATTATGACATCTACAAGAGGGTACCATTTCGGCAGTGCTCACAATGTGCCTGGGCCCTGTGCTGAGGACTTTAAAGCCTCACTGAGTATTCACACAAGTCTCTGAGCCCATCAGAATGAGCTCCTCTTTCTACATATTTGCAGGGGTCCTTGAGCAGGTTAGGCCATTTGTCTGGGGATCCTACTGCATCCCCCCACACTCAGCCTGCATTAAATTAATGAGCAAGGAGACAGGCACAGCTGGAATCTGTACACTTAGCATCTGCCTTCAATTCCAGCACCTCGTAATCCTGAAAAAAAAATTTCAGCCACCTTTAGATGCTAGTCTATAAGGCCATTACCTCCTAGAAACACTCATAGCAGGAGGACACTGCAGAGAAAGCTTGCGGTTATGTTCTAGTTAGCTTACCTTTCTCAAGGGCGGAATTTGATCTTATGTGACAGAGCTGTTTCACCTGCTCCTAAACTCCATCTTCTTTTCCTTTGGCCCCCATGTCATGCCCTGTTTAATAGTGAGGAGGGACTGCCAAGGAGAGTCATGGGTAAACAGCTGATGCCACCTGGAACGAGGGAGGCTCCACAGGCAAGCTGACAGCACTCTACTAATAGGAAAACTGTTGGCCTACTGTACCCTCTGCTGTATCACATTCTAATGGAGAAGGGGGTGTGGTGAGGAGCTATGGGCTGCATTTTAATGAGGCATAGAAGTAGAGCCTTGAATCACCTCTCACTGAGACTGGATGTCAATCTACAACAGTCAAAAAAAAAAATGAGGACAATATTTAGGATCACTTGTCCTCAGCAACTCAGGACTGTGTTTACATTCATTCCTTGGCATTTGAAATCAACCAGCTAGCTAAGCATTCAAGTCCAGTTCACAGGCAAGCACTAATTGAAGACTGAGCAGTAATAATGGTCCTGTTAGGGCATATGTGGCTGAACAGTGATACCACTAGAGGGCACCACAAGATCTTTTATAACCCAGGAAGAACCTTGTGTTAAGGGGACCCTAAAGGCTCAAGAGATACAGAGAAGCCTTTGACTTACTGTTGGGTAGCTTGAGAAATGTCCTTGGAAGGCATGGGGCCAGGCCTAGATTCTAAACCTAGTACTGTCACATGCTCTTCAGTGAGCCAGCTCAGTAACCTTGCTTTAGTGCCATCTACAAAACAATGTCTCTATCAACCAACCAATTCATGATCCTCTACTTGGGTACAAGCTGCTGAGCAGTCTGCATGTGGAGTTCAAGATGGTGAGGCGCTGGCAAGAGCATAGGATGGCTAGGAGCACAGGGTATGCATAGGAGGCAGTGGATGAGGGTGACCAGTATCTGAGAAGTTTCAGGCAATTGCTGGGGAAGTCCATAACAAACAAGTACAATAAGTAAGCAGAATGATGCAGCTGCAGCTGGATGGACGGCCCGATGCAATGTGTGGTGAGAATCATAGGAAACGGGTTTAGAAGTCTACACATCCTGAGTCTAACATCTAACCATTCTTTAAGACCAATGGCAGGAGTCACATCACTTTCTCTGGGAATTCCTTCCAGGATACCCTAAAGAGAATGAGATTCCTTATTTTGTGTTTCCATGGGACTGGAGGCACCAAAACATTACCAAAACATGATGTGATTCATCTGGCTGCCTTCAGAATAAATCTGTGGACTTCACAGATTTAATAAATCTGTGGACTTCAAGTGTGAGAACTGTGTAGTTGCACCCTTGGATTATTCAAGGTTATCTTAATGTGAATCTGTATCAGTTTCTCTGATTTGCCAATATCTAGACAAGGGTGACAAGCCATCAAGACATGCTACTTGGATTTTCCTTCCTCTCTCTGTCCCCGCCTCCCTTCCCCTTCCCCTCCTCTGCCTCTTTACTGGCTCACATTCTAGTCAAGCATTCTATCACTGAGCTATATCTCAGCTCTTTTTTTTTTTAAACCTTTTTACTTTGAAACAGGGTCTCACTAAGTTCACCAAGGCTATCCTTGAACATGCAATCCTCCTGCCTCAGTCTCCCAAGTAGCACCACCTGGCCCTGCTTACCAGTATTTTCTAGAGTGAAGATAGCTTAATTTTTACATTAGTATTTACTCAAAACTTATTTAAGTTTAGTATTCAGACATCATCATTTACTTGCATAAAACTTGGGTAACAGTTTTAGAAAACCAGTGATTTACTATTTTGTTCATGAGCACAAGGCAGTTGCTGTTTACTTGTCAGAATGAAACTGAAAATCAGGGAAAAAAGCTTTCCTGGAATCTCTGAGTAACACACCAAGCTGCATTATTTAGAGCTAATGCTTTGACCTCCATTAACTAACAAGGGTTGCAATTCAATTACTGGCATTATAACAAGTCTTATAAATCATGGGAGTGCTGCCAGAGATACTTAGGAAGAGAACTACAAGAAAGGATTTGAGATGGGAATATTGTGAAATTCAATTGTCCACAAGCTGGATTCTGGGATGTATGAGCCTTACAGTGGAATATTTCTCTCCAGTTATAATGAGAATTCTCTAAAAACCATAGTGAGTGATCAACAAATTTAAATTAAAGCTTAAATTTCAAATTCAGTGGTATGTATCTAAAAACATGCTGGTGTAAATTTCTACCAGATGTGACACTGGTAGAAAACACACTAAGATCAGAAATGCTTAAGGCGTGAAAGTGTGGACCAGGTACAGTGAGTGAGCTAAGGTGCATAGGGAGCTCTAGCTCCCATAAGCAAAACAGTGAGGCTAAGCAACTGCCATGCAACAGCACCCTTTCCTGTTTGTGTCCATGTTTTCAGTTATGTGCAGACAAATGCAATTCAAAAACCATTAGAAGAAATATTCCAGAAATAGACAATTTATAGGTTTTGTTTTCTTTGCACATTTCCTCTGTAGTGTGATGAAATTTTGTGCCACCCTCCTCTGTCCTGCCCAGGACATAAATCATCTCTCTGTCTGGCATATCCACACCATATACACTACCTTCCCGTTAGTCATTTAGCCATCTCAGTTATCAGAGTGATTGTCCTAGGAGTGTAAAACTGAGTTCAAATAACCTTTGTCTTAATAATGGTTCCAAAGCACAAATTCAAACATGCTAAAGAAAGCACTGTCTTTACATGAGAAGATGAACACTTAGATATGCATGTGTATGAAAAAGCATTCCGTGTTTAGGGTTTAGTACGATCTGAGGTTTCAGTCATCTACCAGGAATCTTAATGGGGGGGCACTGCAGGGTTAGTAGCAGGTAAAAGTACACCAGCTGGGAGGAGAAAGGATGTTCTGTGACACTTGTAGAAAATACTGAAATCAGAAATGCTTAAGAGTGAACTATGGGGGCTAGAGAGATGGCTCGGTGGCTAACAGCATTGGCAGCTCTTGCAGAGGAGCCCAGCACTGCCACCTACTGGTCAGAAATGGGGCCGGGGGGGGGATCTCACTACTTCTCGTCTCTATGGTCACCAAGTCTCTGTCAACTGCCTGTCACGTAGGTCCTCCAGTAGGGTTGTAGGGGCCACTGCCTTATCTCCATCCTGATATGCCAGGTTGGCTCCTGCTCCCACCCCACAACTGCAGTCTGGCTCACTTCTACCCACCCTGCACCTCTGCCCATACTCCCTATCACTAGAACCTTCCTCCGATTTGCAGAGCTGTGACTGTGCTCTCGGACCCTGTGTGATTTTTCTCAGCCCAGCACTCCACACTCACTCCAGCCAGGATGGATTTTGTTTTGGTTTTACAGAACTTATCATTCAGGGCCTGTATGAGCTAGGCCAGCGCTCCACCTCTGGATATCCACCCCCCACCCCTACCCCGCCCCCAGCAGGCTTTCCCCACTGCTGAGTCTCAGCTGTTTCTCTGGCTCTCAGACCCGCGCGCCCTCCGTACTTGTCTGGGTTGCTGGGGAGTCACAATTCCCAGCTGCTCTGACAAATGGCTTCTGGCAGGTTCCGGACAATGGTGGGAGGAAGGAAGTCCTGGTCCTTCTCTCTGTGTGGGCTTCAGTGGGTGGCATTTCCAGACTCAGCTTTAGCCTCACCCCTCCCCAAGGTGGGTCTGGGTCACGTGACAGCCCCTTCACTCCTCTAGCCTAGGAGTCAGTAGCACCTTTGCCACTTTCCCAACTGCATATACGTAACCCTGTGTTAGAGTCTCCATTTGAAATACCTAGAGGGGTTTCTTTTATCCTGAACAATGGGCATATACTTTATTCTATGCTCTCAAGTAACTCCTTCCTTCTTCTCTAACCCAGGGGCTCTTTCTATGGCTCCCATACCTTGTGCCAGTACCATAAAACAAAAGGTTATATTTATTGTTTGGTGATCCTAAAATTTTTAAATTAAGATACAGTTATCGGTTACAGCAGCCTCAGCCGGGCGTGGTGGTGCATGCCTTTAATCCCAGCACTTGGGAGGCAGAGGCAGGCCGATCTCTGTGAGTTCAAGGCCACCTGGTCTACATAGTGAGTTCCAGGAAAGTTGGGGCTACAGGGAGACCTTGTTTCAAAAAGACCAAAAAAAAAAAAAAAAAAAACCCCAGCCTCTTCTGACCTCTGTGGGCATTGCACGATACAGGTGCACTTACCTACATGCAGGCAATACACACACACATAAAATAAAAAAAATAAAAGACTGTTTAGCCCATCATGGTGGCAGCACGCCTTTAATCCCAGCAGAGGCAGGTGGATCTCTGTGAGTTCAAAGCCAGCCAATTCTATATAGTGAGTTCCAGGCCAGCTGGAGCTGCCGGGAGACCCTGTCTCAAAAAATAACCAAAAGTTCAGTTTAGCAACTGCTTATGTTCTATAATAGCATTTACCAATAGAATGATTTTGTAAATGATTTTTAAATACTGATAATTACTAAGATAATACTAATACTTGGTCACTTTCTTTTCTTTTTTTCCTTGAGATAGGGTTTAACTATGTATCCCCAAGTTGTCCTTGAGCTCACTATACATAGTCCAGGTTAGGCTCAAACTCACAGCAATCCTCCTGCTTTGGTCTCTTGCATCCTCAGATTACAGGCATGAGTCACTGCACCCAGACTTTACTCAGTCACTTTTTAATTATCAGTATAGATATTTCATTTTAACTGTTAATCAATTTATTGACCAAAACTTAGTGATTTGTTATGCTGATTATGCAAAATATGTACATGGGTTAACCTAGCGATTAATTAGTGTTTCCTAGCACAGTTTATGAAATGCAGAATGAAGGGAACCAGCAGACAAAGTAAACAGGTGAAAGAGTTACTACTTTACACAGCTCTTCAGGCAGGAAAATGCATCCAGACTTTGGTTGAAAATGTATCCTATTAACTAATGTAGATACCTATTTTGTGCAATCTGAGTACTTGAATTACTAAACTTACATCATAAGTCATGAAAACTGTGAAAAAAATTACAAATGCGTATCTAAAACACATTCACATAAATACTAAAACTCTAAATAGTTGACAACAGCAAGTGCGTTATTTTACCACAAACACAGAATTTCAGTACAGTTTAGGGATCCATAGAATGAAAAGCCCACAGTGACATCTCACTCTGGCTGGGCAAACCTAGGTGCCGCCCCTTCTCAAGGCTCCTTCCTGTCATTTCTGAATGCTTCGGGCATCAAAGTGATAGCGCCATCTGGCAAGAAACCAAAATTTTAGCACCCCACCTTTTTGAGAACTGTTGTATTTCAAATGAATGATCTATTTCCTTACAGAAAAGAACATATTGAGGGAGGGGTTAAATTTTGTTTAAACTTTATTGTATTTTCAGTCATCCATCCAGTTATGTTAAACTTATATAATGCAATAATATAATAATTATAATAATAAAATAATAGTATAGCATTTTCTTTCATCACAACTTCCAATGTTTCTATAGTCAGATGTAACCAAGTTCCTAATTCCAGGGGGGGGGAGTGGTTTTTCTTATTCACCAAACTTCATACTAGATTCCCTCCTTGCCAGTCCCACTACACAGTTCAGTCAAGGAAAGAGGCCCCTCATCCAAAGATGTGGCACTCTCAGCATCTCTCCCGTGCAAAGAGATAAGATGAGGAGGGTTGGCGAGCCAGGCACTCTGGCTTTACTCAAATATTCAATCATTGAAGTTAAGTGTTTGTGCGATGGAAGTTCAATATGGGTGACTGGATAAGATGAAATAACTGAGCCTCTGGAAAAGGTGCCAATTTAATGCAAGCATGCCACTGTTCTAGGCTTTCCTTAGTGGGGTTATGGGGCTAAACTGCATTCCTGTAGTGAGAATGGGGCTTCCAGACAGGAACCAATATTTGCTTTGTCAATCCTGTGAGGTAATAGCAGAGGGAAAAAAATGGGGATTGTAAAGGCAGGTCTTAGACCTGCTGTCTCTGACGTAGGGCTTCAGGTAGGTGTAACATAAGATCCAGAGGTAGATAATGTGTTTGTTCTGCTGTCCACTCACAGTGTTACCCCCAGAGCTCAGAACAGGTGTAGCCTCTGCCCCATCTTCCAGCACTTTCCATTAAACCTTGAAAGACTGCCACCTGCAACTCTCAGCACGGTTCAGTCTTGATTTATGCTCACCTCCCTGCCCTCCACCTATTTCGTAGTAAAAGACTGCAGCAGCCATCACCACAGTTACTGGTTAGGGCCACTTAAAGCATGCACCAATGCCAAAGCTGACGTCAGCTTGGAGCACCCGCCTCTGGCACTCACTCACCATTCAGAGCAATGAAAGCTTTCCAGATGGGTGGCCCTAATCTTGGAGGCACTTGGAAGGTCACAGATGCAAACAACAATTGGCCAGACTCTGGGGCCATGTACCAGGGAGCTCATAGGCCAAGAGGCCCTGATGGTGCCATTGACACAGAAACACCAAAGAGGGACAGCACAGGGTGTATAGCCAAAATTCAACCAGACACATTAATGACTGTTTATAAGAGCATGTACCTGTATTTATACATTTCAGTAGGTTTTTGGTTTTGCTTTGTGTATGAAATGTTTCCAGGTGGAGTGATTAACTTTCAGCTTGGTTTCCATCCAGGAGTCAAGGAAATCATTCATACATAGTTCAGGGGAGGTCATGGCAAAGCATTCTACTATCATTTATTCCATGCAGTCTGGCATTTTAGATTACCACATTTTTCTGGTGTCACATTTATTCAGTTGTGTTCCTCTAGTGAAAATGACAGGTAGACAATGTCTTTCTTTGAGTCCTTCCCATTTCTTGGCACAAACCTTACTAGGAGTCATTTGACAACAGTAGCCAGTGAACAGAACCAGTGTGATCTGATCAGCCACTGTTAGCTCCTAGGAAGATCGCACCTCCCTCTGCCTGGGCATGGCCTGGTCTGGCAGAGTGGCCCTGTGGCCAATTTGTTAGAAGAGGAGGTGCTTGTCATCAGCCCATCCTTAGGGACATTGTGTTCAAATGTAAATAAATCTTTAGGAAGCCACATTCTCATACTCCACTGACTTAAGAGATCAGATCATCAGGGTTCAACTACAGGGGAAACTGAGCAAGAAGGAAATGGAGTAGAACTTCATTGAGAGAAATTCATAGAGGAGAAAAATGTTACACAGCTCAGGCCTCTGCTGTCAGCACCACTTCTCTCTGCACAGAGCTGTCCTGAAAAAGGGGATTTGCTGGTGACACAATTCACTGTCCCCACAAAGATGCATGTTCAAAGCTTGTATGGGCTCCCCTGATCTGCTAGCTCCTTGTGAGTTCATGGGTTTATTAACTCTGAGCATCGGCACAGATCCAGGTGTTAGGCATGCAGAGGCCTCACTAGACATAGTCAGACCTATCAGTTACACAGATGCTGGTCCCAGTGGCCCTGTTAGGGTTTGAATGTGAACTGCTTTCCACAGACTCATGTGTTTGGATACTCAGATCCCAGCTGTTTTGGGAGGCTATGGATTCCTGGGGACTATGGCTTCACTAGCAGAAATGGGTTATGGGAAGAGGCAGGCCTTGAAGGTGATACTTGCTTCTGGTTCTAGTCCAAGTTCTTTGCTTCTTGTCTGCCACCATGAAATGACTAGTCTCATCACTCCAACCCCATGGACAGTAGTCAGTCCTACCACCATGCCTTCTTTACCTTGATGGTTTTATATCCCTTGAAACTGTGAGCCGGAATAAATCCTTCCTCCTTCCTCCCTGTCATACCAACAGGCACAATAATTAATACAGACACCACCCCCCCACCTTTAACCTCACATTGCAACTTAACCACCCGGTATTAAGAAGCATAAAGAGGCAAGGCCTTTGAGAACTGATGAGACACTGAGGACCCCTCACCCATAAGTAGATTAAGCCCTAACTGTGGAAGATTGCTCATTATTGAGAGTGTAAGTTTGGCCCCCCACTTTCTTCCATCTTTTTCTCTCACCATGTAATGTCTTCTACCACAGGAAGTGCAAAGATCCCTGACTTGGACCTCAAGTCTCCAGACACAGCTCCTTGAGGCATCTGGGACTGCCTAGCCTCCAGAACTGTGAGGCAAACATACCTTCAGCATTTATGAGCTCATGGTCTGTGGTATTCTGTTACACCACCTTTAGTGGAGATCCACTCTGTCCTCTATGGCTTAGGACCAGGCAGTGAGTGGGAAGGGCCAGCTCTGCCAGAGCCTCATTCTTCAGCCTCCTGACACAGCATGGGTCTGCTTTCATGCCTCTATGTCCATTTCTGATTTTTGTTGTTCTGTCATTTTAGCCTGGGACTCTCCACCTGTAGAGCTTTATCCACACTTCTTGCCTTTGTTCTGCCAGACACCAGACAGCACGGGCACCATACTGCTCTTACTGAACTCTTTCACTGGGGGGGGGGTGGTGGAGGGGGGGGGACAGTTCTGGCTCCCAGAAGCTAGGAAGATTTTGATAGGTGCTTATTGAAATGGAACTCCAGTACTGTGGCATCCCACTGACACAGTCCTTTGAACCAATGCTTAATCACCCTTTAAACATGCTACCTATTTGGTACATACTGAAATGAAGACAAGTAACTTGCAATGGGCTTATGTTCCAAACCCATCTAATCTACCAACTCCTCAGCTCAGCAGTGCAGTGTACCAGCAGAGGGTTGGTTGTGTCCCTTGTGGTCATGGGGTTCACTGATAGCTACAATTGCTGCCACTGCCCAGAACTATGGGAGGAAACTGCACAGGGCTACCCCAAATGCTAAACCCCAAGTCTGCTTTCTACTCTGTATGTGTCATTTTGTACCACAATAAAGCAAAAATAAAAGATAAAAAAATAAACGTAAATAAAAAATAAAAGCCAAGTTGAGGCTGTTTGTACTATATTCTGTTTGGGGTGAGCAATCCAAATCCTGCTTAAATTAGTTACAGGGAAAAAAAAAATCGCTGGGCATGGGGGCGCACACCTTTAATCCCAGCACTCGGGAGGCAGAGGCAAGCCGATCTCTGTGAGTTCGAGGCCAGCCTGGTCTCCCTAACAAATCCAGGCCAGCTGAGGTTACAGGGAGACCCTGTCTCAAAAAGAACAAAAAGGAAAAAAAAAAAAAAATCTAAGACTAGCAAAAGGTTTGTAAATGTACTTGGCCAGGTGACTCTCGATGAGCCCCATACCCATACTTAGGGTATGCCTCTCTTTTAGTAGAACTGTTTATTCCTTTAAAAAATATATATATCTTCTAAGGGCCTCTTTCTCATGTCTTTATTAGTATCTTATTAAACTCCCAGCTGTGCTTCATTCGAAGGCCCCTAAAAAGGGCAGAGATCTGCTGCCGGCAAAGGTTCCAGGAAGCTGGTGAGGCCCAGACAGTTGGGCACAGGGAAGGGCAATATTGGCTGAGGCTCAGGACCCTGGCTTAGACTCGTTACCTCTTCCCTGGTGTGTTATGTGACCTGAGCAAGTCACCCTAATACCCTTGACCTCAGATTTCTCAAGAGGATTGTAAAATTCCTTTCACTGTATTTTACATAGTTGTTAGGAAAAGAAAATGCATTGTCATGAGAACATGAAGTGCTAGAAATATTAACTATTCTCACAGCAGAGTATTCTTGATAAAAGTGTAAAGTTCAGAGTTGCAAGTCATTGTTAAGTAAAAATCGAATGCTAATTCAAAACCTCTAGATCAAACAGACGAGCACTGTTAGAAAGCCACTGGCTTTAGGCTAATTACAGATGTATCTGAACTTAGGAAAAGTAACTATCCCACATGGCCCATGAGGTACATTTAATATACCCCCATGGACTACTTTAAGCCTGGCTCAGCAGTTAAAAGAGCACTGGCTGCTCTTGCAGAGCACCCAGATTTGATTTCCAGCACCCACATGGTGGCTAACAACCATCTGTAACTCCAGTTCCAGGGGATCCAATGACCTCTTCTGACCTCTGTGGGCACTTGTATGACACAGGTACACTTACATGCACACAGACAATACATTCATACACATAAAATAAAAATAATAAATTTTTTTAAAGGAACCAGAAATGACTGACAGAGCCAGAATGGTAGCATAAGGAGGGGAAACAAGGTGTGCCCTCTACTCCGTGTGAGAGACCTTTCAAGGTCTTTTGCATGCCCACCCTGTCCCCAGTGTTCTCTGGCTTCCTCTCTGATCCACCCTCAGCCTCTGCCCTCATGAGGTTCTGTAACACAAGTGGCCTCCTCTCATCAATTTCTCAGTTCAAGGTTCTTTCTTCAATGTTGTAGACAGAAGCAAACCCATACAGGCCAACACACAGGTAAACTTGCAATTTCCTGAGCTATAATGGGCTCCCACACCTGAAAAGGCCAGACCTGCTGTGTAGTGCCTCTAATCTGCCACCCCTGACCTTCTGTGTGTGGTGTCTCCAACTGGACTGCCCCAAAGGTTGTCTGTTGCTTCTCACAGACAACAACCTTAGGCCTTGAGGACAGGAATGACACTGCAAGAGCAATGACAATCATGGCAACTTCTGGGCTTCTACCTGCCCATCTATCAGATAAAACCTGTCTTTTATTGGTTCAATATGGGACAAACTGGCCAGGCAAGCAATGTGTGACACATTTAACTATATTCAAACTTCACACACACACACACACACACACACACAAACCCTGGCTTCATCCACCCTCCAAATCTGTTGGCTGGCTCATTTCTTTTCCAAATACAGCTTTAAAACTACAATGACCTGGCAGTGCTTTGTAAGTCCCAATGGTCCCACCAAGACAAAATGTCCTGATGCAAGACAGTCTAGAGAACTGGCAATAATCACTACCTCAACTGCCCCTGGGGTGGTTACATAAGCAGCTCAGGACACCTGCACAGAAAAACCAAGCCTGTCATCCCTCCAGCAAACAGACTAAGAAGGAATTCTGCTTTGTCTGTTGAAATAAAATGGCGTGTTTCCTTCATCTTTTAGCAAGAATGAGTCTCAAATGATACATCAGTCATTTCCTCACTCAGTCACATACCGTATGTTTGCTAGGTTCCTCCTGCCTGAGTAGAATTAGGGCAAATAGTGGAAAAAGGACAGTGCAGGCAGACCAACCTGAGCCACTGCAGAGTATCAGCCAACTGGGGAAGGACATCAAGAAGAGTGGATAATGCTAGGGTCCTGATCTGGCCTCCCTCAGAAGACATATTAAGCCCAGCTATTGTAGCAAGGGCAATATGGAAAGTTCCAGCAGCCCGAGGCAGAAACTCTGGCTGGAGGAGAGTGCGTAAGGAGAGGTGGGCAAGGACTCAGAGCCCACTCTAAGGATCCTAGGTGCATCCAGCAATGGCTGGGGAATAGGGAACCTCTGCAGATAGAGGACAGCAGCACTGAAGGCTGCCAGAGCTGAGGGCGAGACATTGGTGGTATGGACTTATGGGGGAAGTATGGGGTACAATGAACATGGCCTCGTAATGACTGAGTGTGGGAGTGACAAAGCTTGGCAGGAGACAGGAATGAGCCAGATAGCAGGCTGGGTTGGAAGGTGATGCAGTTTACAGACTCACAGAGACCTGCAGGAAGCAAGTGAGGGCGGGATGTGGGCAGAGAGTTCAGTTTAAAACGCACAGACTTGGAAGAAACTGCAAGCTAATGTAATTGATGAGCATGGATCAAAGTAAAGGATAAAAATCTTAGTTCATCTCAAAAGAAGCAGAGAAAGTCCTTGATGAAATTCAACATTCTTTCTTGATTAAAAACTCTCAATAAATATGATACACACGGAACATCAATTATCAACACTATAAAGGTCATTTATAACAAGCCCATAAAGTCAATGGTAAGAAGTTACAAGTGTTCCCTCTGTTCTGGTTAGCTTCCTATTGCTGTGATAAAAACACTGACCAAGACGGCATGGTGGTGTAGGCCTTTAATCCCAGCACTCGGGAGGCAGAGGCAGGTGGCTCTCTATGAGATTGAGGCCAGCCTAGTCTACATATTAGGTTCACCTTCATCTTACAGTTCATTATGGAGAGGAACCAGTGCAGGAGCCTGGGGCAGGAACCAAAGTACAGACCATGGAGCTATGCTGCTTACTGGCTTGTTCAGCATGCTTTCTTACACAACCCAGGACCATCTGCCCAGGGGTGGCACCACCCACAGTGGGCTGGGCCCTCCCACATCACTCAAGAATCAAGAAAATGCTCCACAGACGTGGCCACAGATCAATCCAATGAAGAAAATGCTTCAATTGATTTTTCCCTCTACTCAAGTATGTCTAGATGACAACTAAAGTTATCCAGCACACCCTCTGAAGACCAGGAAAAAGTCAGGGATGCCCACTTTCCCCAAGGTCAACATATTAAGCCAAGACCTATCTAAAACAGGCCAGCAAGAGAAATTAGGGACTGCCCACCCCCACCCCCACCCCGAGTAATGCACTTGGGAGGTGGAGGCAAGACCATCAGGAGTTCAAGGAGTTCAAGGTCGTCCTTGGCTACAGAGTGAGTTCAAGTTCAAAGGAGTCAGAAAAGAAGTTACACTGTACTTGCTTGCAGAATGTCTTACTTATAAGAAACTCTACAAAGACTACAGCAGAAGACTGCTAGAGGGGCTGGAGATGGCTCAGCAGTTAAGAGCACCAGCTGCTCTTGCAGAGAACCTGGGTTCGATTCTCAGCACCCACATGGCAGCTGACAACCCTTCATAACTCCACTTCTAGGAGATCTGACGCTGTCTTCTGTTCTCCAGGGGCAATGCATGACACAGGTGTACCTACCTACGTGCAGGCAATATACTCATATACATAAAATAAAAATAAATAAAATATTTTTTAAACTGCCAGAATTAATAAACACCCTGCAAGGCTGCAGGATTCAAAATGACCATGCAAAAATCAACAGTATTTCTTTATATTGATAGTGAATTATCTGTAAAGAAATCAAGAAAACAATCCCATTTGCAATAGCAGTTTTTAAAAAAATAAGCCCTGGAAATAAATTTTACAAAGGAGTTGGAAGACTTATACACTGAAATAAATAATTAATATACTTTAAATGTTCATATTACTCAAAGTGATCTATGGATTTAATACAGTCTCTATCATAAGAAAAGAAAAAAAAAAACCCTGAAAATTCACATGCAACCATTAAAGGCCTCAAAAATAGCAAGCCATTTTGAGAAAACAAAGCTGGAGGCATCATACTACCTAATTCCCAAATATATTATGAAACTATTGCAATGTAAACATCATGACACTTGCATAAAATGGATATGTTGACCAACAAAACAGGGTGTGGGGAGCTAAGTTTCTTTTCCTGTTGCAGCTGTGATAAAATATTCTGACCAGAAACAACTTAATGAAGAAAGAGTTTATTTTAGCTCACAGTTCAGGGTATAGTTCATCAGGAAGGGTAAGTCAAGGTAGCAGGAGTTGAGAGCAGCTGTTCACACCACATCCACTATCAGGAAGCAAGGATAAATGCATGCTCCATTTCCCTTCTCCATTTATAAAGTCCAGGATCCCAGCCAAGGAATAGTTCGACCACAGTTGGGATGGGTCTGCCCTTATCAATTAACATAATCAAGATAATCTCCCACAAGCATGCTAAGGACCATCTCCCAGGACCAAATACCAAGGTGACAACACTAACCATCACAGGAACCAAGAACTAATCTAGCTATGCAAAGATACTTAACATATGAGTAACTCATCCTTGACATGGCCCCAAGAATTTGGAAAGGACAGTGTCTAAATAAATGGTCCTGGGAAACTGCACTCTACATGCAAAAGAATGAAACAGGACTGTTACCCTACAGAAAGCACAAAACTCAACTCAAGATGGATTAAACACTTAAATATAAAAAACCAAAGCCAGGTGTGGCAGTGCATGACTATAATCCCAGCATCTGGAGGCTGAGGCAGGAGTACTGTGAGCTTGAGGCCAGCCTGGACTGTATAGTGAGACTGCCTTTAAAAAGAGAACTAGGACCATAGTAATTCTAAAAGGAAAAAAAAAAAAAAAAAAACCACAATGAATTCGAAGCCCCCTCAACAGTGATTATGACATCACAAGCAAACAGAGGTATCCATCAAGCAAGGAAATGACACAGTGAAAAGGCCTCCATATGGTTGGAGAAAATACATGCAAATCATATGACCTACTGGGGCCTATTTTCATACTATGTACCAAACTCGACTCATTAACAATAAACCAAGTTAATCCAGTTCAAAATAGGAAAGGGACCTGAATGATTTTCTTTTTCCTTTTTTTTTTTTGGATTTTGTTGTTGTCTTGAGACAGGGCCTTGCTATATAACCCAGGCTGGCCTTAAAATCACCATCCTCCTGCCTCAGCCTTCCTAGTGCTGGGATTACAGGTGTACACCACCACACTGGACAAACAGTTTTCTAACAAAGACATACAAATGGATGTGGTGGAGTGGTTTGATAAAGGAGCTTCCTGCCAGGCCTGATGACCTGAGTTCCATGCCTGGGACTCACATAGTGGAAGGAGAGAATGAAGCTTGGAAAGTTGTCCTCTGACTTCCTTATGCACACGTGCACAGACACACACACACCCCAGTGTAACTTTAATTTTTTTTTTAAAGGAAGACATACAAGTGGCCAAGTAGAATATGAAAAGTTCTCAAAATCACAAAAGGACATGTGAGTCAAAATCACAATAACCAATCACTTCACACCTCTTAGGGAGTCTATCACCAAAAATATGAAAGGTAGCAAATCTCGGCCAGGATGTGGAGAAAAGAAACCTTTACACATTGTTGGAGGGAGGATATGTTGGGGTAGTTGTTATGGAAAGTCGTGTGGCAGTTCCTCAAAAAACTGAAAACAGAACTACCATCTGATCCCCCAGCCCACCTCAAGGCATACCCCAAAGGACATGAAATCAGATGCCGAGGAGACATCCACCCCTCCCACTCACTGCTGTATTCGTAATCACCAAGACATGAGTGTCCATGGATGGGTCAATGATCTTACTCAGCTACAAGAAAAAGGGGAATCTTGCTGTTTGTGACAACATGGATGGAGCTGGAACACTGTAGGAAACAACAAAGATGGATACCTTGTGACCTTACTCACATATGCAATCTAAATTTGAAAGTAGAAGGGTGACAGCCAGGGCTGGTGCTGAGGGAGAGGGGTGCTGGTCAAAGGGCACAGAGTTTTCAGGTGTCTGCCCTCAGTAGATCTGTTCTTTGTTCATTGGTACAGTTAAAGAAGACGTTTTTAAGAATTAAAAAAAAAATCTAGATATACATACCTAGGTATGTGTATCTAGGTAGATGGGTGGATGGGCGACAGACAGACAAACTGTCTTCACAACTCCTGTTAAGTGGTGGTATCAGAAAACAGCCACAGATATGCTCTGGGCCTGAAGTCAACTAGCAGTCTAGGAATGAGACACAGACTCTGAGTTATGCTGTCAACTGGACAGCAATCAGGACCAGAGGGAACAAGCTGGTGCAATTGGCCCAGAACCACCTCTGAAGAGACGCAGAGAGAAAAGCAGCCTGAAGGGAGGAGCCCAAACAGCACACATGATGGACTGCATCCTCCACACATGCTAGGGGTGCCCCAGAGCCCAGGGATATGGTGTTGGTGTTGTTATTGACTACTCAATGGCCTTGTTTTACTTTATCGACTAATCTTTAGCTGGACCGGTCTTTCCATCTCCAGCTCCTCCACCTATTCCTGAAATGTGGTCATCTAGTTTCATCAAAAGCACTCACCTTTTAATAAATGGTCCATCAGCCTGCCTGGTGATGGATGCTGTACTAGGATCAAGTTGCTCCCTGCTCCAGCTCCCCATCATTTCCAGAGGGAGGCCAGCAGGTCCTTGATTCTGAACACATTCAGTGACTCTGAGACTCACCTGATAACTATTGCCTCTGTCCAGCCTGATGACAAAAGGATTTCAGGCTCAAACGACTGTGGCAGCTTTGACAAGGACAAGGCAGGCCACTTCCGCACGGAAAACTCTTCCATGGCATTCCCCTTTGCAAAGCCAACCAACCCTTTCTTTTATATGACTCCTAGCAACTGACTATATAGAGATGGACAGGTAGATGGTGCAAGTAAAGGGAGGAAAGGAGAGACAGACAGACAGACGGATGGGTATACAGAAACAGACAACTAGAGTACCCTCCCCTTATTCCAAGGTTTAATTTTCTCCAGTTTCAGTTGTACACAATCAGATGGCAAACTGAACATAAAGTCTTTCCCTCTTTTGAAATTCACAGGTGGAAGATACAAGATTGGTTCTCACCACAGAGAATGGTAACCTTGTTTTGTTTCTTTTCTTTTTAAGTCTAGATTTACAGCTTTTCTGTGTCATATCCAAACCGCCAGCATCCCTCTCTTGTACTTGTGCTAAGGTGACTTGAACACAAGCATTAGCTATAGCAATAGTTAAGCCGAACAACTTGTTTACTAAGAGATTTTGGGAGAAGCCTTCATTTTTCCAACATTTATGACAGTATGTTGTTATAATTTTTGTTATGATTGTTACTGTAAATCACTTATTGAGCTCAGTTATAAACTAAACTTACCATGGTATATACATCATCCATGAAACACTATATATGGAGTATCACTGCATACTTTAGGTTTGGTGCCATCCATAGTTACAGGCTTTGCTGAAAGATTTGAAGCTCATCATGCAGAAAGGGAGGACAACCACACCCTATATTATCACATTCATCTTACAGTCTCAAAAATCTTCTAAGTCCTAAAATCACACCACAGGCAATGACTTGAGCTGCCACTCACACCAGGGAACATGACCACAGTGTGTTTGCTCTTATGCCACTGCAGCTGCTTTTCTGAGTGACTCAGGGTCACCAGCCAGTTCATACTGCACCAGGCTATAAGTGGAAAATGTCCTTAGAGTACCATGGCTTTCTCTTCAAAGTCACATAAGCATATCCTTTTCATAAGACTTGTCTTTACTTAAAAAAAAACAAAAAATTTTCAATCTCACACTCACTTAAGATGGCTGCTATTTTAAAAAAAGTTTTGATGAAGATGGAGAAACTGGAATCCTTTGTACTGTTAGTGAGAATGTAAAATGGTGCAGCCACTATGAAAACTGTTATGGAGGGTCCTAAAAAAATTAAACAATGAGTGCTTATTTGTTTTAGCAATTCACTTCTGGCTGAGTGCATTCCCAAATGAACAGGAACTAGCACTGACACTTGTAGATAGACCTGTGCTTACAGCAGCATAATTTACAACAAACAAAAGACAGACACAACCCAAGCGTGCATTCACGGATGAATACCAAACAAACTGTGTTGTATGCACACATAACAGAGTATCATTCAGCCCTAGAAAGGAGGGAAATTCCGACACATGGATGAACCTCAAGGATATTCTGCTCGATGAGACAGCCTTCACTTACAGGAGGTACCTAGACAATCAGATGTGTAGGACACAAAATAGAATGGTGGCTGCTGGGGAGGACAGGGAGAACTGGGGAAGGGCTGCTACACAGACGCAGAGATTCAGTTTGGAACATGGAAAAGTTCAGTGATGGCTAGAGGTGATGGGTGCTGAGCAACATGACTTATGAATATGTCATTGATCTGAACATTGTAAGAATGGTTAAAACAGTAAATTCTACATTAAACATATTTCACTACAATGAAAAGAGGGTCTGACTAGAACAAAACTCACAAAACAATGTTTTAAATAATTCATCAGTTATTTCAGAGTTTCCAAGATACATTGGATTCATGGAGATTTATAATTATCCTGTCGTTTCAAATATCCTGAACACTGTTTCTTTAGATTTTTCATTAGGGTTAGCAGCAGAGACCTTGGGGGATTGTTATGGAGGCTTAAATAGTGTTAATTCACTGAAAGTGTCCAAATATAACTGCTGCTGGGTGTTACAGACAAGACCTGTGGTCCGCCTCCACCTTGACTCCCGCTGCCTTCCTTGGGCAGTCCCAATGTGCCTACAAGCTTCAGTTTAAAGTTCAGAATTGAAGTTCCTCCATTGGTTTCCTGGCACTGAAAACCTCACATTAAACCATGATGTATTCCTGGGACATACTCCACATGACATAAGGCTATTCTTTTCCATCACTGACACACCTCCATCCAAATATAAACTCCTCCAAGACAGGCCTTTCTTAGTCATCCCTAGCCACAGTGTATATATAGCACAGAGTTTGAATCAAATAGAAGCTCAATAAATATTTGACAGAACTTTCAGGGCCCCTCTGTAAATGTTAGGCTTGGATGCCTACAAAGTAAAGTCGCTCTCTTTGGGGTAGATGATGAAAATTCTTGGTCTGGGGTTCAGCTCAGTGGTAGAGCTCAAACCTAGCATATGCAAGGTCCTGGGTTCCACCCAAACACTGAAAAAACAACCACATGAATCATCTGTACTTTATATAACAAAAAAAAATTTTCTTTCCAGTTTTTCCCACTTATCATCAAGAGAAAAGGGATGTAAGTCTGAGAGCTGGCAGACACAATCAACGTGAGTTTCAGAAATGTCACTACCCCACTTTTCTATTTTGAAATGTCTTTTTAAAAAAAACATCTATTTATTATTAGTGTGTGTGTGTGTGTGTGTGTGTGTGTGTGTGTGTGTGCATGCCTTCAGAACTTGGTCATGAAGTGACACTAAAGCCTGTGTCACTGGGTCCTTCATCCTTCATCCACACAACCATTCATCTAGATACAACACAGAGAGACCCACACAGCAGCTCAAGTCCTCAGTAGCAAGGTTTAAGGAAACAGTGCAAAGACCCAAGGACTCTTGTCCCTTTTCTTGATTTGACACTTGACCAATGTCGCTGAAACAGACTTTATGAAGCATAGCTAGTGTATCCGAGGGTCTGCATGTGGAATCCAGAGATCTGGAGAGAGTTAAGGGCTATGCTGTTGGCTTGATCACCCTGCACTGATATATACCAACCACATCCTTGACAAAATCATTCTGAGGATCTGCAGAGAGGATACTGAGAAAGAGAAAACTCCAAGTGTACTTTCTAAAATCTTGATAAAGATCCTACCATAAGCCTAGGAGCTAAGACTGGCAGTCTCTGTCACACCTTCCTACTTCCTTATCAACCCGACCCCTAGACAGGGTGAGAAGGTATGGAGCTTCAGCTCTAACTGGCTGTTTTCACGAACAAGTGGTGTGTATTCTACCACCTCAAACTCCTGGGAGCTCCTCACGTGCCCTCGGCTTCAGAATTTCTTCCCTTGAAGAGTAAGGGATATAGAGAGATGAAGACAAAGGAAAAGCCCTTGCTGCTGAGTCAGGTCTGGCTCTCCACAGAATTCTGGATCTATTAGCTAGTATTTTTCCAAGTTTTCTTCCTCCTATTCTCTTCATCTTTTAAACCTCAATTTTAATTCTCTTTCCCGATTTATACATACAAAAGAAGTCACAGGTTCTGTCTAACACTGTGCTCTACAGCACATATGAGGCTGAAACCCAGGAACACTGAGGGAGGCAGATGGCTGGGGTTCCACTTGCTGCTGGTGTGGCTCCGAAGACTCCTGCATGCACTTGACCCCAGCGAGGTGGGGCAGAATGACTTCCCTTACGATGACGGGCAAAATATTTACTGGTTTTGGGCCAGCTATCTAGTGTAGCTAACAGCTCTGCAGATAAAGGGGGCTTTGGAAGAAAAAACTTTTTCAGAGTGAGATGAACATCTTTCTAAACTTAAATCCTAGAATTAAAAGATGAACTCAGGGTTGGAGAGATAGACACAAAAGGACATGTGAGTCAAAACCACAGTAACCTATCACTTCACACCTCTTAGGGAGTCTATCACCAAAAATATGAAGGGTAGCAAATCTTGACTAGAATATGGAGAAAAGAAACCCTTACACACTGTTGGGGGAGGGTACGTTGGGATAGTTGTTATGGGAAGTAGCAGTGTGGAAGTTCCTCAAAAACTGAAAATAGAGGGGCTAGAGAGATGGCTCAGCGGTTATGAACACTGGCTGCTCTTGCAGAGGACCCAGGTTTGGTTCCCAGCACCCACATGATGGCTAACAACTGTCTGAAACTCCAGTTCCAGGGGATCTGATGCCCTCTTCTGACCTCCATGAGCACTGTACAACACAAGTACACCTACCTACATGCAGGCATTATACTCATACACATAAAAATAAATTAATTAACTAAGTAATTAATTTAATTAAATAAAAAATAAACTCAGCAGCTGGGCATGGTGGCCTCAGCCTGCAATCCCAGCACTCAGGCCAAGGCAGGAAAATTGCGAGTTCCAGGCCAGCTTGGACTACATAGTGAGTTCTGAGCCAGCCTATGCTACACATAGTGCATTCTGGGACACCCTGGGCTACAGAGTGGGATGCTGTTTTAAAAAAAAAAAAGTTCCAATAAATAAATAAAACAAAATGCGATTCTTGTTATTTTTTAAAAGGCAAGGATAAACTTAGGGATAGCAAAGGATACAGGAGTAAATGATGGCAAAGCCATTTATTTTAATATTCTAAAACAAATATTCTTTTATTTTTTTAACAAATATTCTTATAACATAGATGAACTTCAAAAGCATTATGTCAAAGAGTGGGAGGAGAAAGGCCACATGCTGTGCAATCCAGAGAGGTGCACAGGCATCACAACAGTTAGCAGATTAGGGGTTGTCTGGGGCTGGATGAGAAACCCAAAGGGCACAGAGGTATTTTTTGGGGGGTGAAAATGTTCTTAAAAAGAAAGACTATAGGGATACCTCCACAATGCTTTCAGTGTTCTAAAAATCACTGAATTACATAATTAAAGTGAGCAAATTTTACAGGATATAGTGTTTGTTGCTAAAAGTAGTAAAAATTAAATGTTAATTATAATTCCTTACCAGTCTAATATACATTACTAAGAAGATTTAGACATATAATTCAAGGTAAAGCATGCTTTTAAATGTAAAAGTAATAGATTTCAGTTAAAGAGTCACAAAAGAGAACCCCCAAATCTATGTATGGTTCTGATTGTACATGATATAGAACATTTGGGGGCTTTGTTATGGCTCTGGTTCAAAATCAAAACAAAAAATAAGTAAAATATAAAAAATTTAAAAAGCTGGGGATATAGCTTAGTGACAGAATGCTTGCCTAGCCATGTATAAGACCCTGTGTTCAATCCCCAGTACCCCAAACTACAAAACAACAAACACACAGTTGGCCTTTCACAGCCCCAATTCCATGGCTGATAATTCAAGCAGCCAGGGATTGAAAATATTCCAGGGGAAAAAAGTCTGAACTAAAGATGTAGAAACTTCTTTGGGGGGCTAAGAAGATGGCTCAGAAGGTAAAGTACTTGCTGTGCAAGGAGGACCTGAGTTTGGGTCCCCAGCACTGAGAATGGAGGCTTGTGCATGTAATCCCAGACAGGGGGACCTCAGGGACTCACTGGCCAGCCAGTCTACCTGAACTGCTGAGTGCCTGGCTCAGTGGGGGACATATTCTCAAAACAAAGTGCAAAGCAACAGAGGAAGATACCTGATGTCAACCTCTGGCCTCTACCCATGCATGCACAGGTACCTGAACACACACACACACACACACACACACACACACACACACACACACACACACACATACGAAACTCCTTTTCCTTCACCATTAATACCTAAGCAGCACTGTATAACATTTTTTACACATCACTCATACTGTACTTGGTCTAGAGATGTTTTGGAAGACATGAAGGGCTAGAGAAGCTCAGGGCAGGGCACTTACCTAGCATGTGGGGGCCTGCTATTCCAATCTTTGAACCATAAGGAATAAATTAAAAACCACTGAGAAAGGAAATGTGGAGACTCTATGCAAACATGATACCACTTGATATAAGAGACTTGCATATCCATAGATTTTGGTGTCATGGGAGAATTCTGGAACCAATCCTTCACAGATAGCATGGGACAATTCACCTCCAGTAAAATTCAAAGTGTGTGTTGTTACATGTGTCTGTGCTATGCATGTTATACATGTGATATGTGTGTGGTATGTTATATGTTTGTGTTGTATGTCTATGTATGACTTTAATTATCTGAATTTAAAATGAATGTGGGAGAGCCAAGAGCTTAGAAAAGCTGTAATATTCCTAGGAGAAGAAAATGAAAAAGAGCAAGAAGAAAAACACGAAGTGCAATTTCAATGCAAGACCAAAGTTCTGGTTATAACAGGAAAAAGTGAGTAGTTTTATCTTATTTCTATACTTGAAGTGATTGAGATTTTTTTTTTTTATGACCCAAAAGTGACCATAAAATCATGAGGCCTCTTGAGTTTTCATCTAAGATACAAGAAATCACACAGGTGGCTTGAGACCACAGGGGCCAAAGTAATAATAATAATGCTGTTGCTTCATAGTCATAGCTCATAGTTCATGTCCATTCTCCTAAACAGCTATATAAAAATACTGTTTAGGAATGTACTGATATGTGGAAAACCAATATAAAAAAGAGTTAGGGAGAGAGACTCCAGAAATTCAGAATGACAGTAACCTCCTGCCACGGAGGTTAAAGGCCAGTGGGGCATTTAAGACACTGGTGGCATTTTCTACTTCAGCTTGGGGATACATATATGCTATCTGTTAATCTTCACCCTTAAAAATGATACAGTCTTTGTATATATGAAAAATTTAGTGAAGCAGGTTTTTGTAGCTATACGTATGTTGAAGGGATGAAATGGAAAATACTTATATAAATAACATGGAACTGGGCTGATTAGGCGTCCTGATCATCCAGCCCAGAGACTGTCTTCAAATTGCTGCCATGGTGCTGGGTAGCTCCATAAGAATTCTGAGCTCCCTTTCCCACATGGAGACAAAGGAAGAGGGACAAAAGCATTCATGGTACTGCAGTAGGGTAAATAAGGAAGTGCTCCTGAAGAGCTTTAGCACAAGACTATAAAAGAAAATCACAATGGGCTCCCTCATTTGTTGATCTTTTGCCATATGCTAGGAGAAAACTCACAACTCAGTTCTATCTCAAGGTCACATCGAAATGAGTAGAGACAGGATTTGAATTCCTGCTAATGGCAAATCTAAGTTCTTCATTACAGTGCTATTCTTTCTCCCCAATAAGAATACTATTAACAATGTTACAATAACAGTGGTATCATAATATTCGTGCATTTTTTTTAAAAATCACCAATATACGACTGACTACGAATGAACCCAAAGATAAGGCGACCTCGATAGCTACTGGTGACCTGACATTGTCACGCACTCACTGAAAATCCCAACATATTTAGAGAGGCAAACAATAGAACTGGACCCTGGATCAAGAGAGAACTCTTTATCTCTTCTAAATCCTCACATTGGCCAGTTAATTTGAATATTTGAATAATATATCTAGTTCCCAAGACCAGTACTTAAAGGAAACACACAATGACCATACATCGGTTTGGACAAGAGTTTTCTCACTCAAATCCTTTTACAATCAAAGGATTCTGAGATATTCGGCTTCAGAAACGAACTACCAAGGAAGGAACAAGAATTTCCTTTGCAAGAAAGACTAGGCACCTACTTAGAAGCACTCTCTGACAGAATCAATGGCAGGACAAGACTTTCTCGTTCTGTGACTGAAAACGTTTCTCGTTCTGTGACTGAAAACATTAACAATCAATGCTGTGTATACACAAAACACTCAGTCTAGCAAGGTTCAACTTCCCATGTTTAGGAGTGCTCTGCGGACGCTGAGGTAATGAGGGGATGGATTCCAAACCATGGAGGTTTCCTCCAATCTTGAGATTTTATGATTCTAAGAATATAAAATATATACTCTAAATATGTCAACGTTTTATGAGCAGCAGAAAGATTCTGAGGGTCCAGTTGAGGTGGAAGCTGGCATCACATATACTCTCTGGTAACTACTTTCTTAGTTCCCATATCCCAATGACACATGTGGGTGAGGCCCACTCAGCACTATCCAGGTTTTGCACAATGAGAACATAAGTGAAAACAACACTCGCCTCCTTGCCTGCCCATAGGTCTGGTTTTCTGTTCTCACCCACACTAAGAAAGCAACAAAGGTTGCCAGCAGAATGAAAAAAATTAACACCAGCTCATAGCAGCCCAAAGCTAAACTCAACAAGGCACCTGTGAAAGTTTCTTGTGGATTATTTTATCTCGGTTTGGAAGGTTTAACAGCAATGTGACTTCTAGATATACTAATTGATCTCTCATTTCTGGGACATTCAGGAAAGGAATTTGTGATTCCTTTGTGTTGAAACAGGCTTCCTGCTTTACTATGATGTAACTGTCTAAGCAAGATTTAAGGCTACACAGGCCAGTACTCAGGAGGCAGAGGCTGGAGGATTTTGAGTTAGAGGATAGCCCAGGCTCAAAAAGTCAAAAGAAAGGACTAGGGATGTAGCTTAGGTAGAGTCCTCGCCTATCACAAACAAATCCCTGTGTCTGATGACCAGAATCACATTAAACAAACAACAACAACAAAAAAACTCCAAATAAATAAAAAAATAAATAAATAAAAAAAATAAATAAATAAATAGCAGCTCCCTCTGACTGTTAAGAAGTGAGGGGAAGCTGCACAGACCTGACGTTTTATCTACTGAGTTTAGAAACAAAACAAGATGAGAGGTGAGGAATGGTGGGAAAGTGAGGAACTGAACACACAATGCTGTCTTTCTGTCTTGTTTTGCAGTGCTTGGGATTGAAGGCAGGGCCGTGAGCCTCCCAGGCAGAGCCTGAACCACCTGAGCCTCTGGGCCACTGGTTCTCCAACATCTCCTCCCCTGGTACTGAAGTTCATAGATGCTTAAATCACTTGTGAAAACTAGCACAATATTTGCACATAACCCATGTACATTGTCCAGTCTCGCTATATAGTCCTGGCTGGACAGGAACTCATGGAGATCCACCTGCCTCAACCTCATGAGTGCTGAGATTAAAGGTATGTGTGCCAACCATGTCTGTCTGTCCTGTATACTTTAAATCACCCCTAATGTAATATTCACAGTCTGCATCTGAGGATGTGGAACCTGAGGGACATGAGGGTTAACTACACCTGCTTGTTGCGGGACTCAGTCCAAGAGAAAAGTGCAAGTCAGTTTTTCTGGTATATCCTGCTCTGGCTGCAGGCTCCTGAGCCCTAGGCCTAATGCAGAAGTGAGGGCAGCTCTGGGTCTCAGCGCAGAACATCCCAGGCCCCTGAGGGACCTAATGAACCCAATGGAGAGTCCCAAGCTTCCTAGGAATTTTGGTGATATTAATGGCTGCTTTCTAATACTAATGTATTTATATGCTTTTTAATTAGCCAGCACACACAAAGGACAGCAAAGAATGAATGGCCAGCTACCCCTGGAGCTATAGCAGAGCCGGTTGAACTGGTCTACCCAAAGATGAGGTCATTCTCTTGGAGGTCATACGTTATTTTGGATTGGTGTTTATTACTGATTAGACAAGTTACAAGTTAATTTGTAGAATTTTTTTCTCTCTGTCCAGGAGAGATACAAATAATTTCTATCTTTCTTAAATACAAAAAGTTAGGGCTTTACCTATAGAACATTAATCAGTTTTGTTTCTAACTTAGCAAAATGGTTCACATCTTTCTTAACAGAATATATAAACCTCCTCAATGATTTGTGAGCCAGATACAAAATCCTGTGGAGTCTACATTAAAGAATTAAATACATCTTTGGCATATGTTCATGACACTAGCAGCGAAGTCATGTCTTAAGTGATAAAGATCTGTGTAGGTTTGCTATGATATATAAAGGATGAGACAAAAATAATATACACATAATCTTAAAATTTCTAAGATCATAGTTTAGTCAACTAGTTTAAGGAACAAAATATATGTCTAGTCAAGATTTAACATCTTTTTACAACTTTTTTAAAAATGTACTTTTCTTTCTAATTATGTATACACATGAGTGGGTATGTGCATTTGAGGGCAGATGCCCATGGATGCCAAAGGTGTTGACCCCCTAGAGCTAGAGCTATAGGTGGCTATAAGCCACCCAGAGTGAGGATTGGGAACTGAGTTCTGGTTCTCTGCAATAGTAGTACTCACTCTTAACCACTGAGCCATCTCTCTAGCCCATGTCTTAACATTTTATATTTTTACTTATTTACATAATTTTATTTTACGTTTATGGAGGCTTGCCTACATGTAAGTAAGTGTGCCACATGTGAATGTTCACGGAGGTCAGAAGAGGGTGTCAGATCCCCTGGAAGTGGAGTTATGGATGGTTGTTAGCTGCCATGTAGGTACTGGGAACTGAACCTGGATCCTCTGTAAGAGCAACCAGTGCTATTAACCTCTGAGCCATCTCTCCAGCCCCATGTCTTAACATTTTGAGAGGTGTACTTTGATATGCTGTCTCTGTTTAATCACTACTGACCTCCTTCCCCTTTCTGTCTTTATAATTTATTTTCATTGAGTCTATATGGTGGCAAGTCTCAAGTACCACCATGGAAAACGAGGTGGAAACTGACTGAGTCAGTTCTTCCATTCTACTGTGTGGTTTCTGTGGATCAAATTCAGGCTGAGGAGCAAGCACCCTTACCAACTGAGCCATCTCACAGGTCCCATAACTGTTTTTATTTTTATTTTCTTTAATGAATTTCAACCTAATAGACTGGGGAGGACCAGAGTAAAACAATGTCTTTTGGACATCACAGGATCACCACTCATGAACTCACAGTGGCTGTAGTTACCTGCACAAGAACTGTATAAGATCAAGCCAATCAGCAAGGAAGAGGGTGGGGCTCACAATCCCCAGATGATAGATTCTAGGGATCGACATTGAGACATTTTCTTTAAGGATGTGGCTTCTGATAGGTCGACCCTGCTCCAGTGGATGGCCCCACACTCAGGAATATATTGGTGGCACACATTGGACTTGGCTTGCTATTTAAAAAAAAAAGTTGGGAGGGGGTGGGAAGGTGAGGGTGGATCTCAAAAGAGTTAGGGGGAGAACAGAGGGTGAATATGATCAAAATACACTGTATGAAATTCCCAAAGAATTAATAAAAATATTTTATTAAAAATGTATGCTGCCGGGTGTGGTGGCGCATGCCTTTAATCCCAGCACTCAGGAGGCAGAGGCAGGCAGATCTCTGAGTTCAAGGCCAGCCTGGTCTACATAGTGAGTTCCAGGACAGCTGCGGCTACAGGGAGACCCTGTCTCAAAAAGACCAAAACAGTATGCTGCTGGCCGGGCATGGTGGTGCACGCCTTTAATCCCAGCACTCAGAAGGCAGAGGCAGGTGGATCTCTGTGAGTTCAAGGCCAGCCTGGTCTACATAGTGAGTTCCAGGACAGCTGGGGCTACAGGGAGACCCTGTCTCAAAAAGACACCCCCCAAAATGTATGCTATTACTACTCTTTGCTTTTAACTATTTTATCACATAAATATAGATATTTTTAGAAGTTATGAAAGATGTATTGAGTATAAAGGTATGTCTTCTTCTAAAAGTATGTTTTTTAAGATTTAAAAATAATGAAAATCAATAAAGCTATAGGTTATAAAGAACTAAGTCCTGGGGCTGGGGAGTATAGGTCATTGGTAGAGCACTTGTCTAGCATGTACAATACTCTGAGTTCCACCTCCATCTCCAGCACTGGGGAGGTGGGGGAGAGAGAGAAAGAGAGAGAATATGAATGAACAAATGAATAATATGAATGAAGCCCTGCATTCCTGGGGCTCTCTTCACCCCACGGCTGGCAGCTCACTGCTTATTTCACACTCATCCCTTCTTGTATTTACACTGGTTCTTTTTGTTAGTCAATCCAACATTGTAATGTGGAAATCATACCTATCAGTGTCTCTTTTTAATATTTTATTGTTTTTAATATTTTATTTTTATTTATTTAATTTTATGTATGAGTGTATTGCCTGCATGTGTATAAGTGCACCCATGTTGTGCAGTGCCTGCAGAAGTCAGAAGAGGACATCAGATCCCCTGAAACTGGAGTTATAGACAGTTGTTGGCCACGTAGGTGCTGGAAACCCAACCCAGATCCTCTACAAGAGCAGCCAGTGCTCTTAACCACTCAGTCATCTCTCCAGCCCCCTCACTGTCTCTTTAACATACTACTAATCTGCCATTTTCTTCAAAAAAGTCAAGAATATGTATTAAAAACTAAGTGCCAGACACTGAACTGGACCTTTCTGTACATCAATAAATAAGCAAAGACATTTTTTTAAATCTTTTTTTTCATTTACTTTTTTTTTTAGAGGGTGTGTGTGTGTGTGTGTGTGTGTGTGTGTGTGTGTGTATGCCTCAGTGTGTGGAGTGTGTGGAGGTCAGAAAACATTGAGGGTGTCAGTTCTCTCTTCACCATGTGGTTTCTGGGGATCAAACTCAGGTCATCAGGCTGGGGAGAAAGCACCCTTACCAAACAAGCCAACTCGCAGGCCCCATAACTGTTTGTTTGTTTTTTTTAAATGAATTTCAATCTACATGTGACTCTAAAGACATCACAACCTGTAGAAATAATTCTCATCGCTTTTTTTCCAGTGCTGAGAATTAAACCTAGGGTCTTGCCTATGCTAGGCAAGCATGCTACCACTGAGCTACATCAGCAGCACAGAGATGGTTCTCAAAAGCCTCTTCTCTCCTCGTTCCCATTCATCTACCCCTAAGTGCTTTGTATCTCTTCGTCTCCTTTGTTTTTCCATACTCCATTGTATTAAATACATTACATGTGCCTATTGAGTTTCTGTAGCTTTAAATATGTTCTCTTTGCTTGACCCATTCTCCAGAACCCATATCAAACGCTGATTAAGAAGACCAGGAATGTTCCAGGCATTCTGCTCCACTCTGACCACATAGGAGGACACCAAGTCCTACATACCTACACAGGGGTCCACAGCCACATGTAGAATCATTGAGTTGCCACTCATAAGAAAACCCGACTTCTTCTCTAACACAACAGTGTCTCTCAACACTGATCTTGTTCCAGAAATTTCTAGGGTGATATTATCGCCATGATGCATAGTCCCTTTGCTGCTTAGGGTTAAATGATCATCTGGGCCAGTCATACAGGAAGTATCAGAACTTCAAGCTGTAGAACTGTCATTCTCAAGAATTTATCCCGCAGATAATTATGCACTCTGCACACCCTGCCTGCAGATCTCTCAAAGCATCCCTGTGTGTTCAGTCTCCTCTGCATCTGCCTTCTTACATCACATCTCAGCACTGCTCCCTGGCATGTGCTGTGTAATCTTCCTATCTTTCTATACCTGGTGCCAGGATCAATAATAAACGCTTAGTGAGTAGATGACATGAAAAGGATAGTAAAAATCTGTTCCACATGAAGAAGAATATTTTTTCAGGTTTTTTTTTGGTCTTTTTGAGACAGGGTCTCCCTGTAGCCCCAGCCATCCTGGAACTCACTATGTAGACCAGGCTGGCCTTGAACTCACAGAGATCCACCTGCCTCTGCCTCCCAAGTGCTGGGATTAAAGGCATGTACCACCATGCCTGGCCAAAGCAGAATATTTTTTAAGGTGCCAGGGCAAGATATAGCGATTTGTATTTGATGTTATGCAATTTAAGATTTTAATATTGAAATAAGTAGTATCTATTATGTGGATATTAAGTTTATGACACAACATAAACACCCATGAGTTGTAAAAGACTGGAGTATGACACTGAAAAGTCTCAATATAAGTAATTGTAACAGGCCACTTTATACTAAGCCTGCAGCCCCATGGGAGAATGCCCAGCTTCTAGCCATTGTTATGGGAGCTTTGTAGAAACCCCACCAGGGCACTGGCTAGAGATCCCTACCAACATTGAACACTGTGTTAAGTGCTATCACATTTGTTGAATTTCTTGGCACCACAGTATTAACAATGGACACTTTCAGTTTTCCCCATGAAGTAGTCATCCACATAAAATAGAATATGCTTAACTACATTTTTAATAGTTTCATAAATGAAAACACAAAATTTACAAATTATCATGATACCCAAGAATACAGGTCTATGGGCTGGCCACTAGTCCAAAACATTACTGAAGCTCATTAATTCAGTCTTTCCCCCCTTAAGCCTTTCTAGCAACTTGTAAACAGGTGTTAATATGTATCTACATTAACCTGTGTAAGCTCTTTTTATCCTTTATTCTCCAGGGGAGTAAAATTAGATATTAAAGTAAAACCAACAAATCAGTAACTTGGGAAACAGATAAAGAGAAACGAAAACACTAGAAAACTCAACCTACAGACAACCACAACCTGAGTAAGAGTTTGGTATAATACCACATTGTTCTAAACGACCACAGGTGTTGGCAAGGATGAGAAGGAATCAGATCTCCTTCACCATGCTGCAGATGTAACAGGGTGCAGTCACTTTGGCAAACAATTTTGTATGTCCTCACATACTAAACATAGTAAACTATATGGTCATTAAACACAGTAACCATATGATCCAGCAATTCTAAGAGACTCAAGAGAACTAAAAACCTATGTATATACAAAACCTTGTATGGAATGTTTATAAGAACATTATTCACAAATCAAATAGTAGAAACCAAATATTCACTGATAAGTTGATAAATATGTAATATATAAATAATACATATTTATATAATACACAAAACTGAACATTTTTTAGCTATAAAGATGTACTGGGGGCTGGAGAGATGGCTCAGTGGTTAAGAGTATGTTCATGAGGCAAGCGCTCTACCACTGAGGAACATCCTCAGCCCACTTCATGATATTTAATAAATTTTTTTTAAAGTGTACCATCCACTTCCTATGAAGTTAGTCATAATTCATCCTTACAAGATGCAATTTTACTCCTGCTCCAATAAAAAAAGCATTTTGCAACTGTCCTTTAGAAAAGGAAACCATGATGAGCCCCTTGTATAGGTAAAGATGACACTGTCGCTGAAATTCCAACAGGTGTGGTCTACATTCTACACACCTTCAAGTAGGTAGAATTTTTAATAATGCACAAATAACTCAGCCATAGAACAAGTGATCAGTGTTAGTGGAAATCTCTGTCTTTCCAGCTGAAGGCAGGGACAATTCAGTCAGAGAGGAAGTATTGTGTGGGATCCCTCAGGGGACTCACTGTACAGTTACCAGAAGTTCCCAGTTGATTACCAAGTTCTAATAACTACCTTTTCAGCTTTTGCCTGGAGGCTGGAGAGATGGCTCCGCAGTTAAGAGAACTGGGTCTTGCCGAGAGACTTGAGTTCAGTTTCTAGCACCCACATGGTAGTTCACAACCATCTGTAACTCCAGTTCCAGAGGATCCAACATCCTCTTCTGGCCTCTATGAGAAACACTCACATACATAAAAGAAAAATAAATAAACTTTTTTATTTAAATTTTGCCTGAGGGTTAGGATGGATAGAGAATCATTAATCCATATCTACAGAGTAGACTCGGGTTCCTCTGAACCACATCCAAAAACACAGAGCACTCTCCTAACGCCCCACCTACTTTGTTTCTTCTGTTTCACAGTGTGAGCTGGAGTTTCCTGTCATGGGTTCCCAACATTTCCAATAAGGTGCACCTCATGCTAAAAAAAGCCAGGGACTTCTCCCATACCCACTCCTACAAGCCTCAAGGAAAACAGAAATTTTAATTAACTTAGCTGCATAAAGAACTCAACAACTTTTCCCCCTGGTCCTCCTTCAGTCAAATGATTTAAATGATGCAAAGTTTGGGAGACTCTAGTTAGACATGAAAATTCCTTGCCCAATATATTGACAAGTTATTCTGGATAATTTGGAATTTAAGCATTCCATTATGACACTATAGTCTTTGGAGTCTGGAATCTCTGATCTACAAGGTCTTTCAAGGTCTTTGGGTGCAGCTGATAGAGTTCTTAAACTGTAAGGCAGCAAAGGACCTGCTATTGAGCCAGGGATACAAAGATAAGAAGACAGACCTGGGACTTGAGTGAACACCAGAGATATCTTCTACAAACACTTCTCAAATTTCTGCCTGTCTTTCGTGTTTCCACGGTTCTCAGAACAAACTTCCTTCTTGGCCTACCATACTGTATTAGCATGCCCAGTGGTGACTGTTTTTGATTGTCAACTTGATTGGACTGGGAGATCACTAAGCTTAATGAAGCATACCCCTGGTTATGTCTGTGGGGGCATTTTCAGGAAAAACTGACAGGTGGGACAGTAACTGAAGGGAAAGACCTATCCTAGATGTAGGCAGCACTATACAATAGTCTGGGGGCCTAGGCAGGGAAAGGCCTGGGAGAGAAGAAAGTTGGCCCACACAGGCACGCTCCATTCCTTCTGAGCAGTGCACTTGCCAGGGCGCCTGTGATCCTCTGCTGACCTCAGACTCTGGTTTCTTCAGCCTTTCAATGTGGACTCAATGCCAGCAACTCCAGGGAATCCCCAGGCCTTCAGTGCAAGACTGGGATGGCCAGCTTCTTGAACTGAGCAGCTACAGGGTGGTCAACCTCTCCAGCATGAAGACAGCCAGTACTGGACTACCCAGCTAAGCACTGTGGGAGCCAATCCAATAAACCCTTTTGTACTATATACAATTATGCATTTTATCTAGAGACTGTGGGTTCTATTCTTCTAGAGAAGTAACACAGACGTCCCTTGATACTTCTACTGTGCACCACCTGGAAACTCTCCATATCTGTCCTGTTCAACTGTGCAGCTCCATCCCCTAAGCATAGTGTCTGGCACACAGCAGACCTCTATATATCACTGTTGAGCTGGTGAACAGCTTTGCGGTCAAACTCATAATGCTATCTCCCTACACTACTGGAATGCTTAGTGCATTTGTCAATGCTAAGTGCCAAGTCAAATGGACTCTTCAGAGGAATCTAACTAACCTTGTCTGAAGCCTTCAATGCTGTAGCTGATTCTTCTCCAGAAATCTGTGAGACCAACGTCTGTGGGTCCTTCAGGTTCCTTCCCAAAGAGGTGCTGTTCCTCCATCCCTCCTTACCTTCTCATTTTCTCTGCTCATTCTCAGGACCCAAAGTCAAATTGTTTCTGCAGGTAAAATAATATGCCTGAGTGACTACTATCACCTATCAAGCTCCAGGTTCAAGGACCCATGTGAGCCAGGAGCACCTCCACCAGGGTTCACCCCTTACACTCTAATGCAACTCCACAGAAGTCCTCTTCTTAGCCAAACAGTACCCCAAACCATCCTCAGCTGTGTGCACCTACATCCCCAAGAACACAAATGCGCTACAGCTTACCATGGAGTTATATCCTAATAAACCCACTTATAAGTTGAAAATGTCAAGCTGAAAAAACATTAGTTCCATTTAACCTACCAGACACCCCATCAGGAGCACAGAACATTGTAGGGGTCGGTGTTTTGTCCTAAGATTGTGGGCTGACGGGAAGACGTTGCTACTTTCTGCAGCCCAGCATCAAAGGAATCAGGTCTCATGATCCTAGCCCAGGGAAGAGCCAAACTGAAAATCCAAAGTTACTACTGAATGTATGGTGCTTCCAGACCATAATAATGTAAAAACAAAAAACAAAACCCTGTTAAGTCAAACTATCACAGTCAAGGTCTGCCTATGTTGGCATTCGTCTTCCTCACTACTGAACCCCCTCTACAGCCAGCTCTTTGAATGGCCCCTCCTGTCCTTTCCCTGTGTTACTCTCCTACACCAGCACTAGGTCAAGCTCAATTCTCATTTCCACGCTTCAACTCTGCAATCCCGCCAGTGCCCAGGCACCCCAGAGGGCCCAGCACAGCACTGTGCTCAACACCCCTTCCTAGATATACTCACACCCCTCCTCAGTGGGCCGGCCTTCAGGGCCTTCACCAGGCATACCCACCCTTATCTGCAGGGATTCTCAAAAAACTTCCACAACACTTACCACATGCAAGAACAATACGAACACTGTAGGCTTCAGTCAAGTCAGAAGGCTGAAAATACTGGCTGTTCCCTCGACTCCTTCCACTGTTCCATCCACCCACATGGAAGGCCCTTTTTTGGGGGGGAGGGGTGTCACTGTAGCCTCTCAAAGTCCTGAGATGTTCAAGGTCTTCCTCCATGACACCCTTGCCACCATCTAACCAGGAAGTGGATGAGACCATTGTTTGTGCTCTGGTGCCTGGGGCAGGCTGGGGCAGGGTGCCTTTCCTAGGGGCCTCAGTCATGGTGAGAGAAAGGGAGAGCTAAGTAGAAATTAATATTCAAGGCCCTCACATTAAACACACATTAACAGCTAGGATTTCAAGACTTGACCCAGGAAAGACACAGGAAATACAAGGTAACAGGTGAAGAGGGGGGAGGTGCTGGGAACCAGTGTTCTAGATTTCAGTACCTGATTGGGGGGTGGGGGGGGGAGGTTATGAAGAGATGTTGCACAGAGATGGAAGGACAGAAAGAGAAATAGAAGTGTGCAACCAAACACAGTTGCAAGAAAGTTGGACAGACTCACAAGGGTTTCAGAGGATCAGTAAGTCCCCAGCAAAAGATGCTGGTGTGGAAACAAAGATCATTATACAGTCAGAATTTCTTGCACTACTCTGAAGAGAACAGTCAACACAAGGGCCTCTGAGACACATGCCTGGTGAGGCAGTGGCATCCCATGCCCCTGGGACATCCAGAGAGAAAAGTGGAGAAACACTGGGCAGTGACTGTGGGTTAAAAGACCTGGCTGAGAGCTGCAGTGAGCAAGGATCACTCACAAAGAGCAGCCTTGATGGCCAGGGGCTGGACTGACTTCTCTGAACTTCAGCAACACAGGCTTCACTTCAAGGCAGATGATTCTGCAAGCCCAAGAGAGCTGGCTGTTCCCATTTCTTTCTTTCTTTGGATAGTAAAGGAATGTGTGCGTTCAGGCAGCCTGGTGGGCCACAGTGACAACACAGAGTCAAACAAGTGATGAGCAGGTAACACTTGGAAAAAGTCCCTTGTTGCCAGTGAGATAACATGCAACCCAGTGTTTGCTAGAACAGCCTCCTCTAGAAGGACTAACATAAGTCTCTTTGTTGGTTCTACTTGGTTTGCATAAACGTACACCCACACCACTGACCCACAGTAAGCCCCCATAAACTAAGCAGCACGTTAAGTGTAACTTCATAGAAATGAAACCAGGTTCTTGATGAATGAACCAATTAGCAATTCCCAAGTAAAAGCCAAATGCACTTCAACTTCCAGTTCTGCCCACTGGTCTTCCTATCCTTCAACTGGGATGATAGCTTCATTAGTATCATCTCTAACTACTGGCCCTGTGGAACACATCTAAAACTTGTATTTCCAGAGCAGAAATAACAGACATGCCTGAAGCACCACTCATCTCTTTGGCTGAGATTGAAGGCTGAGAAATTCCAAAAGGTTAAAACCATTGAGCTTAACACAGTAGCACTATGCAGACCCCCAAAACACTGTGAAATCATTGTCACTGGAAACTTGGCTCAGACCACACTACTGAAAGGGTTTGTTGGTTTGGTTTGGTTTTAGTTCTGGTTTTTCCAATGCTGGGTATCCAATCCAGGGTCTCAAGCATGCTGGGCAAACACTACCACTGAATCATACCCCGCCTGCCGCCTGGCATTCTATATGGAGGCAGTAATATGTATGTGCATGTATGTTGACGTATGTGAGGTGCATGCATGTGTGTCCATGCACACATACCTATGGAGGCCAAAGGATAATCGCCAGTTTAATTCCTCAGGAACATCTGCTTTCTCTGTGTGTGTGTGTCTCTGTGTGTGTGTGTGTGTGTGTGTGTGTGTGTGTGTGTGTGTGTGTGTGTGTGTGTGTATATATAGACGTGGGTGCACATCTG
>NW_008360316.1:3851138-3876626 GCF_000622305.1 Nannospalax galili | reverse complement strand
TGTGTGTGTGTGTCTGTGTGTGTGTCTGTGTGTGTGTCTGTGTGCATATGTACATGCGGGTGCACATCTGTGTGGAGGCCAGAGGTTGATGTCTGGTGTCGTCTTTCATCACTTTCCACCTTATAAAGATGGTCTCTCACTGAACCTGGAGCTAATTCGGCTAGGATGGTTGGCTAATGAGCTCTGGGGATTCACCTATCTCTGTCCTGCCAGCCCTGTGGTTACAGGCACATACCACAGTGCCTTGTTGTTAAAGGGTGCTGGGGACTGCAACTGAAGTCTCCATGCTTGAACAGCAGTTACCTTTCTGATTCAGCCATATCTCTAGCCTGTGTCTACATTTTATTTGAGACAGGCTCTTCACTGGTCAGCAGCCCTAGGGATCTCTCTTTCCCTGTCTCCTCAGTGAAGGAATTACACATGTATGCCACCACACCAGCCTTGTTATGTAGGTTCTGGGAACTGAACTCAGGTCTTTACTCTGCAAGCGCTTTAATGACTGAGCCATCTCCCCAACCCCAAACAATTCCGTTTTTATTCAGTTCTGGAACTTTAGGTATCCTGACATTTGTTTTGCCAGGCCCTTGATGCTGTTCCCTCATCCAAATCTGTCTCTCTTTGACAATTTATCAGCCCCTAAGTAAGTGCAGGACACTGGTCATTGTGACAAACCATAAACTTCTGGCTAAATTCCAGAAGCTAGTAGAGCACCAGGCTTTCCTTGAGTTTATATCACACTTTCCAGTTCTCTGCTCCTTCATCATTAATGCTCCATCACACAGCAGATAAGGACAGTGCCCTCCACAATGCCCTCCACACCATTCCCCTCATGTGCTGGAACGCCCATAATTCCTCATGTGGTAGTAGCAAAGGGTAATTTTTATGCATCAGCCTGACCAGGGCATGGTACACAGTTGTTTAATCCAATGCTAGCCTTGATATCCCTGTGAGGCACTTTTAGACATGACTGGCAGGTAAGTCTATAGACTTTGAGTAAAACTGATTATTCTTCACACTGGGGGTGGGTCTCAAAAGACTAGGGTCCTCGGCAAACAAGGAATTCAACTTCATATTCTCTTTGGTTTCCAGACTCAAACATCAGCTCCTGCCAGGATTCCCAGGCTGCTGACCTGCCCTACTGACTCTAAACTGTCCAAGGCCCTTCAATCACATGAGGTGTTCTTTTTTTTTTTTTTTAAAGACAAGATCTCGCTGTATGCTCCTTAGCCTGGAATTCACCAGGTAGACCAGGCTGGACTTCACAGAGATCCACCTGCCTCTGCCTCTTGAGTGTTGGGACTAAAGCTGTGCACTTTTTTTTTTTTTTAAGCCAAGCACTATTTCCTCTCAATTTCCCTTTCCTTCCTTGGCCCCCTTTCTTGTTGAGTTTTCAGAATGTGGAAATCTGAAATTCATATTGCCCCAAAATCTGAAGAAAATTTTGACATCATGCCATAATTTAGATTTTTGCCATATCCTGTCTACACCCTTCTACCAGTCTTTCCCCAGCCTCCCCGGATATTCACTTTCTGGGAGCTTGGTCCCAAGGGGATGGGAGGTGGTATAGAGTCATTCAAAGGTGGGGCCTACTGGGAGCATACCCTGTACTGGGAGGTCCTATGGCCCTGGGAGCATACCCTGGGAGGGATTGATATTCCTTACCAGAGCTTGGTTAGTTCTCTCGACAGGAATCTTACAAAAGCCTGAGCTGGCCTAGCCCTGTCTCTCCAGCTTCTTGTTTCGAGCAATAAATTTTGTTCTAGAAAGGTTTCCCTCATTGCAACCTACCAAGAGATAATGCAGCCCATAGAGGAACCCTCAACAGGATAGGCCCTGAGCTAACTGGACTTTCAACCTCCCAAACTATCAGCTAAATAAATCTTTTTTCCTTTGTAATTAGCCTGCTTCTGTTATTTTGTTGGGGTAACAAAAGTCTAATAAATACTACAGGAAAAATTCTACACCACAAAATTTTGTTTCATAAGCAAAATTATTTAAAATATTGTATAAAATTACTTTGGGGCTATATGTATAAGACATAAATAAAATACACCTGAATTGTATCCAGATCTGTGATCCATCCCCATGACGTATCTCATTATGCTTATGAAAATATTACAACATTTAAAAAAAATCCCAGATAAGGATACATAATCTATGGACCCACACATATAGATAACCTACAGGTTCTGTTTCTCTGGGGACTCTGAGTAATACAGGGCTCATGAAAGAAAACTTATTTGTATGTCTTCTAAGTTAAATCTAGGTATCAGATACATTCAATAAAATGCAGTATTAAGTTTTTAAAATATTATGCCTATTGTATTAAAACTAGTGATTTCCTTAAGAATTCTGAAATGAGACCATATAAAAGACATCAATCATCATGATGTCAAAAGTTATCCCCAGGCTATTAATGAGTTTTAAGTTAAAAGAGCAATTATTTCCAGAGGTAATACAAAAGTCATAATTTCATATGCCTCTCTAAAATCTCAATCCCTAATTTTTGGTGAAAGCTTATTTCTTAGTGAATGACTCTCAAGATAGCTTTGGAATACATTACAGCCTTGAATCAGGAAAATCTAAATTACAGGCCCCTAAAATTCATGCTCACAGCAGTATTGTGCTAATAAATAAAACCCCTCACGAAGAAAATCCTCCATAAAGCAAGCAATAAACTTCTCTGGGTGTCTATCACGTGCTCTGGGCACCATTACAGACAAAAGCTTTTACTGCACGGTCTTTGGCTCCACAAACCAGCATCTACTCACCAGCACAAACGTTCACAGTGTGGTGCTTCGGTCTCAGTTATTAGGAAAGACGTCTATTAAACCTCACAAAGGGAGGGAAAGCCCAAACTGGCAATAAACACAATTACAAAGCAGGTCCCCTAGAGAAACAAAACAGAAAGCTCTTGGCAGGAAGAAGTGTTCTCAAGGCTTATTCCAGTCCTGCTCTGAATGACATCAGCTACTTCCCCAGAAATGGCAGCTGGGTCTTCTCAGACTAAGGAACAGCAAAGCAGGATAACCTCCCAGATTTACTACCAGTGGCCAGAGGGTCTCAGAATAGTGATCACTTTCTCCTGACTCTCATGAGAATAACCAAAGAGCCACGTTGGTTCAAAGCAACAACTGGCCCATCCTACCTTTTAGGCTCCAAACTGCTATCAAGTAGGTCACACCACAGCAGCTATGACTTTATTTGGGGTCCAGTTGCTTGGCTGGGGAGTTTAGACCACAAAATTAGCAGAGCTTTGAACTTTGTCCTGCACCGAATACAAAAACCCACTGGTGTGATTTGGAAGTTCATGCTGTTGCCTGGCATTAAGTTAATATATAACAACAATTACACATCAGAGAGAGGGGAAAAAAATCAACAGGTTAAATATACACTCTAGAAAGCCAAAACTGGCAACTACCACCAAAAAAAGTAACAGTCTAGGTACTTTGGTGGCTCCACCTGTGTCCTCCCCCACTTCCCATGTGTATGCAGAAATTTGCTAGTAAGGAGAGGGTTCTGTGTGAGTGTGTGAGTGTGTGTGTGTGTGTGTGTGTGTGTGTGTGTGTGTGTGAACTCACTCAGATCATACTATACCCACTCAGCAGAGCATGGATCCAAGAATTGTAGGTAAGCAAGAAAGTGACCTACTACTTGGGTTTAGGGGAGTACCCAGAGTTTTTCCCAAAGAATGTTCTATATAGAAGGCCAACATCCAAATGACTTTAATACTGATTTCTCAAAACAAGTCTTTCTCAGTATGCATACAGAACACTAATTTATTCAAAACCTGTTGAACACAGCAGTCAACACGCACCACCACTGGGAGGAAGCCAAGAAGCTCCAGTTATCTTCTCTGTGTGCTTGCTCCATGTTAATCCTCACAACAACCCAGGTAAGGATGACGGCTTTGCTGGTGACTCTGAACATGTTGCTTAATCTCTCTGTACTTTGGTTTCCGTGGGAACAACAATGTATGATCTGATCATGTGTGCAAGTAGCAACAGTATATGAAAAAACACTGCCACGGTGTCACAGGAAGTTCTGAGCCTTATTTTTAAAAATCATACAAAACAGGGGCTGGAGAGATGACTCAGCTGTTAAGAGCACTGGCTCTTCTTGCAGAGGACCCAGGTTCCTAGCACCCACATGGCAGTTAAGAACCATTCACAAATTCAATTCCAGAGGACGTAACTCCCTCTTCTGGCCAATGAGAGTACTGCATACATGTGGTGCACTACATACACACAGACAAAACTCATGAAATTTTTAATGAATTAAAGAGGTAAAGTATGGAAATATGAACAATCATAGCACCCAAAATACTGAGTTTGCTACTTTGGGGCATCCAGGTTTTTAGCAGTCAGTATCTAGTTCTACGCAAATAAGGAATGCACATGTAACTAGATATCTGTTTTCAGAAGCTTCATACACTCTGATCCCAAATGCAACAAAAAAGTAAATAATGGTGGCCATGTGTGCTGCTCATCCAGTGTGGGCACCGACACCCTGTGTCCATGCAGGACTAAACCTTGGTTTCATGGGTTTGGTTTAATGTACTGGCTTTGTTTAACCTATCCTCATTAATGAAGTAAAGAAACATGCTAAGTTTTTCCAGCACTGATTCCATCTGCATAGCTGAACACTTTTAACCCTGGCTGGGCAAAAGCACCAGGAATGGCATTTTAGAAAAGAGAATAAGCACTGAACATTGCTATGCAGCAGCCCCGTTCTTTCCATCTATAAACTGAGGCTCCTGGAACAGCATCCTTATCTGTGTGCAGGTCTTTCCTGACTGGCCTCCTCCCAATGCAGGGACCCTAGCTACATACACAGAAAAAAGGAGCTTTCTACACGTAGCTTAATATTTCCAACAAAATGTTTCATTCAGAGCTGGGACTACAGGTCAGTGGTAGAACACTCACCTACCATGTGTGAGGCCCTATGTTCAATTCCAAGTACCACAAAAAACAAAACAACAAAAACTCTTTCAACATTTCTTCTTATGTGTATAACATTTTTATTTGTGTGTGTGCACACGCCACAGGCCACATGGGAAGTCAGAGGACCACTTACAGGAGTTGGCTCTCTCCATTACATATGGATTCCAGGAATTGAACTCAGGTCATGAGTCTTGATGGCAAGCTCCTTTACCCACTGAGCCACCTCTCCAGCCCTTACTCCAACATTTCTTACATGCCAAATACTATATGAGGCTCTGCAGACAGTAAGTATGAAGGACACACCTAGTTCACCTACTTATCAGTCCTTGCCGAATGCTACGTGCTGCAGTAAGAGCCTGCCACTGGGTCTGAGTTCTCAGAAGGATGCTAGGAGGCAGGGACTTATCTCCAAGAGACAGATGAGGATGGGGCAGATGGCATTCAGCAGTGAGCATGGCAATTTGAGTACAGAGTAGCTGACTCTGGCCTCACATGCTCTTCGGCATTTCCTTAGGAGTTCATAGCTCCTGTCTGCTGTCAAGGAAAAATGATGGTCTATAACAACAGCCTCCAAAGACACCCCACAAAACTAAAAGGAAAAAAGTGTCCTCCTTTGTCAAAGAATTTAATGAGGAAAGAGTTCAGCTAAGCAGTCAAAATCTAAGACTTGTGAACATGACTGATACCAAATAAATATTAGAATATCTAACATCAGATCCATTAAAAAGGAGTTTAAGATATCACCTGTAGTCATCATTTACAGGGTGTTTACTAGTGCAAAACACTGCACTAAGTAATTCTGCTTTTATTCCTGGGCTCAAACCAATTTCGATATTTTATGAAGGAGAAGTGGTTGAAGGCCAGGCTCAGAATAGAGCACTCAGCTCAAGGTAAGAATCAGGGTTGGAGCCCAGGAATGCTGCTGCCTGCCCCATTCTTGAAACTATACTTGCATCTATATTTGAAATAACATGCCCAGTTTGTGAGTATGTAAATGTCACAGTCCATGGACACTTACATGCACACAATTGCATGCACCTCCAGGCATATACTCACATGAAGACATTTCTGAAAGTTTACCTGACTTGAAGACACTCATGCACTAAGTTTTAGAACCTCTCATCTGGGTAACTGGATGAAAGGCTTCCCTTCTCCTTGCTGCAGTGTGCTGGGTACCTCAGGACACTCACAGGAAGAGGGGACTGCAGTCACCACACTCAGTAAGTCACAGTCAGCAGAGTGGACAACAGAAGTAAAGCATGTGAACAGCAGGGCATAACCACCTTGTCCGGGTGCACTGATATAGGTGCTGATGGCTTTGCCGTTCAGATGTACAAGTTCACAGCATGCTCAAGTTCAGCCTGGTGAGACCTTTTTTAAGACTCTGTCTCAAAAAGTCAATCCAAGCCAAACAAAACCCCAAACAACCAGTAATCCTTATGGATACAGACACAGAAATCATAAAAATACTAGCAAGCCAAATCCTTAACAAGTAAAATGATTATATATCATGACAAACTGATTTATCTACATATTTAAAAAATCGCTTAAGGGGGACTGAAGAGATGGCTCAGCAGTTAAGAGCACCGGCTTCTCCTACAGAGGACCCGGGATTGATTCCCAGCACCCACATGGCGGCTAACAACTCCAGTTCCATGAATTTAATGCCGTCTTCTGACCTGTGGGCATCATGTGACAGGGGTGCACTTACATACCTGCAGGCAAAAACTCATACACATAAATTAAAATCAAAATAATAAGTAAAATATTGAAAAAAAAGAAAATCCCTTAAGTGGGACTGGAGAGATGGTTCAGAGGTTAAGAGCACTGGCTGCTCTTGCAGAGGACCCAGGTATGGTTCCCAGCACCCACATGGCAGCTAACAACCATCCACAACTCCGATTCCAGGGGATCCAACACCTCTTCTACCTTCTATGGGCACTGTATGACACAGGTGCACTTACTTGCATGCAGGCAAAATACTCAGACACATAAAATTTTTAAATTAAAATAAAAAAATTAATAGGCCAGTGAGATGGTTCCGTGGGTAAAGGCTCCCGTTGCCAACCCTGATGACCCGAGTTCAATTCCTGGGACCGACATGGTAGGACCCTCACAACTGACTCCTGAAAGTTGTCCTCTCTGATCTCTACACATGTGCTGTGACACACACACACACACACACACACAATTTATTTTTTAAATCCTTTAATGGAACATACTATTATCAATGAAGAAAAAAACCGTATGATCATTGCAATAGACACAATTTAAAAAATTAAGCTCCCATTTGTGATAGAAGTATTCAAACAACAAAAGGGGAGAAAGGAAACTTCCAGAAGCTGACAAAATTATCTACCAGAACCTATACACTCCAGGTAAAGGGCAGAAGGCTCTCCCCAGGGTCAGGAAGGGTTGCCTGTAGCCACCATTGCTATCCGGCACTGTTCTAAAGGCTCTACCCAGAACAATTCAGCAAGAAAGTGAAGACAAAGGCATTCAGATCGGAAGAGAAGAGGTAAAATCACCTCTTTCCATGTGTCATGATCTTATGTAGAAAATGTACTAAGGATAACACTAAAAACTCATTGACTAGTACGTGAGCTCAGAAAAGCTGCAAGGTAAAGATACACTAGAAAAGAACAACCCCGATTCTCTATCACTGCAATTAACAATCCCCACAGGAAACTTAGAAAGTAACTGTTTACATTGGCACCAGAAAGAATAATTAGGAAAAATTTAACCAGGGAAACACACAGCTTACACTCAAAAATTATAAAACAGTGTTAAAATTGAAGAGAACCTCAATAAATGGACTCATTTATTAAGACACCATTGCTACAATGGAAATGAGCCTCAATTTAATCTACAGAATCAATGGAATACAATCAAAATCCTAACTACTTTGTACAATTTTGAAAGCTGGTCCTGTAAGTCATAAATTCCAGGGGCCCAGAAGAGCCAAAAATGATCTATGCCTCACAATTTCAATGCTCACTAGAAAGCTACAGCAATTAAGATTGAGGTGCTGGGCAGACAAACTAAGGACAGATACATGGGACCCTGAAGATGGAATTAAGGGTCAGAGAATCAAATTTTGCATTCATGGGTCAACTTTCAACAAGGCTGCTCAGACTATCCAGGGGGAAAGACTCCTCTCTCTGAGAAATGACACTGGGAGATAGTCCTACCTACACCAGAAGAATGAGACTGCACCCTTCCCACATATCCATGCACCATTTAACTCAAGATGGAGCACAATATAAAATGAACACTAAAACTGAAAGTGTCTTACACAGAAACATAGAAATACATCTCCGTAGCTTTGGACTAAGCAACGGTTTCTCAGATGCTCACAAAATATTTATTTACACACAAAATAAAAAGAAAAAAATAGTAAAGTTGGGTTCATCAAAATTAGAAATTTTGAGGCAAAGAATACCAACCACAAAGGGGAAAGAAGATCTACAGAACAGTAGAGATGACTGCAAACCATTCATCTTGTAAGTGTCTAAAATCCAGAATAATAATAAAAAAAAACATTTACAGATCAACAACAAAATGACAAACCATCCAGGTATGAAACTGACAAAGGACCTGAAGGAACAGGAATCTGAACAGGTGAAAATTGCCAGTAAGTACAGATAAAAAGGCATTCAATATATTATATAAGGAAACAAGTCTCAAAACCAATGGATTCCACCTCATACACACCAAGAAGGCTGGAATAAAGTGGTGTTGGTGGCACAGGAGGAATACAGTGGTGGTTTCTGCAGGAGCGGGGAGGAGGTGTGAATGTGGAATTGTTAATGGCTGGGGTTTCTGAGATGGCTTGGTGGATAAAGTGCTTGATGCCAAAGCATGAACTCAGATCCCTAGCACCACATAAAGGCCAGGTATTGTCACCCACATTTGTAACCCCATTGGGGTGGGAGGCAGAAACAGAAGGACGGATCACTAGGGCTCTCTGACAAGCAAAAAATTGTTGAGCTCCAGCTTCAGTAAGAGACCCTGTTTCAGGGGAGTAGAGATTATTAGAGCCTCACACATGCATATAAACACACACACACACACACACACACACACACACACACACACACTGGTTGTACAGTAATTCAAATGCAGTAAACTGTGTGCTTAAGTGTTAAGTGATCCTAAGACATAGCATCCAAAGGTTGCCTATCATAAGGCACCCATCAATTAATTCAATAAATGTCTTCTTTTTATTGAATTTTTGGAATTCTCATATAATGTACTTTGATGGTGTTTAGATCCCCTCCCCATCCGATAGCACCTCCCCTTACTGCCCACCCCTGCCCAATTTAATGTACTCTAATATATGTGTGTGTGTGTGTGTGTGTGTGGTGTGTGTGTGTGTAAAATAAGGCCTATAGAGTCTAATTTGTGTCCCTAAATGTCCTTCAGTGGACTGAAGTTAACCCAAGGTCCTATCCTTAAAAGAGACTGCCTCTGCCCCTCCCAGCAGCCATTGGTTGCCACAATTTCCTTAGGTTGGGTTGGGATTTCTTACCCACTTCCTCATGTTTATGCTGGGATTTTGTCTGGTTTGAGCTTGCAATGGGACTTGTGCATGCTGTCATTGTTGCTCTGAATTCATACGAGTAACTGACCAGTTGTCTAGAAAACTGTTTCCTTGTAGTCATCAACCACCTTTGACTCGTAATCTTTCCATGCCCTCTTCTGCAATGATCTCTAAGCCTTAGGAGGTATAAGTTTGAGATAGGTAGCCTATTCAGGAATGAGTACTCTGAAGGCTCTTGTTCTCTTCACCTTGGCCAGTTGTAGGTTTCTGTGTTATAATCACATCTGCCTCTTAAGGAAACTTAATAGTTTCCTATTATGGGAGTAACCAACCACTATTTAATTGGATTTAAGGTCCACTTCATAGGATGGAGCCCATACCTGATATTGATATCAGGCTTAGGAATCTGAGGCTATACAGGTCTCAGGACATAGAGGAGAACATAATTCTAGTTTCCTGCTAAATAGTTTTTATTTTAAACTGACTCCTAATGACTTATTGCTATACCCATAGATTAATGAATCTCATTAAGCATTTTTAATAGCACTCTCGGAAGCTCCAAGTGCTGATTTGGGGTTGAATTCAATTGTACCTGCTATTGAGTAAGTGGGCCCCTCTCCCAGTTCATAAGTTAAAGTCTTCTTCCCTAAGGTGGTAGTATTGGGTGTGGGGCCTTTAGAATGTGAGCAGGTTATGAGGGCAGGGCCCTTGTGAAAAAGATTAGTGCCCTTAAGAAAAAGAAAGAAAACAAAAAAGAGATTCCTTGCCCACTCTGCCACATAAGAATTTCCACCAACCAGGAAGGGCCCTTTGCCAGCACTGTATCTGCCTTGATTATGACTTCACAGCTTCCAGAACTTTGAGAAATTAACTTCTGCTGCCCGGGCCATGCAATGAATAGTACGCTATTACAGCTGTCCATGTATCAGACTAAGATGTCAACCAAGCCTCCTTTGGCCTACTCAGGGATTATTTTTAAACAGAATTTATTTTCTATACATAACCCAGAACTTTCACTTAAACATCTAAAAATCAAGGAGCTGGGAAGATAGCTCATTTGGTAAAGTGCGTCCATGCAAGCATGAAGACCTGAGTCTGATCCTCAGACAGAACATACATAAGGAAAAAAGCCAGGTGAGGTGGCACAGGCTTGTAATCCTAGTGCTGACAAGACAGAAACCCAGGCAGCTCTTTGGGGGCTCTTTGGTTAGGGAGCCAGCCTACTTGGAGAAATGCAGAGTAGTGAGAGAACCTGTCTCAAATTTTTAAAGATGGATGGCTTCTGAGGACTGTCCTCTTACCTCTACTTGCATCTGCACACATATGCACCCGCACACCAAGTATCAGCATACATAAACACACACAGCTGGAAGGTTTGATACTAGGCCACACTGCCTTACGGACCCAATGGTGGATGTCCTAGCCTGCTACACCACTTCTTCTGAAACTCTTATAATGTCCCACTATCATTTGCATTGCCTTGGGGAAAGAAAGTAGGATGTGGCTACCATACAGCACCCTACTCCATCCACAGGTGATGTCCCAAGAACCCTGGGAGGCCTGATGCTGCAGAGTTCTCATCCAAACTAGGTAACTCCTCTGTTACCCGCATGGCCCCAAGAGGCATAAGCATCTACAATAGCTTGGCTGTCACAGAAAGATGCAAAGGGGAAGAAGTCATGACAATCTGCAGGGGCTCACAGACTCAGAGATGGGGAAGTGATAAAAGCAGCAATACAAAAGGAGTCACACCATGAGTCAGATTCATTTTATAGAGAGAACAAACAGGTTCAAAGGAGTTATTTATCTGATTTATCTAAGACAGATCATATTGCCCAGATCAGAATTGCCTGAGTTCTCATGAAAAGAATGTAGTTACTTTCTTCTGCATATCTATTAAGAAGAAAAAATTTTTTTAGCTAAGGCCTCACTCTGTAGCCCAGGCTGGCCTTAAACTCAAAACTCTTCCTGCCTCAGGATCCTGAGTGCTGAGGGGACAGGTAAGACCCATCAAACTCAGCTCTAAAGATGTTCTCAGTATAACGATAAGTCATAAACCTAACATTGTTCATAATTCATTATGTTTTAAGGAATAATAAAGCTAAACAGTATGACATCGAACTCACTTTGGGAAAAGATGATAGAAAACCAACCAGGGGTGACCGTGGACGTCTGATTTCAAGCCTGATCAACCAGACACCCACTAGCTAGCACAAGGAAAGGAAGAAATTAGTTGATAAATGACAGAATAGAGTGTGGGCCTCTCAGCTAGTAATACCTAACAGCTAATCAACCCATCATTGTGTTATTTGTTTAGATATATGGACTTTCTTTCAAGAATACCAGGCTTCTTTGTTTTTTGTTTGTTTTGTCTTTTGAGGCAGGGTCTCCCTGTAGCTAGCCCCAGGTGTACATCTCCACACCCAACACACCCAACTCTAGGCTTCATTTTTAAAGAAAACAGCAAATTCAAACATCCCAGAATGAGAGAAGAAGGCTGGGAGTTGTTTCCAGGCCTCACTCCAGGACCAGTGGACCTAACTTGTCTTTGGACTTGCTGGGCCCCATTAATCAAGAGACCTGGTTTTCTGAGGAAAGCGCATGTTTAGTTTGCTTAGGGTGTGTGTGTGTGTGTGTGTGTGAGAGAGAGAGAGAGAGAGAGAGAGAGAGAGAGAGAGAGAGAGAAAGAGAGAGAGAGAGAATCTGAAAAGCCGATATTAAAAGGAAACTACGTTACCATAGAGGAACAAACATTATGTTCTATTTAACCATATGTTTCACCCTTTTATATGTTATATGAAAAGTAACAGATCAAGGTCTCAGCTTCCTTTCCAAAACCATACTTGGTAAAACAAGTTAATGGTATGCTTACAATGACATGAAGTAACTTTAGATCTGAACCTGGACCTGTTGTGTTTAAGTTCAACATAACTTAAGGAGATCATCTTAGAATGCTGCGTCATGGCAAGAACTGATGAAAGTTGAGTTTGTTTTGTTTGGGTTTTTGGTTTGATGGTGGTGGTGGTGGTGGTAGTGGTGGTGTGTGTGTGTTTCTTTTCCTTTTCTGAAACAAGCTATCCCTATATAGCCTAGACCAGCCTCCTGAGAGCTGGGATTACATACGTACACCACCACACCCACCTCCAGAGACCTTTTCTTGCATAATCAGATCTCTCTACAGAAATATATAGGTTCAGTCAGGAAATATGGGCATCTGAGTTCCTGAACAGATCACCAGCCACCCATCAAGCAAGCAGATGCCACCAAGCCATGGGGCCATCTGGAGTTACTGGCCCTCTACAACACTTCCTTTGAACTCATTCATCAGATGTGGTAATGTCTCCACTGTCAAGCATGTGGCACTGAGGGGAGAGGAGCAGGATATTCCCACTACACAGTCCCCCTCTAAATCCACAGATGTGTTCCATGAGTCCCAAGAGAGACCTGACACTGCAGACAGCACTGAGCCTTCTATGTGTTCTCTTCTTCATATACCCACATACTATGGATACATGGTAAGAATAACAATAACAATAAAATAGAACATATTACAGCAAAAGTAACTTAAATGCATGAATTATTTATATCTGGAACTTTCTCCTTATTTCAGACTGCAGTTGATTGTGGGTATATGAAACTATAGAAAGTGAACTCTAGTGAATAAACTCTAAAACTATTCATGAGACACATCCATTGGCATCCAGCCATCTCCTGGCTTCACCCTCTACACAGAGGCCAACAGGGGCCATGAGATCTGGCCTGCCGGTTCTAAACTGAGGGTCACTACTTTACTATTTTGTTTCTGCAAAAATGGCATCCCTGAAGCCAGGGCATAGTCCATGGGCCATGCATTTGGAGTGTCTCTGTGCTTGGATGGCACAGGAGCCATTTCCTTGGAAAAACTGCCCAGTTCTGGTTAGCAGTGTTTCTGGAAGTGTTTCTGCTGAGGTGAAGTACCTTGTCAGCTCAAAGAACATAGAAATGTGTCCCTCCAGAAAGAGGAGGGCCATGTACCTAGAATCACTGATCACTGGACCCAGGCTGTTTCAAAGGGGACATCTAGGGACACTCTTCTCTTCAGAACAAGAAAAACATAAGTATTCACTTTGGAAATTTGTTGTCTTTTTAATCCTCTCTCAAAAATTACTAAAATGCACCTGGGGACTTTTCAAGTGACCCGGAAGGATACCCAGAGAGGGTAGTCACCATCCCAGTTCAGAGTGGCAGGGCCCAGAGACCTTCCTGCTGAACCAGTCTCTGTTCACAATGATCTTTTTATTCTAGATTGATCTGCACAGATACCATTATCTTCATCTCAGGAGAAGAGTGTCCCTATTGACGGAGCATTCTTCAAAAGCCCCAACCTGGGGACAGAGATGCACTGTTGGAGGGGAAGATGTGGCTTCTATCCGTGACTTTCCAAGAAAGCCTAGAAAACAGCACCATTTAACTGATGACAGGCAGTTCCTCTTTCCCTTTAGAGACTCCTCCATCTAGAATGGAAGGAAACAGAGAACAGCAGTATCCACCCACAAAAATAAAAAAATGTAATCGTCTACTTGAATAGTTCAAATTAATGGTCCAGCAAGCTGAAATGTAATAAGCCTCTGTGCAGAATACCTGTTGCATGGGGTTTGATTTAATTAATCTCAGCAGGCTTAAAAAAGAACTCCAGGATACCATGAAAGATTTCCAGTGCTGAAATGGAACTATAAAACCTCAGTTATCAAGTCAGACAGGTATATTCTAAGATGCAATGGTTCAGAACTGGGATGTCTCCAAAGGCCCAGGTGCCCAGTCCCCAGCCCACAGCCCTATGGAAGGTGCAAGCTTTAGGGGGGTGGGGCATAACAGAAGCAAGTTTGATCCCTGGAGGCCTGGCCTTGAAGGGGAGATGGAAACCCCAGCTCCCACCCCCTTCCTGGTCACCATGAGGCAAACAGCTTTGCATAGCCCCATGCTTGCTACCATGATGCTCTGCCTTGCCACAGGCCCCAAAGCAAGGGAACCAGCCAACTGTGGATCAAAACTTCTGAAATCATGGGCCCAAATAAACTTTTCCTCCTCATAAGTTATCTCAGGATTTTGTTACCTTAACAAAAGAACACGAGAATTGACCCACACACCTGTTAGGTATTTGAATACTACAAGGTGGTAATCATAAAGTAAAACCATTCTGTGTTTTTCCAGAAGCTTCTAGGTCAGAGCCCATCAAGAGTGAGCACTCAGTACAAAAAGGTCAGATTACAAGGGAGGAAATGCAAAGGCAGAAAGAGCTCCTACTTCCTCCTCCAAGACTACCTCTGTATGGGAGGGTGCCCAGCAGGCTCAGCATCTCACACATTCTTCCTCACACTGTTGGTGCCCTAAGCAGCAGAGACAGTCTGCAGACAGAGGAGATGGGCAGGAGAGTCTCCTGCGCTCCCTCATTTCCAAACCCAGCTTTCCTGAGGAAAAGCCTAGAAGAGCTCTGTCCTTTACTGGGAAGCATCAAAACCCACAGTTCTGGCAGAGTGGCCTGAGGACACAGGGAGGGGTTGATCTCACCCCAGTGAAACAAGAAGGCCCTTCACCAAGAAGGGCCCGGCCCTGGGCCCTGGAGACTTCAGGTTTGTTTCAGAAGAGTCAAAGGTAGAAAAGAGTAGAAAGCAGGCCTGGCAGATCTCAAAACACATCATTTTAAAGAATATTGTGTTCTTTCTGGCATATGTTGGATTACTTATTAATTTTTTAAAATTAACATTTAATTTTCTCATTGAAATACACATATATATTCATTTTGAATATAACTAAATCTGCGGCTATTAATACATCCCCATTCTTTATGGTTCAAAATGAGCGTTGGGGGGGGATGTTATTTCAGAAGGATCCGTGACCATTTAAGCAAAGGCCTTTCCTTTGAAGGCCTGGATTTCTAAGCCCTATTCAAGCTGTGGGCAAGGCGACTGATACGGCTGAGTCCACACAATGGCAGCTAGTCTTTACCATCATACTGAGTGGCCTGTGTACTGGCTATACAAAAGTTTCCTTTGCACTTAGTAATTGGGCAGTAGAACAAATACAGTGAATCAATTCTTCCCAATTGCAATACACATTTGAATGTGTGAGGCCAGTCTAACGGTAAACACCGGGTATTTGCAGCCCTGCACTGCCCAGCAAAACAAAACCAAGAGAACAAATCATGGACTGGATACGAGTTCACACATTTCTCACTTATGTAATTAGTTTTACCACACAGCCAGGACTGATTCAGCACCAAAATAAACTAGGAGCAGGCAGTACTCAAACCAGACTGGAGGCTTCCTTCTGAGGGTGTTACACTTGCTTCGGGTCACTCGCTCAAGTCTCAGTGTCTTGGGTCAACTTGGTTTTAATAACTTGTCAGGATATTTGTTTTTCTTGTCAGGATATTTTTGGATAATTATTGCATGGGGTTTGATTTAATTAATCTCAGCAGGGTTCAAAGAAAGCCCAAGAAGTCAACAAGAAAAATGTCCTTCAGACATTCTATTATTAAAAGTTTTGTAATTATGTCCCCACAAAAGACGAATATAGAGAATGTCACCACCACAAATGAAAACAAAAAAGGAGGCCAGCAAGATGTCTCAGCAAGTAAAGGTCCTTGCTTGCCAAGCCTGAAGACCTGAGTTGGATCCCTGGAACCCACGTGGTGGAAGGAGAAAACCAACTCCCTAAGGTTGTCCTTTGACCTCCACATGTGTGAAGCGGCATCATGTATGCATGCACAAAACAAACAAAATAAAACCCAAAGAGTTGAAGTGGGGCTCTGGGTTCTACCCTCAGTACATTAAAAACAAAACCAAAAACCACTTTATTCATGCTGACAGAAAAGCATTTCCACTGTAGGACAGGGAATCAAATGGCTAGCTTAGAGTCTGGTCTAAACCAGGTGCTCAGCATGGTTGCTGAATGAATAAAACAATGAGTGAGGATGGGGTGAATATGCATGGCTGGATACAATATGCAAGAGTCTATGTTCTTTCAAATAATGCTAGAACAGATACTTTATAACACAATGACTTTCAGATCTTAGATGACAGACCTGCCACCAAAGAGAGACCAAGTCTAGAGCTGGATTGGGAGCATTCCCAAACTGACACTTGGTTATGAATGAATGGTTGGAGAAGGTAAACTCCAGTATGTACTAGAACATTCCCATCCACACTGTAAGGTACTCCCAGCACCAGAACCTTGTTCTCTGTTCACAACAGCATCTTCTGAATCACACCACTGGAGAATGCTCAGAGGATTAGACATGGAGAACGGCAGCATCTGAGCTACTTCCCAATTCCCAGAACACTGCAGAGGGCCACAAGAGGTCTGAAAGCTGACAAGCACTCAGCAGGGAGCGAGTAATCATTCAAAACTGAAATGGCACTTCTGCCTCCCATCACAAGCCATCATAACCTTCATCCCCAGACACAGCCTTAAAACTTTCTGAGTGCCAAGCAATACTCCTGAGCCTTTCACCAGGACCCACTCACATAATCCTCACAACAGCCTGTACCAGCACTCTCCACACTTGACTATATGTGGAATGCTTTCAAACATTCCAGTGTCTAGGTCTCACCCGAAACCAATCACAATTTTAGATGAGAGGGGACTAGCCATCAATTTTTTAATGACCTTCCAACATACAGCAAAGCCTTTGAAACCCTCATCTGAGGTGGCTACTGCTATTTTTCTTTAAAATATTTTATTTATTAGTTTTATTTTACATGTATGAGTGTATTGCTTGCATGTGTATAAGTGCATCCGTGTCATGCAATGCCTGCCGAGGTCAGAAGAGGATGTCAGATTCCCTTGGCACTGGAGTTATGAACAGTTGTTAGCCACTGAGCCATCTCTCCAGCCCCAGTTAACGCTAATTTTCAATGTGTATATTCCTCCAAAACTGGAACATAGGGTCCAAGAGACTCTCCTATGTTGCAATGCCAGGCTCCAATATAGGTTTCTCCCAAATGGCTAAAATAAGAAACTGGAACATAATCCCCAAAGTGATGGGGGGTTGGAGATGAGGCCTTGGGAGGGTATTATGTCATGAGGGTGCCACCCTAATGAGTGAGATTAAGGCCCTTATGAAAAGATCGTCAGAGGGGCTGAGGGAGGTAGCTCAGTTGGTTAAGTGCTTGCCATGCAAATGTGAGCACCCACGTAAAAAGCAAAGCCCGGGAGGATCCCTGGGGCTCACTGGTTCCCAGTCTAGCCAAATGAGTGAGCTGCAGGCTCAGTTAAAGACGTTTTCTTAAAAATAAGGTGGAGGTACTGGAGAGATGGCTCAGCAGTTAAGAACACCGACTGTCCTTGCAGAAGACCAGGGTTCAAATCCCAGCACCCACATGGCAGCTAACAACTGTCCGTAACTCCAGTTCCATGGGATTTGACAGCCTCTTCTGTCCTCCGCGGGCAATGCACGACACAGGTGCACTTACCTACAAGCAGGCAATACACACATACACATAATAAAAATAATAAATAAAAATTAAAAAAAAATAAGGTGGAGAGCAACTGAAGGAAGACAGCCTCTGGCCTCCACATGTATGTACATGGGTGCACACACACAAAAGGGAAGGGGACGGGGAGGGGGGCTTCAAAAAGCCATCTTGCCCTTTCATCTCCTGTCACAGGAGGACACAGTGCCTGCCCCATTGGCTTCTTTCATCTCTTCTGCCTCGTGAGGGAACAGCAAGAAAATCCTCACCAGATACTAAATGTCTGTGCCTTGGTGTTGGGAACACACAGAGCTGAAAAATATTTCTCGTCTTTATAAACCACTCAGTCTATACCCAGTCATAGCAGCAGAAAAAGACTGAGATAGTTACTATCTACACCTTTCAGATATGGGACCTAAGGCACAGAGAGGTTAAGACCGTCACAAGATCACACAGCTGGTAAGCTATAGAGACAACCCAGGATCCCAGACTGCTAAATGAAAAGAAGTCATGGCAACTAGAGGTGTTATAGACATAAGGTAAAACTCTATTACACAGTGGCAGGAAGCTGATGTACACAGGGGAAAGAGCATGAGGGAAACCGCCATACCAACAGGTGGGAGCCCAGTTCCGGATGTAGTGCTGGTGCTCAGGCAGCTGTGACATGGAGTCGTTCAGGGGCTGGGGCGTGGCTCAGCAGTGCTTACCTCAAATGCTTGAGGTCCTTGGCTTGACCCACAGCATGGCAAAAAACATTTTAAAAAAATATTTTTATTTATTATTTTTATTTTATGTGTATGAGTGTATACTGCCTGCATGTGTGTAAGTGCGCCATGTCATGCAATGCCTGTGGAGGTCAGAAGAGGGTGTTGGATCCCCTGGAACTGGAGTTATAGATAGTTGTCAGTTGGCATGTGGGTACTGGGAATTGAACCTGCGTCCACCACATGAGCAGCCACTACTCTTAACCACTGAGCCATCTCTACAGCCTGAAAAAACATTTTTTAAGATACAAAAGAAAAGGAAAAAGCTGCCCAGGATCTCCTCAAAGCGTGAGCTCTTGAACCATGGCTATCAGACACTTGTGAGCACACCTACATGTGCTTTACAGGAGGCTTTTAACATACAGATGGCTAGGCTGGGGCTATCGCTTAGTGTAGAGCTCTTGCCCAGCATGACAAGGCCCTGGGTTCCATCCCCAGTACTGCAAAAATAATGTATTTACAGATTGCTGTGATGTATCCCAGAATTTCTGTTTAACAGGTTTGAGGAGCCCTAGCATCTGCCTTTCTAGCAAGTCCCCACATCTTAGATTATAGAATCAGTCACAATGATGGGGACAAGCAGCCATATGAAACTATTTGTGGGCTCCTGGTCACCAACCTGAAGTTACCTCCTGTCCCTGTCTCTATGTTACCCTGAGGCTAGAACTCAGGACTCTGTCAGCTCCCAACCCTTGCCAGCCAGCCTGCACCTCATCTCCAGGAAGGCCTTCCCAGGTTTTAGAGCTCTCAGGAGTCTAATACCCTTCTTCATAACTGACCAGCACACTCATGGTGCTTCTCACTACTTAGTTTTTCAAACTCGCCTCTCCTCTCATACAAGAACACGAGCCTCTTCATGAAAACAGGCTGTTTCTAAGAAATTCACTGTCCATAAACAACATCCAATACATGTTAGGTACACTCCAGTCCCTGCAAACCAGCACGGACAGTAGGACCACACAGACCTGTGATAGCAGTAGCTGCAAATCCCCATGAGGCCCCCACTGTGCTGTCATTCATGATGGGTTAGAATAAAGCTGAGGAGTTACAGGAGAGGACTCTGTCCCCACGACAGAGCACATTTCTGAAGCAGAGGTTATTTTTCTTCTGCTACTGAGAAGTCCCAACCCACACAGATGTACTTAGAAGTACATGTGTAAGCTGCAAGCTGTTTGGGATGCAAGAGCTCTTTATCTATACTGGTGTGTGTATATGTGTGTGTGTGTGTGTGTGTGTGTCCTCAGAAACTTGTTTAATGAAACAGAACTGCAACAGAATTGCACTCAAGTGCAACAGACCACCCACTGTAATTATCACATGGTACAGCATCTTTTAAGACTGCCATCAGAGGTTGGAGCTGTAATACTGGGATTGTCTCACTGCAGGCTGCCCACCTAGTACTGTCAGACATTAGGCCTGGTCTCAACATTCCCTTGCCTCTGCTTCAGAAGTTACCACATACACTAGGAGTACATGGGTTTGGAGTGGTAACTAGGAAGGGCTGAGAGAGGACAGGAGATCAGGTAATTTGGTGGCCTAAGGAAGATGCTTTCAGAGATCTCTCAGGTCTTTCCCTTCCAAATAAATCCCACTGGACTTCTCAAGCCAGTCTCCAATCCCTCTCCAGGGATGTTTTGCCAGTCTTAGGAAACCTATTCTGTCACCTCATTCATGGGGTCTAGGGGGAAAGGCTAGTCCTCTACCTGATGAGGTATAAAAGTTCTCTTCAAGCTCCCGAATTCTGTGAGGTAGATGGGGAAAATTCTGAGGCAGGTATGTGGTCCCTGAAATTAGCAGAGTCTGAGCCCCTTGTTTCCCACAAAGGCACCAAGTACTGTTTCTGAGATATATGTGGCCCTGTTCCCTGGTCAGGAAACCAAGATCTTCAAGATGCTCCACAGTGGAGGCAAGTCTTTTCTCTGGGACACCAGAGAATGACAGCATTTCCTGTGTCTACTAATGTGAAACATCCCAAACACAGCAAATCACCAAACTACACAAAAAAGCATGCACCAATCTTAGCTTCTGCTGCATTGCCACAGCTCCCAGAGGTGCTCAGAGGCATAGCAAGTGTCACCCACACTCTGGCAGAGCCAGGACATGAGGGTCCCTGTGGGTCCTCATGCTCATGGGCCCTGCTCCTCTGACTTGTGCTTTCTTCAGCTCAGCCAGCAGGAGCCATTTACCCTGGAAAAGGTTCTGTGGTAGCATGCTTGCTCTGGAGGATGCAGGTTATAATCACAGATATGTAGAAAAACGCACATGGCCCTATGGAGCCAGGCCGCCATGGATTCAAATCTGTCTCACTGCTGACAATGGCGCTCTGGGCATGGCAGCCTCCCTGAACCTCCAGACTCCATTTAGGGAGCAGTAAAACCCAGGCAACTGCTTGTCTGAATCACAGTCCACAGATGACCTGCACAGATGTTTCCTCCCTCCTCCCAAGAAGCTCATGGTCACCCTGCACACCAACAGACAGATTGGGAAGTCCTGACATACAATGAACACTGGGTAGCAGGGTTGAATTCTATCCTTTCTGAAGATGATCATCACAGGAAATCAGAGCCCTTGAGGCTCTACAAGAGGGTGGGAATCAGTGCAGAGGACTAGGAACCCCAAGAAAGGCTTGGACATACAGAGAACAAAACAAAAAGAGCAGCTGTTCTGCCTCTGCCCTGTTGTCCCTCACTGCTGTTTCCTTTAAGATGCGTAAAGAAAATCGTGTATATTCTTTGTACTAATGAAATTCTCTCAGTAAAAGAAAAAGAGAAACATTCCACATACCGAAATTCCCATGTCCTATGTGTTTTGCCTCTAGAAAGACATGTACGTTGGATGTTCCTTCCTGGCACTCTGGAAATAATTGTTTTTCCTAAAAAACCTGGATTTATACTTCTGTAATGTTACATCCAAATTATGCCATTACATCTCAAAAGCAAACATTTTTTAGTAAATGTTTAAGGCAAGCAAGAAAGAAAACTACAGATGATTTCCACTCTGAGTTTGGAAAATGGAAGGTGCACCAAGGTGCAGGGCCAGGTCCCAATCCTGGGTTCTGGGGCCAGCTCTAGTGCTCCCTGCTTCCCTGTGCATCTGTCACTTTATATCTCTGGGCTCTTCCAGCTATCAAAGTCCATAACTTCACCACCACTCTACTCCAGCATAAATAAAAGAAATAACTTGCCTTCCACTCTTAGGAAGTAAAGACTAGCCCAGAAATATCTAATCAAGACTTTAAGACCATATAATGAAATAGAAATAAAAAATTCATGAAACAACATGGTTCTCTGAGACCCCCAAGGTCCATTCAGCTAAAGTGAAACTGAACTTAACACATAGGAGTCAGTTAGCAATGAGCTTTTTTATGACACTTTCTTTCCTGCTTTGGCAAAGCGGGAAAGTAGGCTAAAGGAGTGGATGAAGGGACATCCCAGATTTTCTGAAGGACACCAGACATTTGGTTTTTCCCTAGCACTGTCCTACAAGAGTAGACTTTGTGCCCTCAACTGGCATATCCTCAAAGTAAATAAGACACGTCAAATAATGACCTCATTTCCAACGCTGGGCATCAGGCCTGCCAGAGTGCAAGAAATCACATGGACCCAGGAGAACAGTACTTCCATCAATTACACAGCCATGAGAACCTGTCTGCTTCTGCTTCTTACCTTCTCTGAGCCCTTGCTTTCCTCCTACGTAAAATGGGACAGTGAACCTCTGTTACAAGGATGTGAGGAGGATTTTAAAGGAGAATCACTATGTGCCAGGGCCTCAGAACAGGCCTGGCACACAGTAAGTGTTCAATAAATGCTGTGTAATCATCACATTAATGCTGATAATAATATTCTAGGACTGCATGTACAATTCTACTTTAATAGACACAGACACAGTGGCAGATGGAGAGGTCTGCAAGCCAGGCAGGATGCTCCTGTGGACATGCAGCAAACTCTCCTGATAATTCCAGACTTTCTGGGAAAAAAAGATGTCTGCAAGGTAACTCAGGGCCGATTGCAAAGGAGGAAAAGAACCTAGGTATGCCCTTGGCCTGTAGAAAAAAAAGAGGAGTCTGGGATCAAGCAAGCTGTGAGAGCCAACACAAGCAGTGGCAAGCTGCAGCTGGGTGAAGCACACTGTCAGGGACAAACAGGTAAAAGGAAGAAGGCTGGAAAGGAACCAGCAGGCATGGGTACATACATAGGTCCCAAATAAAGGAGAGGCTCACTGACCAGGGTGGGAGAAAGATGGCAAATTAGGGAGCCTGAGAGGTGGGTGAAAATTAATTAGAACATTGGATGAGAAGAAACAGGCCCACCAGCTCTAGAGGACGGGGGGAGGGGCAGGGAACAAGATTCAGCAGCACATGGTGGGGTGCATAATTAACCCACACCCGGAGAACAATGCAGTGAGGAAGTTTGAAAAGGGAGGACAGAAAGGGAAAGGAGGCATTTGTTAGGAAAGGTGGAAAAAGAAACCGGTGGAAAAAAGGTAAAAAAAAGTAAGCGGTGAAATTTCATGCTTTGAAAGTAGGATTAAAAAAGCGCAAAATACTAGGCGATCCGGAGGGCTGAATAAGTTAGAAAACACTAGGCAACCGAAAATGAGGTGAAGAGCTGAGCAAACCGTGGGGGAGAGGGGGGCTATGAGCCTGGGAAGCCTTGGTAACAAGCGGTAAATAAATTCAAATTACTATTCTAGTTATCAGTACGAAGATCCCAAGGCTAGGAAGCAACTACAGTAGTTTTGCTTGCTTGTGTTTGGTTATGGAGGATTTGCTTGTTTGCTTGCTTGGGGCGGGGGGGGGGGGGGGGGGTGGCATTGCGTTGCACTTGGAGAGAAAATTTGCTCAGACTCTGTAACTTTGCAGTCAGATGGGTGAACGCCGGCACCACAGTCCGCCTGGCCGCAATGCTACCTTCTGAGGACTGACTGGCTGATACAGCAATATAGCAATTCCCCGCATCCTAAAACAGAAATGGAGCCAAACCAACTCTGCCAACTCACTCTCCTCAATCAAGTGACAACAAACAGCGTGTCCCGAAGTGTTTCTTCTGGAATGTATCTTAGCAGGGACCTGGGAAGATACTTGCTTTCTAAGCCAAGTGCTCCAACTGCATCCTCTCCCTGTCCCCTCCACGCACAGGTCACGCCCTCCGGGAGGAAGGGACCCTTCAGGGGGGCCACTGGTCGCCAACCTTTGTCCGCCGTCCCGACGCAGCACGGCAGGCGGCCCCAGGGGCAGCGAGCGCGGGGTAGAGTTTCAGGGTAATCCCTGACCGGTCCTGCTGGAAGCGCACCAGCAAGAGCAACACGCGCGCCCTTCCCCGGGCGAGCCCAGGGCACCAGCAACCGCTGCCAGGCAGGGCACACACAGCGGCCCAACAGGTGAGCAGCCCGGGCGCGCCCAGGAGCCGGAGCTGGGGGCAGGACACCCTCCCGAGCCCGAGGCCGTCCCCTGGCGCTCAGAGCCTCCCCGATGCCCACCAGAAGCCCCGTCTGGCGCCCGCCGGCCAGAGGCGAGTGGCCCCTGCGCAACCTCACCTCAGCGGTCCCGGTTCCACCAGCGCTCCAAAGCCAGCGTATCCAAGACGCCCTGCGCCCCAGCGCCGGCTCTAGCGCCGAGTCCAGAGCTCGCTAGACTCCGCGCCGAGCCGCCAGGGCTGAAAGAGCGGCGCCGATTCCCCTGCCCGCGCAGCTCCAAGCTCCTCAAGACCACGCCCCCGAACCCGCTCCCCAGAGCCACTCCCCAAGCCAGCAAGGCCACGCCTCCCACTCGCTCCCCTCAGGGCTTTGCCTGAAAGCCCACTTCCCAAGGCCACGCCCCGGAGCCCGCTTCCCGGAGCCTCTCCCCACGCCCACTCCTTCAGGCCACGCCCCCTGGCAGCCCTCAAGGCCACGCCCTCAAGCTCGCTCCCCTGGGGCCTTCCCTGACCGCCCACTTCCCCTGGGCCATGCCCCCATGCCACGCCCAGAGACCCGCCCCCAGAGCCTTCTTCACCAGAGGCCACGCCCCCAGGCTCCTCTTCTCTTAGGCCACGCCCCTACCCCGCTTTTCCCCCCGAGACCACGCCCCCATCGGTGCGCTCTGGTAGCTCCCCCAGGCCACGCCCTAGCCCCAGGCCACACCCTCCACCGGGCTTACCTCGGGGCCCAGTCCCGCCCTTTCCTAAGCCTTCTGTACCGGGGGCGTGGAGGGGTACACGCCCCCGGTACAGCCTTCCCCCGTTTGGGGCCCCACCTCCCACCCCACTCCACATCCTCCGCAGGACCAGTCATCCAGCCACCCGAGCCACTCTAACACCGGCTCCCGAAAGCTAGTTCTTTCCGAGCTCCTACCCGGTCAGCTCCCAGGTCCCGCGGGGTGAGAGCCGCCACGTCGCCCAGGCAACCGCCGGACGCCCACTGCCCCTCCTCTGCCTGGAGTACACCCGGCGCTGGCTCCGCGGCTGTGCTCGCTTTAGTCGAGGCAAACTCGGGGTGAAGATGCTCAACCTACAGGTTTCCCTAGAGCCTGGCAAGAACCCGGTGGCCTCGGTGAACTCGCTCAGAGAAGTACTTTTCTTTCTAGATTCAACTGAAGTCACAGAGGAGAAGCAGCCCGCTATACCAGAATCTGTGACCCTAGATGCTCTTTGATTATTTCTGCGGAATTCATAAAATATTCTTTAAAACATGTTTTTAGATGGTTCCTTTGTATGATTAGTCTAACATTAAAAACTATTTTATAACCAAACAACAGTCACTATTTTAGGTAAAAGAATATATATATAGTCAATGAAAAATCTATAAAA
>NW_008360316.1:3838349-3851103 GCF_000622305.1 Nannospalax galili | reverse complement strand
TATTTATTTTTATTTATGTGTGTGTGTGTGTGTGTGTGTGTGTGTGTGTGTCTATGTGAGTGTATGGCACAGATGTGCATGCCCACAGAGGCTGAAGAGCTGGAGTCACTGGTGGTTGTGAGCTGCTGACATGGGTGCTGAGAACCCAGTTCTGGTCCTCTGGAAGAGCAGGAGGTGCTCTTAACTGCCAAGCCAGACCATCTCTCCAGCACTAAATCAATTTTGTCTATACTTTTTAAAAACTGAAAACGTTATTGTGTAATGGTGAGTATATGCCGTTATGCAGTGGTCAAAACCCATTGCCTCTGCACCAGCGTGGACCCTGTACAAGCTGTAGTTGTTAGTCCTTCACACTGTGTGAGTATTGCTCATCAGTTAATGAATGTAATACAGTAACATAGGAAACCAACAGGACAAGAAACTGTGAGTGTGATGGGGAGCGTATCAGAGCTCTGTGATTTCTACTTAGTTTTCTGTAATCCTACACTGCTCTGAGAAATTTTGTAGTGACTAAAAGCAGGCACTAAAATAAAGTATCACTGGGTAGTGAAAATGTGGGTGATTCTATTTTATTCTTTCAATTTTATTAAAATTCCCCCCAGATTTTGAGAACCAACATGCATGTTTAAAGTGGAAAACACTATAAAATTGGGAATTTTAGAGATACAGCATGAGACTAACAGTGTTGGATATTCCATGTTTTATTTGTATTTTATATAAGCTTAACAAAATTTGCATGAGGCACTCACTCATAAATGAAATCTATTTTTAACATTGTTAGGATTTTTTATTTTTTTCCTTAGAATTAACATAAATGGGGAGCAGGGTTTATTTTCGTTTTAAAAAAATCTGTTTCAAAAGATCATTTCTGACTCCTTGGAAACTGCTATTAGTATTCACATTCAATGCTTTTTTTTTTTTTTCAGGCCTGGCTCTAAGATAAATGGATTTCTGTATTTGCCTGAAAGCCCACCCACTCCCTGACACCCAGTGTGACCCTGGGCAAGTCTTTACCTTGCCACAAGTTCAGCTTCCTCTTCCTTGTACCTGTGATAGTGGAACTTCTCCTTCTGCATTAATCAGAGAATTAAAACTGTAGCCTGTCACATTCTTGCCATCATCTTAACATGCACAGGTGCTTGAAAATGCTTAGTTCTTGTTTGTTTGTTGTAACAGGGTTTCACTATATATCACTGACTGACCTGGCACTCCCTATGTAGACCAGGCTGCCTCTACCCCCTCAGTGCTGGGATTAAAGGCATGCACCACCATGCCCAGCCCTGGGTTCAGATTATTAATTTGTTAGAGGAAGACCAGACCTTTCAAGAATCAAAATCATTGATTTGACAACAAAAGGCCAGGCACCATTTTACTGTATGTGTAAATCACCATGCAAGTCTAATTCTCACTCTTTTGTTAAATGACAGACCAGGACCAGAGATCTCAAGTTTTTCTTCTATTTATATCAATATATAGAGGACCAAAATATGACTTCTAAGTTAAAGATCAAAATTAAACAACAACAAAACACCCAAGTCTCCTATAGGCTGCTCTTCCTGCCCATGTGGCTGCCCACCGCTCACAACTTTTCAAAAGCTGACATCTGTACTCTGTTGTTTCCCTGGGAACTGCCCAGAGGTCTTTTCCACCTTTATCTTTTCTACTATGTGTTGATCCCCAAGTCTCCCTTGCACCCAAGAGTAACGATAATCATACTGGTTCTTTCCTTCTTCCCTTCCCCTCTCCTCTCCTCCCTCCCTCCCTCCCTCCTTATTTGGGAACCATGCTATGGGCCAAGGGGTTCATCATAAAATACCACTTGTCAGTGACTCGGCGGGGGCAGGGGTTGGTGGTACATGACCATCTAAGCTCTCAAGGCCTGAAGAATTCTGGTAGTTGCCCTGGCTGCTGGGCCCACTCCACACCAGAGTTTTGACCTTTCCTCTATTCCTTTCCTTCAAAAACATATTGTAGTTTTTCTGTAACTTCTGTTTAACTATATAAAAGTTGAAACCATCACAATTGGTGCAGAACTGCCCTTGGAATTTCTGTACTGAGGAAACAGGTCCAGGTGTGGAAGATATGAATAGATCTTGCTGAAGTTGTCCTGAAAGTTTCACTCCCAGGATTTATCCCTTTCCACAGGACAAGATCCTCCTTCATAATACCTCTGTGAGTGACCAATGTCCTGAAAGGATATAGGTTACTGTTTGCCCAGGCTTCCCCTTCCATTCCCCTAGCCAGTGAAGAAATGCAATGTATGAAACAGAAATGAACAAGCTTGAGATTTAACAGGAAACTGGGTTGATTCACCAAGGATTTGGGTTTTGGAATTTTCATAGTTCTTATTATGGTACAGGGTATAGGGTTCAGGAGACACAGCAATGCTAACAGGAAAGTGAGAGACTTTCTAACAGGAAAGTTAGAGATTTAGTGGAGGAGATTAATAGGTAAATGGAAAATTATAATCTGGTGATTTGCTTTAATAGATGCACAGAAGTTATTTATTAAGGGTTATTATTTCATTCTAGAGTTACTTCAAAGAGATCCTAATTCTGTTTCCACCCTTAACAAATTACTAATTTTCTAGGACTTCATGGTGAGCACAAGCATTGCAAGGACATCCCATGGCAGAACTCTGGTTCCTCATACCCACAGGTGGCGAGACATGGCATGGGCCACTGTCAGGTCTGGTGTTCAGCACACGTGAGCCTTATCAATGGTTTATATTGGGGGGTGTTTTCCTTCCTTCCTTCCTTCCTTCCTTCCTTCCTCCCTCCTTCCCTCCCTCCTTCCTTTTTTCCTTCCTTCCTTCCTCCCTCCTCCCTCCTCTCTCTCTCTCTCTCTCTCCCTTTCTTCCTTCCTTCCTAATTTTTTTTTTTTGCCTTTCACCCTGTATTTATTGAAGATGAGTCAGGACGACAAGTTACCTTCCTAATTTTTATTTATTCTTTGACAATTTCATGCGTGTATACACTATATCTTGATCATATCTACCCCATCACCACTCCACCGCCCCTCCACCAACCTCTCAACGTCCTTCTCCCAACTTTGTGTGCTCTTTTTTTGTGTATATATAACCAGAGACTTATCCATGGGTGTGGAGCCATCCACTGTAGCATAGGCCACACCCCAGATCAAAAATGACCCTTTCCCCCACACACTGATGCTTTCTGCTTAGTTATCCAAAGATAGAAGCTTCTGCTTTTCACCAAATCTAAGGTGTCCCTGCAACATACCTTCTCTGAAATTAGGATCTATCTTTGCTTTACTATTTAGTGTGTGCTTAACGTACTATAGTTTCACATTCGTTGTCCTGAAAAACCACAGATCAATCTTCAAGGTACCATTAGCACTCTCACTTTAAGGTGGGGGAATGGAGTTCAGAGAGGTTGAATGAATGGCCCCAGGTCATCCAGCTAGTAAGGGAGGCAGTCAGGGTTTGATCTCATGCTCCAGCTCCTAAACGCATGAGGTAAGGAATGCTGAGTCCCCCCAGTGTTCAGGAGAGGCCGTGCAGTGTTCAGACTGCTGAAAGGCCCCACCCATCCTCAATTGGGCAGGAGTTTGTCCAAAGGAACAAGAGAGGAAGGGAAACTACTTTCTCTACATTTTAGGTCTTTTTCTTTGAGAATCTTCTATGGCAACCTACTTCTTCCAAACAGAACACACCTCCTACTTTTCATCACCTCCCAATAATGGATTTATCAAGGGACTAATCCATCCATTAGGCAAGAGTCTTTGTGATCTAATCATCTCTAGAAATGCCATCATAGATGCAGCCAGAGGTGCCCTTTACTAATGAATCCCCTGGATGTAGCTCAATCCAATCAAGTTGACAAGATCAGTTAATCACAAGTCTGCAGGAGAAACAACTGTGAGAGCTCACACACAGGCCCTGCTCTGTCTGTGAAACCTAGGGCCTTACTAAAGACTTGTCTCAAGTTCAGGAACCCCTACCCTGACTTTCCTTGATATCAGTAAGAGGACAAGTTTGTCATATTTGCTGACATCAGAAGGCCCGAAATACACCTGCATTTTAGCTGCAATAAGATCTAGTAGTCCTAGAGAGCAGAATCTTTTAAAACTTTATTTACTCTGGGACCGCCCATAGAACAAGGTACATAATAGGAACTAGCTATTCAATAAAGTCATCAAAATGACAATAGTAATATACTACTAGCTACCAGAATGTCCTTTAAAGCATATTCTGTGAAGAATGTTATAAAAATATAAAATTTAAAAATAGGGCTAGTTCCTGAAATCAGGACTCCCAACAATTGAGGCACAGTGCCAGTTCTTTTTGACTGTTTTTAATGTTTTCATGTTAAACAATAATTCCTCTCAATTCCGGAATTCTGAGCAAACACCTAAAAGCACCACAGCCCATGACTATGGTTTGAGATGGACCATGTGACCTATCTTGAATTTCAACTCTGACCAAACGCTTCCATTTAAAGCCCAAACAAATTCTTTTTTAACCCACCAACTTAAAAGTGCATAGGAACAGATAGGAGAGAACAAGACTGCTTACTTGTGAGTAGCCTTGAATAACGAGGAACAAAATAAAGAGAACTATATTATGGGTAATCCTAAAACAGTGGGTGAGGGCACAGATGAGAATTACGCATTAAGCAATATTCACAACAGTCCTTTAGGCCTGGGTCACCAGGCATGAAAATAGAATGATGTGCAGTCATGTTTGGAAGTGTGACACAGAGATAAAGGTATACATCTGAACCACGTGTTGGGCCACCTTAGAAACCCTGGAGTTCTGTTCCCTTCTAGATTTACTACATTGAGATGTACCAACCTCTCCGTGAACATGTTTCAGAATGAAACATGTAATGTTTACAAGTAATAAAACTGGCTTATCATCACTGTGGTAACTAGAACTCTCTGAGACACAATATTCTTTAGGCTTTACCTAATCTTTTATATTAGCTGTGAACAAATACCTGATACTTGGGGGGTGGGGGGCACTGGGAGACTCAGTCAATGAGGTGCCTGCCCTGTAAGCATGAGGCCCTGAGTTTGGATCGGCCATGTAAAAAGCCAGGCGGCACATGCCTATAACCCCAGTCTGGGGGTTAGGGGAGCAGAGACAGGCAAATACCTGAAGCTCACTGGCCAGCCAGCTTAGCTGGACTAATGCGATGAGCTTTGGGTTAGGTGGGAGATCCTTTTACAAAACTAAGAAAAGGTGGAGATTGATGGAAGAAAGATACCTGATAGCAATAACAGCCCCCCCCCCGCCACACACATACACAATAGGGTAAAAGGATTTAGTTTCACTCATTGTTTGAGGGGCTACCATCCACCATGCCATGTGAGACTGCTAGTCACACTGGCGTCTACAGTCAGAAAGCAGAGATGAAAGCTGGTACTCATCTCCCTTTCTTCCCTTTCTCCTCTTAATGGGCTCCCAGCCCATGGGATGGTGCCATCCACATTGAGGATGGGTCTTCCCTCCTCAGTTAATCATTTCTATAAATGCCCTCACAAGCAAGGCAGCATGTCTCCTAGGTGATTCTAAATCCAATCACGATGACAGTGATTAATCCTAATAGCTACACTGTCCCATCCAATCTTTGGAACAGAAGCACAGTTTTGGTCAGAGCTGAATTATAATTCTACCTCTGCTACTGAATAGCTGTGGGATAGAGCTAAGTACTTTATCTCTCTCAGCTCCAAGGGTTTGCAGGATTCTTTTACTGAGATATAACTTAGATATTATAAAGCACATAAATCTTAAATGTGCTGCTGTGTGAATGTGTGTGTGTGTTAGACCCTAGGATGACCCCCAGTGGTGCCCATTACCTGGTAGGCAATCCCCTCTTTTTAAATACAAATGGAATCCATGGCCTTTTCCTAACCACAGGACATGGTGAAGGTTTAAGATATGCTATGATTACGTTATGTTATATAAAACCTCATGTTAACCCAGGTATGGTGGTGTAGCCTGTAATCCCAACACTTGGGAGATAGAGACAGGAAGATCAGAAGCTCAAGGTCATTTTCTGCTGCACAGTAAGTTTGAGGCCAGCCTGTGTTACATGAGATCCTGCCTCAAAAAACAAACAAACAAGCCAAGTTAACAGATTGTCAGTTTGATGAAATAGCTTAATTGAAGAAGGAACTATGGGCAGCGGCTGGGACCTGGGGGTAGTTTCCAGTCACTAGCTATTAGGAAGCTGTGGCTCTCCATTACACAGCTCCAAAAGGACACATTCCACCAACACTAAGAATGAGATTCCTTAGTTGGAGCTTCAGACCAGAACACAGCCCAACCCACTATTATTATTATTATTTTATTATTTTATTTCCTGGGGAGGGGTATGCATGCCACAGAACATGTGTATTTAGAGTCAGAGGACAATTAGAGGATATTGTTCTCTCCTTCCACCATGTGGATCCCAGGTTAGAACTCAGGTCATTAGGGTTGATAAACCCACTGAGCCATCTTGCTGGTCTCCCAGCCCATGAGTTTGCAGCCTGTGAGGCCTGAGGAAAACACTCTACTAAGCTGTGCTCAGGCTTTTGGCTTATGGAAACTGAAAGTAGTAAATGCGCACGGGTGCGTGTGTGCGTGTGTGTGTGTGTGTGTGTGTGTGTACTGTTTTAGTATAGGGCTGTTGTAATTTGTTCCAGAGCATAGAAAACTAATAGAATACCAATGTGACGAGCACTCAGGTCAAAATATAGAACACTTCTAGGTCGTCAGGAAAGTCCAGCAACCCCAACCCAACACCTCATGGGCAAACTTCAGTCTGACCTCTCACCAAAAATAACTTCTGTTTGTTTTTTGAGCAAAGTATTAGAGGAATTGTGCAGGATAAATTCTTTTATGTCTGACTTTGTTACTTATTACATGAGTGAACCCGTCCAGGTGGCTCTGTGTAGCACTGGCTCATTTTTATGCAGCGAAGCATGCTTCGTACCATGTTCTTCTCTATAGTTGATGACAGCTGGGTCTTTGCAGCCATGATGCTTATCATGAACATTCTTGAGGATAGTGTGGAAGATACTGGTAAGTTTTCATACAAAACTTCTATATTTTTCATCGCAAGTGAGTGTGGGTCTTTCCTTCTGCCAGCTAGCTACTTTTTCTGACTTCCAGGGGAGACATAGGAAGAGGTCATGACATACAGTGTGACAGATGCATGTCACAGAGAGGTGAGGGCATTGTGAGGGACAGAAGAGTGCCAGTTCTTCACCAGGTAAGTCTCTGAGACCTCTGACATTCTGCCAGGTCTGGCTTATGCCTGTGGAGTGTGATGCAAATGGTATATCCACAGTCATGAATAGTATTAGCCTCCTCTTGAAAGGATTTAGGGGAAGCTGTTTGCCCCTTCTATCATGTGGGTCAATCCATTGAGGAAATTTTCCAGACATAAAGCCTGATGGAGCCTTGACTTTGAGTTTTCCAGCTCTCGCACAATGAGAGACTAACTTTCTGTTATTTATAAATTGCCCAGTCTAAGGTATTTTGCTACAGCAGTGGACTACTAAGACCTCATGGCACAGGCTGAAGGGTTATGTCTTCCCTAGATTTATAAGTTGAAACTCACAAGGACCCCTTAAAGGGGGGTAGATTATGAGGTGGGACTCCTTTGTGTGTGGGGTTATTGCGTTTATCAAAGAGACCTCAGAAAGCTGCTTTACCTCTTCCACCACACAAGGAAACCGTAAAAAGGCAGCATCTAGAAAACAGGATAGGCCCTCACCAGATCTAAGTCTGCCAGCACCTTGATGTTGCTTCTCAGCCTCCATACTATATAGAACACTCAGACTAGGGTTGTTTTATGACAGGAGCCTGAGCTGCCTCATGAATGTGCCAGTCTTTGCCTATGTTCACTGCTCTTAGAGACCCTCATCACCTTTGAAACTGTGTTTCTTGAGGAGTAGATCATGTCTCAAAAGTAGGACACACTTTCCTCTTCCTCTGCACCCCTCATCCTGGACCATGTGCAGTACCAGTTCATTAATATCAGCTAAATCAAACATGCATAATGCTTAGGACTGCTAAAACTGACCTCACAGGAAACAGAGTAAAGTCTATTGGAAACCTAATATGTGCTGGATTCTGGTTTTTTGAGACAGTGTCTTATGTAACCCAGGCTGGCCTTGAACTTCCTATATAGCTAAGGATGACTTTGAACTACTTCCTCCATGTCCCAAATGCCAGATTTATAAGCACATGCCACCATGCCCGGCTTGTTTTTGTCTGTTTTTGTCTTGGTCTCACCACATAGCCAAGACTGGTCTGGAAATTGTTATGAAGGTAGCTCATTCAGGTTGGACTTGAACTTGTGATCTGGACCTATGGTTATATGCATATATTCATATGCCCAGCCATGCCAGGCTCTGCTACACTCAGTCCTCACACTAACCCTACAGAGTACAAATTGCTAAGATTCCCCTGGGGGAGTTTGTGTAGCACTGGCTGCCTGGAACTCACTGTGTAAACTAGGCTGACATCAGATTCACAGAGATCTGCCTTCCCCTACCTTGCAAGTGCTGGTATTAAAGGTGTGCACCACTGCTCCTGGCCTTTTGTACTCTATTGTTTTGAGGTGGGTTCTCGAAGCTCAGGCTGGTCTCAAGCTTACTATGTAGCTGAGACTGGCCTTGAACTCCGGATCCTCCTCCCACTGTCTCCTTGAGTGCTGGAATTAAAGGCATGCACCATCACACTAGGTGAGGCTGGTGACTTAACTGCAGCTCTGACATTTGAATCTTTGAACAGGTGAGCTTTAGGCTTTACTCTGACAGAACTCTGCCTCAGTAGTAGGCGTTACTTTCCAGGGGCTTAAGCAGAATTAAAAACATAGAACAAAAGGCTAATTGTGAAAAAATAGCCAAAGGAACAAACAATAGAGCTAATGCTATTAAGGGAGCTTGCCTTGCATGCACAAAGGCCCTGGGTTCAATTCTTATTACTGGGGTAAGAAAGAGAAAGCAAGCATAAATATACATGAAAGCAAACAATGAGTTATTAGAAGAGTAAAGGGAAGCCACAGGCAAAGACGGGAAATTGTTTATTACAACTGTGAAATAGCTTAGGATTGCGCATACATCTGTTCACATCTTGAAATGCCTGAGCGAACTTGCAGGCATACAAATGGCTATTTTCATTTTCTTCTACATAAATTGGTTGTGAGCCATTGCACAGTGCTGTTGCTAATACTGTTATCTGGGGTGAGATCACCACCCGCCATTCACCAGGTTGCATATTTTATTTCATTGTTCAAACCACCCTACAGGGAAGGTTTATTGTTAGTTTCACTTTCACAATGGGGAAACTGAGGTAGAGAGTGACTGAAGCAAATGGCTTCAGGTCTCCAGCTGCATGAAGTTGACAGAACTGGGACTGATACTAATTTCTGGGGCTTAGGTATAGCTCAGTGGTCAAGGGCATGTGTAAGTCCTTGGATTCCATCCTCAGCACTGCAAAGATACAAGCCAACAGAGAGCCACCTGGCTTTCAAAGCCTTGCACCCACCTGGACAGCTGCCTGTGAAGGAGCCCTGGCCACTCAGTGCAGGCCTCCCCAGGGCTGTTGTAGGGAGCACTCAGGACCTAGAAGTCATGACCTAGATTCTGCTTTTAAAGGTCATTTGGGGCAAGCCTTGTAACACATGATAGTTTCAGTATTCTCATCTTTGAAATGAGAATTAGGTCTCTTCCCAGTATTGCTGCAGGAATGGATTCAAACATGCAAAGGCTTAAACAGGCCTTTATAGCTCCTAAGTAGGGGTCTTGTAAAGGTTAATTTTATATGTCAACTTGGTTAGGCCGTGATGCCCAGTGATTTACTCAAACACCAGTCTAGATGTTGCTCAAAAGGTTTCTCACTTTTTTTTTTTAGATGTAATTAACATTTAAGTTCATGAATTTTGAGTAAAGTTGATGACCCTTGTTAATGTGGGTAGGCCTCATCCAGTCAGTGGAAGGCTTTAGACAAAGACCCAGGGTTGCTCACAGAAGAAGATTTGTGCCTCAAGACTACAAAATTATGGTCTGGAAAGATGATTTAGCAATTAAGAACACTTGATGCTTTTGCAGAAGACCCGAGTTCAATTCCCAGCACCCACATGGCGGCTCACAACCACATGTAATTCCAGCTCCAGAGGGTCTGACAGTCTCTCTGGCCTCCTTGAGTAACTGTACACACATGGTGCACATAACATACATGCAGACAAACACCCATATATATAAAAAATAATAAAATAAATCTTATCTAAAAAGATTGTAGAATTAACATTTATCCAAGTCTCCAGTCTATGTGTCTGCCTTACAAATTTTGGAATCATCAGCCCTCACACAATCACAATCAATCTTTCTTTTTCTGTGTATTTGTCTTTCTTCTTCCTTGTGTGTGTGTGTGTGTGTGTGTGTGTGTGTGTGTGTATGTGTATGTGTGTATGTATACCTATCACTATGTATTTATTATATTAGTTCTCCATTATCTATGGAAAACATGTTATGTTCTAAGACCTCAGTGGAGGTTGAAACCACAGATAGCACTGAACTGTGTGCTATTTCTTCCTGTGGGCCCTACAGTGTTGCCACAGCCCCAGAAGAGTCCATCTGTCCTTCCATGCTTCATTCCCTGGCGTCTCCTTCCCATCCCTCCTCTTGTGCTTTGTGGCCATTATTAGTGAAATAAAGATTTCTTTCCTGAATACAGCAGGAGTTTTCCCACAAAGGCACTTGTGGTTACTTGTGGTCTCCCCCAGAAAGCCAGTCTCTCTTCTCCACTCAGTAGTCCACAGCTCTTCCACCTCCAAGGCTCAGTCTACAGGTTACATCTGGTCAAGGAAGTAAATGCCCCCTTATCTTTCTTCCTGCCATTCTTTTAGGAGCATGTTTATTTGCAATAAAGGCTTTTTGAGCTCGTGACACCCAGTGTCACACTTAGTATTCAGCAGGCACTCAGTAAACAGTTGTTGAATCCAATTGAACTGAAAAGGATGGGTTAAGATGGAGAGATTTTTTAAATGTTTTAATTTTATATGTAAGAATGTTTTGCTTGCATATAAACCATGTGTGTGCAATACCTCCAGAGGCCAGAAGTAGGTGTCAGATCCCCTGGGACTGGAGTTATGGATGCTTGTTTGCTGCCATGTGGGTGCTGAGAACTGAACCTGGGGCCTCTGCATGAACAGCTAGTGCTCTTAACTGCAGAGGAATATCTCCAGCCCTGGATGAAGAGATTTTTTAAGTAACTGGTACCTGAACTGAGATTCAAGTAAATCCAAGTTTTCCTCTCCAGACTTAGGACTGCCTAGTGCTGCACAGCTAACAAGTGTATCAAGAGTCTGGGGTGCCACAGGGTGATCCCCAATTCTCAAGATGATGGCATAAAACTAGTAAACACCAGAGATAGCATGAGCCATCTTCCTAGGACACACACTCTGAAAGCATCAGGAAGTTGAAGCAGTGATCAAGAAGCCAAGACACAGAGAGCTAGGAATCTAGTGCTCAGTGCACTATCTCCATTTTCTACAGTCCAGGATCCTCTGCCCTAGAGAGCAGGTCTTCCCATTTCAGTTAACCTAGTCAAGCTACTTCCTCATAGGCATGCCAGAAGCCCATCCTTCAAGTGATTTTAGAGCTCATCAAGTTGACAACTGAGATTAACCATCAAAACACAAAATTTTCAGTGACTTAAGAGGAGGGTCTGGGGGCAGAAAACAGGAAAGATCTGAGGGTATTTCTCCAACCTCTGACCACACGCACAGTAACACATGAATGGCACCTCAGACTTCTACAGGGGAACATGAAAAGAAAGTGAAGCTGCTGCTGACCGCCAGTACATCTTGATAGTCTCTTCTGTTGCATTGTTTTACTTTATTCTGTTGGAAACTGACTGAATTCTGGACCCACTAACCCAAGGATCCCACAGCTGGAAGAACACTACAGTGATCAGCAACATGAAGGGACATATGACATGGTAAGAGATGGTACAGACAAGCTTTCTCTCTGCTTCCTCCTCAGGTACCACCATCTCAGCTACTGTCTTATGCCTGCTTTCCAAACAAATAGATGCCAGTTCCCTTTCTCTGGTAAACCCTAACTGTAACTGAGAACTCCTAGAAAGCATGTTTATAAAATGACACTGACATTACATGTTATCATATAATTGCAAAACCAAAGCGAGGTTTATTCCTCTTCTGGTTTTTTTTTTTTTTGTCTTTTTGAGACAGGGTCTCCCTGTAGCCCCAGCTGTCCTAGAACTCACTATGTAGACCAGGCTGGCCTTGAACTCACAGAGATCTGCCTGCCTCTGCCTCCCAAGTGCTGGGATTAAAGGCGTGCACCACCACACCCAGCTTGGTTTGGCATTTTCAACAAAATGGTAAGAATCCAGGCTTGCCCTTTTTATAACTACCTCTCACAAGAACTTACTGGGGTCCCGTAGAATGATGTAAGCCCACTCACACCTGTAATCCCAGCACTTGTGAGGCTAAGGCAGGAGGATCAGCAAAGATTCAAGGGCAGCCTGAGTAACATAGTGAGTTCCAGGTCAGCCTTGGCTACCAAGTGAGACTCTGTCTCCAAAAGGGGAGGACCTTAATCCCCTAAGAGAACAGTGCCCTCAATGACCCATGATAGCTGATGCCTCCTCCTCCTCCTCCTCCTCCACCTCCTCCTCCTCCTCTTCCTCCTCCTCCTCCACCACCACCTGCACCACCTCCTCCACCTTCTCTTCCTCCACCTCTTCTAACTCGTCCTCCACCTCATTTCC
>NW_008360316.1:3836129-3838336 GCF_000622305.1 Nannospalax galili | reverse complement strand
TCCTCCTCCTCCTCCTCCTCCTCCTCTTCCTGCTCCTCCTCCTTCACAATGCTGGAAATTGGACCTAAGACTTCATCTTTCTAGGCAAGTACTCTACCACTGGGCTATACCCCCAACCCTCTTTTTGCTTTTATTTTGAGACAGGATCTTACCAGATTGCCTAAGCAGATGTCAAACTCTCTCTATTGCTTAGGGAGGTCTTGAGCTGGTGATCCTCTTTCCTTGGCCTCCCAAGTATCTGGGATTACAGCATCACCAGGTTAAACTACTTCTTAAAGGTCTCACCACTTAACACCACCACAATGAAGACCAAGACTTCCATATATAAACCTTTAGGGGCAAACTACACCTAAGTTATAGCAGTGGTGTGTACCTCTGTGCTCCTACCTAATCACCTTGGCTACCTTTGCACATTAATTAACTTCAGTTTTCTGTCTTGTCTTGCTGCCTCCAGAAAGACTCCAACCTAAAATATATGCAAATATTTGGTGCGCACTTGACCAACAATTTCTAATATGATTGAGCAGAGGCTTAAAATGTAAAGGAGGGTTGGCAAGAGAGCTGAGAATCTCTGCAAACATCAGGCTCAGTCTTCTTGTGTCATCACAAACAAGATGGTTTGGGTGCATGAGGCTTCATGGACCAAACAACATAGCTAAGCAACCAACAAGGCTTCAACAAGAGCACTCTGTTCTAGCAGTGGTGACAGAGAGATTTGGATGCAGGGCAGGCAGGATTGGGAGCAAGAGCATGGGAATTACTATTAATTTTCTGAGTGGCTTGTTTATTATTCATGGTTTCCATGAGTGTTTCTACCAGGAAGGGCTCTCCACAATGTGCTACATAAAAGAACTGATTCTGGCATGATGACTAGCCCCTGAGGAATGTAAACTCCATCTACAAAGAAATAGGAGGGTTCCAGTGTTGTGTGGGACCAAATGATTTGTGACTGAGGCAGTGGGAAGGCCAAAGGCCCACAGGGGCAGCTAAGACTTAGGTTTACTCTTGTCTCCTGAAAGCCTGGTGAAGTGGCCTCCCTCCGAGACCAGGGCAGTCATACTGGAAAGCTGCTGAATTGGGTCCTAGCCTTTCATTCTGTGGAAATGTTGAACCAGAAGAGAACAGACCCCGCCTTGTTTTTCAGTTACATGATTGCATGTAATGTCAGTGTTACTGCATAAATAAAATTCCCAGGAGCTCAAAGCTACAGTTAGGGTTTACCAGAGAAAGGGGACTAACATCTATTTATCTGAATGGCAGGCAAGGACAGTTGCTGAAACAGAATTAGAACTCTAGGAGGAAGCAGAGGTGCAGAAAAAAGGGGCTGGGTGTGGTGTGTTTGGCTGTTTTCTGTTGCTATAACAAAATACCTGAAACTGGGCAGGAAAGTTTCCCATCTGCCATGTGAGCTATCTCTCTCTTCCCTGCCCCTGTGCCCTTGCCCTTAAACACTAACCACTTTTTCTAGACATTCACTTTTGGCAAAAATGGCTCTCTGCTGGATGTGTTGTCTGGGTTGGAACACTCTAGGATGTGAGAAAATTATGTATCAATTCCCAGAGCCCTCAGCTAAGGCAGACAGTCTATGTCCCTCCTCTCTTCTCTGCCTTCTTAAGGAACCTCCAGGCTTATCCTCAAAAACATGTTACTGAAGCTATTGCCTCAGTATCCCGAGAAGCCATTGATGGGGGGAGGAGGGGAGATGCCAGGAGAAGAGAGCCCCTGAATGGTGAGGACAGGAGCTGAGCACTCCTCTGAGGGAATCTAGCTCATGAGTCAAGACTCCAAACATTAAGTCATCTGAGTGTCTGTCTTATCCTGTTTTCTGTTGCTATAACAGAGTATTAAAAGCTAGTAATTTTATAAAGGAAAGAGGTTTATTTAGCTCATGGTTTTGGAAGGCAGCAAATGACCCTATGACCAACCACCATTGTCCGAATTAGTGACCTCACCACCTTCCACTAGATCTCACCTTTTATATGTTCCACTTCCCAACACTTGCCTACTGGGGACCAGTTTTCCAACACATAGTTCTTTGGGGTCACTCTCAAACCTACTCAAATCAAGCAGCAATCAACAGATTCCACAGAAACACAGGGAATATGAAATGTGAAGAAGAAGAAAACACAGGGAATATGAAATGTGAAGAAGAAGAAGAAGAAGAAGAAGAAGAAGAAGAAGAAGAAGAAGAAGGAGGAGGAGGAGGA
>NW_008360316.1:3806685-3836087 GCF_000622305.1 Nannospalax galili | reverse complement strand
AAGAGGAGGAGGAGGAGGAGGAGGAAGAGGAATAGGAAGAAGAAGAGGAAGAGGAAGAGGAGGAGGAAGAGGAAGAAGAAGAAGAGGGAAAAAAGGAGGAGGGAGGAGAGGCAAAGGAGAAGGGAAACGAGGAGGAGGAAGAGAAGGAGGAGGAGGAGGGATAATTATCCCATAAAGGACGAACTCTGATATGCCAGGTCCACATATATTCTCACAAACCCCAAGACGGGCAGAGTGTCTCGTTTATGTCATTTCTTCCTCAAAAGTGTAACCTCAATGTGACAGCAAAAGCATCAGACTAACAAAACCAAGACAGCAACTTGCCAGTGCTCTTCAAAGCACTGGGGTTGTGATAGATGAGCAAAATGAGAACACAACTGGCTGTGAAATGCAGTGAGGGATCCTGGATTCTCTGCAGATTCTGAATCAGGCTGTAGATTAGTGGATGGCATTGTGCACACATGAATGCACTCATCTAGGGGAAGCTGAGAGAAGCACATACGGGCACCCTATGTTCTGCTTTCATAACAATTCTATAAGTCTAAAGTTACCTTTAATTAATTACTTAATTAATTTGTGATGTGCTTGGTATCAGCCCAGGGCCTCCTACATACTATGTAAGCACCCTACCACTAACCTAGACAGCAGACCCCAAAGTTAGTTTTACATAGCCTTGATTTTTGGAGGAGTATCTCTTTTTGCTGACTTCAAACTCAAGATCGTCCTGGTTCTGCCTCTCAAGTATGGGGGTTACAGGTGTGTACCACCATACTCAGCTCACTAAACTTATTAATATTTTTATTATGCATGTATATATGTATGTGTTCAGGTGCATGTAGATGTGTGGGGCCAGAGAACAACCTCGGTGTCATCCATACAGATGCTATCCATCTCCCTTGAGATAGGGTCTCTCACTGGCCTAAAGTTCACCAATTAGATTAGACTACCTGGCCAGGGAGCCCTAGCGATCTTCCTGTCTCTGCCACTCCAACACTGGGATATAAGCACATGCTATCACACTTGGCACTTTACATGGGTTCTGGGGATTGAATTCAGGTCCTTGTGCTTGAAAAGCAACTACTTTACTGGCTGAGCCATCTCCCCAGCCTCTAAAATTATTTTAAAATAAAAGCTGAAGCACCTCTCCCTAACCAATAATTAGCACTGCCCAAGACTGCTCTAATGCTGAGACTGAGTCACAGCACGGAAGTGCTTCCTGGGTTGTGAAAACGTGAAAGAAAGGAAATGACATTGTTTGGCCCAGTTTTTATAATCATACTAGCCGGAACATCCACAAGAGGATCAATGTTGTGCTCATTCTGGGAAGCATTGCCCTTAGGTAGTTTTTCTTCTGGGATCCTTGGAGATGCTCTAGTGAGGGTAACTGCTTGATGAGGACCTGACATGTTAACCGGATGTTTGGAAGGAAAGGAAATTTCCAGACTTGCCCAAAGTGGGCTTAGTCTACTCTGAAGTAACATTCTGCTACCCTTGAAGTGATGCATGAATTAGAAAAGGCCAACCATACTCACTTAATGATTCTTTAGCCACTGGACACTTCTGAGCCATTGGCACAGTACCGGTCCTTACTTTCTGCACGAACACAGGCTTTTCCTGCACACCAGGCCAGGGTTGCAGGGATCACCAAGACTCAGACCCTTCAGGGTTGACCATCACCCCTCCACATCCTCAGGTTTCAAATCCACAGATTGAGCCACTCTTGGGTTGAAAATATTATAAATTCCAGAACATTCCAAAACATCAAAATTTGAACTGACCACACATACAGCACCGTGCAGAATCCTCTGTTGTTCCACCACCCCGTGGTCTTTGCCACTGCTGTTATTTGAGTGTTTGCCTCACATGTCCAGTGGCTGCATCCATACTGAATATGTACAGCAATATCTTATCACCACAATATTTATGTATTGTTTGTCTTGTATTAGGCATTGTAAATCTTCTAGAGGTGGTTTGAAGTCTACAGAAAGATGTATGCGGGTTCTATGCAAATAAATTTCCATTTACATAAGGGACTTTACCATGCATGGGTTTCATTATCCTGAGATGTGAGGTCTTGGGACTAATCCCCCAGCAGATACATAAGAACATACTGTCTCACATCCTAGAGAGACTGCCCTAAGCAACATGTTACACCGATAAGCTCTACAAGAGGCACGTGTGAAGTGTTTTTGAATCATATGAGATAGAGGGATTAGCTCAATGGAAAAAGTAGGAGCCCATCAAGTATAAGGGGGAAGATGGACTTGTGAATATTTACAGCATATTCAATGAATGAAGTATGACTAGACTGCGTAGGAGGCAGGAAAATTCAAAAGACCTGCATTAGCCCCCAAAGTGACCTTCACTAGAATTGCTCAGAGCACCTAATATGTCAACTTTCCAAAGCTTCAGATCCTTACCAGTCTCCTTCAAAATCGTCTGACATGGGCAGACCACACTGGTTTCAGTCTTAGAACTGCGGCAGACACTCATCAACCAAGTACATCCTGGTCACTTAGCAGGTAACAAAATTAATGCAGAGTTTATGGCTCTGCCTCATTGCTCTGCATTTTCTGCTTTTTAGCTTTATGATCTGAAGGGCTTTATTTTAGTCTTGTATGTTTAAGAAGCCACTACCCACTGCTTCAGAACACAGAGGAGCAGAGGCACACATAGAGCCAAACTTGGGAGCATGAAGGTTTGACCCCAGTGGGGAGAGGTGGGCTTTCCATCTATAGAGTTGCTCTCCATCTGAACCCTGCATTTGGGTTCTAGAGTTTCTAACCCTCAACCCTACCGATGCCTTGTTTAGAGAGGGCGCTGAAGATAAAAACTCCACAGTTCAATCACTAGCTCCACTGTGATGTCAATGAGCCACTGACATCTTGAAAATACTGGTCCCCTTCCAGGAGAAACAGGATTGACAGTGGGGCCTCCCAGTACCTGTTAGAGCTCAGGGCTTTCCCCATCCAAGGTGGTGTTGGAGGAAAACAGAAGCTCCAATATAAATTAACTTTGACTTATACTGCTAGGTCTGTGCTTCCTAAACACAAAACAGAAGGGCTATTCATCCCTCTATACCCAAGTGAAGACTGGAGCCAGTGGGTTTCGCTCATATATGCTCCTTGGTGATTAGAGTTGAAAGGAGCCTTAGAGGCGGCTGTACCCTATACAGCACAGATTTTGAGACAAAAACACCCAACTAGGGACACCAACTCCTTGGAGGATGTGCTTTCTCCCTTTGCAGACCGCTGAAGCCAAATAGCCTCAAACCTGGAGAGCACGACTCTGCCATTGCCCTTCTAAGACACGTGATAAACCTGCAAAGATTTTCACTGAATTGTTTCCCACCTGCCAGTGTTTGGTTCCTTCTCTGTACAAGAACCTCCTGCTTGAATGACTGTGGACCGAATGGTGGTCCTTCAAAAGCGCAAGTCTTAATTCCTGTGAATTGGATCCTATTTAGAAATTTTCAAATGTTGTCAAGTTAACACGAGGTTATATAGGAATAGGGCAGACTTTAATATGACTGATGTCTTTAGAAGGAAAAAGAGTGCTACAGAGATGGTTCAGTCGGTAAAGTGCTTGCTACACAAACATAAAGACCTGAACTCAGATCCTTAGCACCCATGTAAAAAGCTAGATGTCATGGTATATGCCTGTAACCCAAGTACTTCAGAGGCAGAGACAGGAGGATCCCTGGGGCTTGCTGCTCAGCCAGCACAGCCAAATCAGTAAGCTCCAGGTTCAGTGAAGCCCTATCTCAAAAGGTAAGATGGAGAAAAGATTGAGGAGATGCCTGTTGTTGACCTCTGGTCTCTACATGTGTGTGTATACACAGAAACACATGCCACGTATACACCTGCCCCGCCCCCACACACACATAAGAAGAGGGACAGTTGGACACAGGCACATAGGGAAAATACCATGTGAGACAGAGGCAGAGGCTGGAGTGTAACCCTTAAGTCAAAGGCGGTCAAGGGCTCCTGGCAGCCGGTGGAAGTTTTCTGAGGCAGGGCAGGGAGCTCCCAGAGCCTTCAGGGAGCATGGCTACACTGACAGTTGGATTTCAGGCAACAGTCTCCCATGCATCCTTCTTTAAACAACTCAATTTATGACAATTTGCTAGAGCAGCCCTAAAGAATAGCACACACGGGGCTGGAGAGATGACTCAGTGGCTAAGAGCACTGACTGCTCTTGCAGAGGACCTGGGTTCGATTCCCAGCACCCAGATGGCAGCTACAAACTGCCGTTAACTCCAGTTCCTGGGGAATATGAAGCCCTCTTCTAACCTCCGCATCATTGCACGACACGGGTGCACTCACATACATGCAGGCGATACACTCATACACGTAAAATAAAAATAATAAATAAAATATTTTTGAAAAGAATAGCACACATATTAATAAATAAGATGCCAAAATCCAATAATACCCTATTAGGCAAAGGCTATAAAGAAGATATTTTAACCACACTAAAAAATTATCAAACAACCATAGGAAAAATATAGTCAACCTTGCTAATTATAAATGTACATTAAACCAGAAATAGGGTGGTTATTTTATTGCAGTGGCAAAAACTCAACATTAAGTCTGCAACCGGTACAAGCCCAGTTGCAGGAAAACAGACACTCGCTCCAGCCTCCAGAAAAACAATTCAGTGATGTGGACTCAGAAGTGGTTTCATAATCCTCTCTAGGCAAATGGTGCCTAGTAAATCTCAAGATCACCCAATAACAATAACAGAGTAATCTCGGAGTTTCCAGCTTTATAAAAAGGAGCTATTGAGTTACCTACTTCTTTGACTCCTTCATCTTGTGCCTTGACCACTGATGAGTGCAGACTGGGGTCTGAGAGCAAAGTGCAGTAGTCCCTCACAGTACTCAGTGCTACTTCCTGATACTACTGTGGGATAATACTCAATATGCATACTCATATGCATATAGTACACATATACTGTACTATATTATTTTTTTACTGTACTGTGCAGTATTGTACTGTATTGTATTATACTCTATTGCACTGTTCTGTACTATATTATACTATACTCTACTGTATTGTACTATATTGCCTGAGAGTGAACGATGAACCCTAGGGCCTTGCACATGCCAAACAAATGCTCTACCACTAAGCTACATCCCTGATCCTATTACAAATATTTATGAAATTCTGTGTACAGTAGGATGCTTGACATCTTAAGAATCCTTTGTGGCTGGGAAGAGACTGCCCTTCCCTAGAGTAGAAGATTCTTAGTGATGGCAAAGGGCCTGGCTCTGGGAGCAGTTTTTTGAGGTAAACACTAATGTGGTGTTTACCTCATCTCTGTCCAAGGACTTCCCTATCTTCCTCATCCCAGAGCCAGGTGCCAGGCAACCAAGGACCACCTTTCAAGTTTAGAACCTGCCAGAAATTATTTAAGCTAAACAGTCCCAAGCCACCCGTACTGCCTTTTCTATGAAAGCCTCAGAAAAGGCCCTGGTCTAAACCCTTCCCTCACCCTCATCATGCTGGAGTCTTTTCAGTGTGTCCTTGAGTGGCTTGCCATATCACCTAGGACCCACGAATGTAGTAAGCTCCAATTTCCTGTGCCTCTCCTCTCTTCTTGTAGCCATGTTTGACTGACTATATCACAAAAGAATACAAAATAGTACTTCCCAGATCCCATCTGACTGTAGGGAAATTTTAACACATACTGAGTTCATTCTACAGCTCTATAATAAAAGATTCTTTCTCTGTTATGTAATAAATTTTTTCAGAGAAATCCCCAAGGCAAGTGCTCCAATTTGGATCTCCAAAGGCTACTTTTGCTGAAGACTTGGTCACTAGCCTAGGAAATTGCTGGGAGGTGGTAGAAACTTTAGGGGGTGGGGCCTAGAAAGAGGATGTTAGGTCACTGGGGCATGCCCAGTATGGATATTGGGATGCAGTGTCTTCCTGTCAAGTCCCTGGCTGAGATGAAGTAAGCAGGTTCCTCTGCAGTGATGTTCTATCTCAGCTCAGGCTCAAAGCAGCAGAGTCCTGACCATGGACTCAAACTTCTGAAACCATGAGCCAAATAATATTTTCCTACTTCTTGTTTTTTTTTTTTTTTCCGGTCTTTTTGAGACAGGGTCTTCCTATAGCCCCAGCTGTCCTGGAACTCACTATGTAGACCAGGCTGGCCTTGAACTCACAGAGATCCGCCTGCCTCTGCCTCCCAAGTGCTGGGATTAAAGGCGTGTGCCACCACACCTGGCCTAACTTTTCCTTCTTATACAATGTCTTTATACATTGTTCTTTTTATTTTGTCGTGGCAGAAAAACTGATCAATGCAGCAAATCCCTAACTTCAAGGATTCCATTTCCCCAGTTTTATAAAAGAGGATACTGAGACTCAGAAACACCAAGCAGCTTGACCTTGGCCCCTGAGCCAAGGAAGCCTAGGCCTGGGATCCTCATCTTCTCATCTCAGTTCAGTGGCCTTCCATACCCACAACAGGAGGAAAGTTTATACTGACCTTCTCAAATTGGTGGAGACTTAGAAATCAATGATGGGGGCTGGAGAAATGGCTCAGTGGTTAAGAGTACTTGCTGCTCTTGCAGAGAACCCGGGTTTGGTTCTCAGAACCCACATGGCATCTAACCATCCATAACTCTAGCCCTCTTCTGGCTTCCTCAAGCATTGCATGCAGGCAGTGTATCTATATAGTCTCAGGCAAAATACACATAAAATAGAAAGAAAAAGAAACAAATCAACTGATGGATGAGGAAACTGATATCTGGGGTGCTCAAACAATTGTGCCAAGTTTACACAGTAATTTCCAGATGCCCATACCTGTCTCAGAGTCATGCGATCACACTGTTCATAAAAATATTGAACAGGGTACTGGAGAGATGGCTCAGCAGTTAAGAGCACTGACTGCTCTTGCAGAGGACCTGGGTTCCATTCCCAGCACCCACATGGTAGTTAACAATCATCTGTAACTCTAGTTCCAAGGGATCCAATACCCTCTTCTGATCTCTGTGGTCATTGCATGACATGGGTCATTGCACTTACATACATGCAGGTAATACACTCATACACATAAAATAAAATAAATAAATAACACATTAAAAATATTGAACAGGAGCAGGTTTGATGGCTCAACACCTCCTGCCAAGTAAAGGCACCTCCTGCCAAGCCTAAGGACCTGTGTATAATCTCTCCACCCCCTACCCCAGGCCCCCATGATAGAGAGAACCAACTCTTGAAAGTTGTCCTCTGACCTCACATGTGTTATGGCATGCACATCCCCACTACCCACATAAATATATACATACACACATACATACATACATACATACGTACATAAGATGTAATAAAAGTAATGATCAGAGCGAATCAAATTTCCACCCGTGACACAGATTTGTTGTGCCCCAACAACAGGTATTTGGCTACTGAGCATTTCTTGAATATTTCTTGTAGCCCCTAAACCTGAGCCCATCAACTTAACTTTGGGAAGTCTAGGTAGGATCAGAACTCATCTGATGCTTTTCTTCTGAAAATTTCCTAATTATCTCTGTTCATTATTACTTATTTACAAATAAATAATGAAAGACTTGGCCTGGCAACTAAAGACCCTTCAGAAACTCAGGTAAATAACTTCCTGCTCACAATCTCTTAGAGTTGGGTGTGGTGGCATACAAGCCTATAATCCCAGCACTCAGCAGGGCAGAGGCCAGAGTACCATAAATTCAGGTCAGCCTAACCTAGTGAATCCTTGTCTCAAAAAACAAAAACAAAACAACAAAAACAATCTGCTTAGGCTGGGGTGTAGTTCAGTGGGAGAATGTTTGCCTAGCATAGGTGAAGCCCTAGGTTTGATCCCCAGAACAACAACAATAGAAAAAAAAACAATGAACCAACCAAACCAAACCAAACAAATCTGCTTAGAAAAACTGCCACAGAAGCTGATTAAACTTAATGTTCTCTGAGTCACTTCAGAGGATGACTGCTGTTTGAACCCAACCAAGAACTTCTGAATTCAGCTCAGGAAAGTGAATACTGTTTTTGAGAGATTAAAAGACTGATCTAACAGGAAGCATCCCAGCCCCCACTTCTTTCTCCCACATCATGGCAGATTTGCAAACTTTTGTACAGCTCAGAAGCTAGCCTCAGCTCAGGCAAATCCACCACTCCCTAGGATGTGAAGCCTTACACATTCACTCTGGGTACCATCATTAGCATTTCATTACAGTCCTTCAACCAGCACTGACTCTCAGGATTAGCAGGGAGCTCATTGTTGGAGAGCATGAATTCAATTGAAAAGTACTATTAAGCATGAATCTGAAAGCAGAACACATTATGTAATATTTTATCTTTTTTTTCTTTTGATTTTGTGAGATAGAGTTTTGCTGTGTAGTTACAGATTTGCTTCAAACCAGTCATGTAGCCCAGGTTGGTCTCAAACTCATAATCTTCCTGTTTTGGTCTCTTTAGTACAGGTGTTTGCTGCCATACCTGGTAGAATATTTTATCTTTGACAGATGATTTTTTTCTAAATATATTGTAAATAGATTATTTTAATCTTAACCAAATATGATTTTAAACCTTGCATATATATAGATTTTTTTTTTTGTCTTTTTGAGACAGGGTCTCCCTGTAGCCCCAGCTGTCCTGGAACTCACTATGTAGACCAGGCTGGCCTTGAACTCACAGAGATCCGCCTGCCTCTGCCCCCCAAGTGCTGGGACTACAGGGGTATGCCACCATGCCCGGCTATATACAGATTAAAAAATAATAATAATTGTGTTGATCTCTGATCAACTGCAAACCAGGTATCAGGCTTGGTGGTGCATGACTGTAATCTTAGTACTGGAAACTGAGGCAGCAGGATTACTTAGAGTTCAAAGCCATTCTGGGCTACAATACCTCTGACAGTTACTGTGATCACAGAGAGGCCCCAGAGACCAGCACATCAGCTTCATTGAGCACTGCATGCTTTATGGTAGTTCTCCTTCATCTGTGGTTGTACCTTCTGTGGTTCCGTTACTGTAAACTAGCTGTAGTCCAGAGCTATCAAACAGAAGACTGCAGAAAGAAACAATCCACAAGCTTTTGGTAGCTTTTAAAAAATATTTATTTTATACGTGTGTGTGTGTGTGTGTGTGTGTGTGTGTGTGTGTGTTCCAAGTGTGTGCAGGTGCGTATAAGAGGCTAAAAGAAGGCAGTTGTGAGGTTCCCAGCATGGGTGGGTATAAGAGGCCAGAAGTTACAGGCAGTTGTGAGGTACCCAGTGTAGGGGCTGGGAACCAAACTTGGGTTCTCTGGGAGTGTAGCAAGTGCTCTTAATTGTGGAGCCATCCCTCCAGTCCCAATTTTTTGTTGTTGTTGTTGTTTTGGGGTTTTGTGGGCGGGGGGCGAGGTGTTGAGATACGGTCTTCCTGTAGCCCCAGCTGGCCTGGAACTCACTATGTAGACCAGGCTTGTCTTGATTTCACAGGGTTCTGCCTGTCTCTGCCTCCCAAGTGCCGGGCAGCTCCAAGTTTCTGATAATTTTCTTACAGTAATTGTTATGTTTTATGTTTATTAATAGCTATGCTCTTAATGTCTTACTGTACCTACTTTATGTAGTAAACTTTATCATAGGTATTCCAATAGGAAGGAAAATGTGTATATGAGCTCTGGTACTATCTAGTTTCAGGCATCAGTGGGGTCTTGGAATGTCTCCTCCACAGGTAAATGGGGATTGCTGCACTCCCTGCTTGTATAAAGACAATAAAATCCTTATGTTGGGAGGGACATTTACCGGCTTACACACACAGCTGGTGATGTAGCTGTTGATGTTTTCTGGACCAATGTTACCTGGCAGAACCTTTCTGGATTCTGTTCCTCTTGCTTCCTCATATAGATCCCATCTCATACCCTTCCCTCCCTTTCTAGTTGTATACACCTGTCCCTGAGTACCCTCAGCCTTGTGCCAGGTGCTAGGGTTCACCCTGTCCCAGTCTGGGACTCCCAGAAAGGCTCTGCTGAAACACTTGCTCAGTATGCTATCTGCTCCACAGCGCCACACTGGACCAATGTCTTCTGGAGGCCTATCCTAGAGATGTGGTCCATGCCTATATCCCTGACTGTATCATCTGCCTTGCTCCCTTGCCCCTGTGGACCTAACTCTGCATCCTTTTGCATCTTTCTGTGAGGCCTTGGCTGTGCTGTCTGTCCTACAAGTGAGCTCTGTTGGTGAGGCTGGCAGCTCTGTCCCAGTCACCTGCTGACAGCTCTGGAGCAAGAGAGCTGGCCACTCCACCCACCCACCTGTTACTAAACCAACCTCACACACCCTTTAGCCTACCTACCACCTGTTGCGTCTCTGCTTATTGTAGTTTACCTGCACGACCAGCTTTTCTTCCCTCACCTTTAGGTATCTCTAGTACCTACTCCAGCTCAGCAGGAGTATCTAGTTCCATGCTGGGCTCTGTCTTCCCTGTGCTCACTGACTTTAACTCTTCTGTGGCTATGGGCAAAGTATGGACATTGACATACCGTGTTGAAGGTGCACAGATGCAATGCCCTTTAATATTTGAGATAAATCTGTTCCAAGACCCTCTTTAACACCAAAACCTGTAGCTGCTCAATTCCCCTATATAAAATGGAATAGTATCTACATGAAACCTAAATATAGCTCCCTTAGGTGCAGAGCATCTCGTGAATTTTAATTCATTGTGATCACAATGCACGGAGTTGTCATCATCTCATTGGTTAGGGAATGGTGCCAAAGAAAATGTGTTTATGTTCAGCGTAGACGCAAGCATTTTTAAATACTCGCTGTTCTAGCTGTCTTTCTATTGCTGTGATGAAACACTGACCAAAACGAACTTGGGGAGGAAAGGGTTTATTCGGCTCACAGTCCATCATCAAGGGAAGCCAAGGCAGGAACTCAAGGCAGGAACCAGGAGGCAGGAACTGAAGCAGACACCATGGAGCAACATTACTTACTGGCTTGCTTCCTTGGTTTGCGCTCACCTTGTTTTCTTATACAAATAAGACCACTTGCCCCAGAGTAGCAATATTCACAGTGGGCTGGGCCCTCCGACATCACTCAATAATCAAGAAAATACCTCACAGATATAGTCACTGGCCAATCCACAGAGGCAATGCCTCAATTGAGGGTCCCTCATCCCAGGTTTGTCAAGTTGACAACTGAAGCTTAACCAGGATACTTTTGATCCCCTGTTGATTGAATCCATAAATGTGGAGCTAATAGATATAGGGAGATGGTGATATATTACTTTATTTTCTGAGTTGACTTCAGATACCCCAGGACTGCTAGATCTCAGAGGTACAGGAAGACAATGTGGTTATTGAGGCTTGAACAGTCTTTACCACGTTAGCTTCATCTCCAGGAGGCAAACAGTCAGGCAGTCAGGGCTCTGTTGCCCTCCATTCTTAGCAGTGGCTGAGTGAAGGGAGCATTTCACAGGAGCAGTTAACCTCTGGGCTATCACGGCTCTACACAGCCCAACCAGTCTTATCCCACTGAGTCTTTGGGCACCAGTCTTTGGTTACATCTTTCCCTGGGCCAACCTGCCACTACTGACAACTGGAACCAATTTCTGGCAGTGGCTCCCTTTGAGCCTTGACTGTATGACATCTATGTATGTCATTTTTCTTGTCCTGGCCTAAGGTCCTTCTGAGTTCTTCAGACCTCTTTACCCTTCTACATGCCTCAGTGAATCAGAAGGCATTTTTAAATCCTTTTCTCTCTACCATTGTTTGAGGTTCAGGGAGAACTTGCACATGACACAAGGAAAGCTACTGCCTGTTACTTCTTCCCCCAACCACTATATAGTTGAGAACTGGAACCAGGGCCCATTATTTGCTTTACATTTTTGTTGTTATATAAGACAGGGTCTTGCTATATAGCTCAGGCTGGCCCCAAACTCACTATGTAGCTCAGACTTGCCTGAAACTTGAGATCGTCTTGCCTCATCCTAGGTGTTAGGATTATAGGTATATGCCACCACACACCCAGCTAAATTTATATATTTACTTATTTGGTGCTGGGAATCGAACCCAGGGCTTCAGGAATGCTAGGCAAGTGCTCTGTCACTGAGATATGGCTCCAGCTCATTGAGCCTCATTTGGACATAGGAGGAAATGAGGTTAAGGGTTTCTGGACATTTGCCTAAGGTCACATACTAATTAATCAGGCCTGGAGCCAGGACTTGGACTCAGCTCTTTGGCTGTCTGTCAGAGTCTGCTCTATTATAGTGTAGCAGGAGTCAGGTTGCATTCTGCCAGCCACAGGGAGCTGAAGATTGGGGGCAGGGTAACTAAACTGAACAGACGTGTGGTGTTCTGCCAAACAGGAGACTTGGAAGCAGGCCATGTATCTCAGGCCAAATTCTGTTGCTATAACAGAGTACCTGAGACTGGCTAATTTATCAAAGATTATGATTCTTGAGGCTAGATGTCAAAGACCAGGAGGCTATATCTAATTTGTGCCTTACAAAATGCCACAACATGTTGCAAAAGTGGAAGGGCATGTGAAAGTGTGCAGACAAGATAAAATATGGGGGCAGCCACCATTTATAACAATTTTTTCATGGTAACTAATTCATTGGCAAGAGAAAGGGATTAGTCCCTCCAAACAGCCTAATTACCTCTTAAAGATCCCACCACCTCTCAGCACAGTTAACACTGGGGACCAGACTTCAACATGAGTTTCAGAAGGGACAAGCCATAGTACTACCCAAGCTGCCATGGCCCCCATCATAATGCAGTCAGGTTTCAGGTGTTCTACATTTCGTTACACTTAACATGTGGCTTTCAATCTGTGGTGAGAGAGCAAGATGAGCCAGCTATGGTGGTCCACACCTGTAATGTCAGCACTTAGGAGTCTGAGGCAGGAGGATTGCTGTGATCTTGAGGCCAGCCTGGGCTATACCATGGGTTTGTAATCTTCACCCACCAATAAAAGAAATGGCAAACTGGTTCCTCCATCTATATACCAGGAATAACGGAGAGAGGCAAAGGGCAAAAGTCTATATGGTTCATATCAGAATTTCTTAAGAAGTTTCCCCAGAAGTTCCACCTATTAATTCTATCACACCTAATTGGCTGAACAGTGCCATGTGGTCAATCCTAGAAGCAAGGGAGTCTGGGAAGGTGGTTGTTTTCAGCTAGGTGCTTAGGTAGGAAATGGAGAGAATGTTTGACTGTGTCTGCCCAGCTCCCCACCTCTTACCCACATCCCTTGTTTTCCATTGCTGTCATCACTCCTGCCTTGTCCCCCTCACTCTGGTTCTCCTAGTTCCCCACCCTAAATGTGTTACAATCCAGTTGTGGGTAAGCCCCCACATTAGCTCATGGTGGAATCCTAAAGGATTTCTCCTTTAGCTGCAGGAGGTCAAGGCTCTGCTGCTTAGTCACGGCCACCATGAGCCCGTGTGGGTGAAGATGCCAGCCATTGTGTTAGTCAGTAGCTTTCAGGGTGGCCTCCTGGATACACAGACTTGTGACTTCCTTGGCTCCATTCCTTTACATGTAATATTGGGCACACACAAGGCACAGAGCAAATATACCTTCAGGAAAAATGGGCCCTAAGATAGGATGAGGTCAGCCTGCAGGTTGCTGCCAGCTCTGGTCAGAGGCTGACTTCCTGAAGGAAAGGGTGGGCCAGGGAGCCAGGCCACTTCAATCCCTCTCTGCACTGACCTAAAGTGCTGAGTAAAGTGGCTTTCTGCAGCACAGGCAGACCCAGGATCCTTTAGGATCCTGACCTTTTGGCCCAGGGTCATGAGATATTTTTAACCTGTATCCCCATCCCAGAGCTGCAGTATGGGATGTACCAAAGAATCTTTGCAGGCTTGGATTCCTGAAACTTTTAGGCTTATTTGTGTACTTCACAAAATGTCTACCCTGTAAGTGGAGGCAAAGGCACTGTATGTGTTGGTTCAGCCAGAGCACCTTCTATGTGCACCTGACCATCTTCCAAGTTTCAGGTCACTCACCCTCCACACCCATGGGTAATGGCTGGGATCCTGGGCCTGTCTCCAGCAAGAATCCTGCTGGGTTGGTCTAGTTAGAATCTCCCTCACCCGTTGCTTCCTCTGACCCCACTCTACCCCTTAACTAGAGAGTCCTGCTTGTTTGTGCTGCATTGGGAGAGTTGAGCCACACCTCTCTGTGAACCATCACAAGACTGTTGCAGCTGTCCCTGTACCTATCACCACGGTCCTGGATGAAGCTGTCCTTACATTCTTCTCTTTAACTTTCCCTCCCTCTCTCCCTCCCTCCCTTCTTCCCTTCCTCCCTCCCTCCCTCCCTCCCTCCCTTCTTTTTCTCTTCTTCCCTCCTTTAGTGCTAGGAATGGATGGAATCTAAAATCTCATTCATCTAGGCAAGCACTCTACCACTGAGCCACACACTCCCTACCCTAAGGTCTTTCTTACCTTAACAAATGTCATTGAATATTTTTTTTTTTCTTTAATGCTAAGACAGGCCTGGTTCAAGTCTGTCTGGGCTAATTTCTTTGAGAAGTTTGGGACTGAGAACTTTTGCCTGACAAAAGTGTCTTTGACTTAGGTCCTGAATGGTAACTATATATTCCCTCATACAGTCTCTGGGCATATGAATAGCTACAGTCAAACCAATAAGAATCAATTCACCACTCTCGTTTGATGCCATACAGATGGGCCCCTCCCATCTCTTCTTTCTGTAGGCAAATATCAGGTAAACCTGCTAAGCCCACAGCAAACTCAGTGCTTCCTAAAGCCAGAACCAGGCCCCCAGCAAAGGTCAAGCCTGTGGTTTCTCTCCTCCTTGAACTCTTCCAGCTCAGTAAGGTTGAAGGCCATGAAAATATGGTTCAAACTTTCTGTCCTAGCCTTACCATATTCCTGGACCTATCTGTATTTGGGGCAAATTTTCTATCCTAAAGCCAAGGGTTAAAAGGATAGACCATGGAAATGGAACATTAGTCAGAAGCTGGGCTCCTGTTCTTCCCACCCACACAGGACAGATTTCCATTAATACTTTGATCTCTGGGTGTTCTTCTGACCCCTGGCATTTTAATGTGGTCTGTGGGAGGCAGACCTGTACCCTGGCACTGGATTCCAGACAATTCTTCTTTTCAGCTAGTGTCACCCAACTTTAGATCTAAGGTCCAAAGCTGCAGAAGTCACTCCTTTAAAATACATGCTCATTAGAAGTTCATTCATCAGAGGAGCCCGATGGATGACAAGTGGTCCAGTGCCCAGTGACAGCAAAAATAAGAACAGTTTTTCCTGGGTGCTAAGTTTGTCCTGTGTTTGCAGCAATCCGGTCATTTTGGTTATTTTACTGAGGCGTTGTAAACAACCATTATTTGGTTTGGGAGGGTAAATTAAAAAAATTTTTAAGTTGAGCTTTTGTTCATTTCATATCACAGTTCTTAATCAAATTTAGACCCCCTCCCCCAGGAAGGGTGGAAATTTTTTTTTAAAAGGTTTTACTTTACTTTTTTGTCAGATTTTAAAGAACAAGTGTTAGTAAACTGTTTTTTTTTCTTTTTTAATAAGAAACGTAGGACAACTTCATTGTTCCAGAAACACGACAGTACAGGGTGCTAATCTGCACTTGGTATTTTTATAAGCCATGATCATAATGTAAGTTAGAATATTCACTTTTTTCAGTCCTCCTTAAATATATGTTTGGATTGTATGGTTCTGAAGAATCTTGTTTCTGGAACAGGCTGCGTGCCCACATTGGTGGGAGTTCTGCAGTTTTTTGGGGCCTGGCTTTACATGCCTTGTCTTGGGACTCTGAAAGTCAAGGCTACTTGTAGTAAGCTCCCTGAGGCCTGGGTAACACAAATTGACTTTCCTAATTGCTCCTTAATCTCCCTTTACCCTTCCCTTCAGACAGCTAGAACAATCTGACCCACAATTGGATTTGTTTAGAGTGGTACTTTAGAATATTTTGATGTATTTACAGTACAGGCCAGGCAGGTTCTCACAGGACAGACTTGGGGACAGCATTCCGGGAAATGGCAGCCGTCATGTCATTTCTTCTCTCAGGCTAGACAGGTGCAAAGGGCAAGTTGACCCCCTCCCCCAAGAATACAAAATAGCCAATGGCCACTGTGGAGCCCAAATCTAATGGCAAGGGTGCTGATTGTGGAAGAGACTGTGATTGCTATCTGTGACAGGTGCATCCTTCCTTGAATAAGGCCCAGGATCCTAGGGATTCTGGCCAAGAAACTAGACTGAAGGCCTGACCACCCAGAGCTCCCCTTTACAAGCAAAGATCTTCCCTAGACACTTCAGAGAAAATCACAGACCTCAAGAGACAGCTGTGTGGCACCTGGTAAGCCCTCAGATTGCAAAGCAATGTACAGTCATTTGTTGGTACATGTCATTGGCTCTTGACACCGTCACTCTGCAGCTGAAGAGTGAGAACTTGGATGGAAATTTGGTTGGAGAGGAAAAGTTAGAAAGAAATAGCCATCTCACACAGCCACAGTGTCAATGTTTTAGTTCCATCTGCGTGCTGCAATTGAAATCAGTAACTGTCATCTTTTGGCATATCCATGCTTCAACTTTACATTAGACTCAAAGGATAAGCTTGCCCACAAGCCAGTATTTTATGGCCTTTCCAGAACCCAATTGCTGTTTAATCAGTGATGAACACTTTAGGTATTTTCTCACACTTTGTGAGTGGAGGTTTCTCATTCCCAAGGAACATCATTATGGACTGGAAAGATACTAAACCATAGCTGAGGTGGCAACCTTGGGGTTGCATCCAGGGGCTCCAGTGTCTCAATGACACAGGCAGGGACTGAAAGAAGAGAGGGAAGGGAATGAGATCCCGCTCTTTACCACTCACAGTGGTTTCACTGGGCTTCTCTGAAACTCTTGACTAACTGCTACAGACTCCTGGAAAGTCTGTCTATTCTCAGGTTCTGGCAATACCCTCTCTGTTCTCCCCTCACCTAGAGAAGGTGACTCCACTGTCACTAGCCTGGGTCAGGCTTTCTTATGCCTTAGTCACACCTTTGTAAACACTGGAGCTAAGAAAAGGGTATCCCAAAGTGTGGCTCTGTGGGGTGCTGGCTTTGAACCAAAGGACACCTGGAGGCCTCAGAAACAAAGCCTCTCACCACCCTTCTTGCTCCTGCTCCCCTTTCTTGACAAGGTAGCCAGAGAAACCAATATTCCTCTTCCTCAAGGAGGTCCTAAAAACTAGAACAAAGGGAAGCCGAAGTGGCAAACCCCGGATGCCAGCCCCAATGCCTAAGAACACTGCTTCAGTCTCCCCTGGCCTTTGTGCTGAAGCCAGCTGGAAAGAAACTCCCCACCAGCCTTGCCTGATAGTGGATTGTAAGATTCTCAAGGACAGGGTCCCACCTCAAACCTGGGAGGAAGGAGTGCCATTCAGAACCAAGGAGAATCTGAGCAGAGAGCCCTGGCTGGGTTCCCCCTTGGCTGTTACTAGATCACACCCTGTTCTCCAATCACGTTCCCAGACACTGTCCATTCTTCATCTAGTTAAGCATAAAAATGAACTGTGTCCCTGGAGCCCTTGTGTCTTCATTTCTGAAGGCTTCCATGCCACGCTAGACTGTGATTAAGCACACGTGTCATTTTTCTCTTGCTAACATGTATTTCGTTATAGAGTGTCAGCCATGTCCCCAGGTCCACCTCTGCATAAATAATTCCTTCGGTGGATAATTGTCAGGATACCTGCTAGGACTTCTTACCAGGATTTGATTAATGATTTAATGAGGTGTCAATTTCACTCTACAGGCTGCTGAACTGGTCTCTAGGAGAACTAAAGAGTGTACCCACAAGACTTCAAGTCATAATGAATGTTTCTGGGCTCCAACCCTTTTCTGTTTGGCTTTGAAACCTCTGATCTTATTTTATTCTCAAGAGTGCAGAAGAAGCCTTGATAGCAAGCAGCTGCCAAGTTAAAAATAAAGATAATGAAGGATGTTTGGGGTCTTTTTTGCCCTGAAAAAACTCCAGGATGAACACAATTGTTGTTGTGTTGTCATTGGTTTTGAGGACAAGGAAGAAAACCACTTAAGTCTAACAATTCCAACTGGAGAAACCAGTCAGCAAAGTCAGACCAAGACTGAGGTCCTCTACTTTGTGTGTGTGTGTGTGTGTGTGTGTGTGTGTGTGTGTGTATTAGTGTGTTTGTGAGTGCTTGTGGACATGTGGAGATCAGAGGTCAACTTCTGATGTCATTCCTTAGGCACTATTCTTGTTTATTTATTTATTTTTAATGTATGAGTTTTGCCTGTGTGTATGTAAGTGTATATGACATGCATGCCTAGTGCCCCAAAAGGCCAGAAGTGGGTGTCAGATCCCCTGGAACTGGAGTTACAAACAATTGTTGGATGCTATATGGATGCTAGGAACTGAAACTAGGTCCCTTGAAACAGTACTCTTAACAGCTGAGCCATCACTCTAGCCCCATCCTTCTTGTTTTTTGAGACAGTCTCTCACTGAGCCCTGGGGCTAGCTGATTAGGCTAGCCTGGCTGGCCAGCAAATTGCAGGGATCCACCTGTCTCAACCTCCACAGCTGGGATTACAATCATGCCTGGCTTCCTTTACTTGGGTTCTTAGAATTGAACTCAGGTCCTTATGCTTGCAGAGCAAGCACTTTGTGGATAGAGCCATGTCCCCAGCCCCTCCACTTCTTATTATTGCTATGCAAAACTGTTTCCTATCCCTCGGGCTAGACCTCACTTCCAGCTCCTGAGCCTCAATCATCTATCACAGGAGCACAAGCTCCTGAGCTCTGAGAGCTCCTGACCTCATTCATCACTGGTCCCTTAGAGGCACCCTTTGCAGCACAGAGCACAGAGAAGAAAATGCAGTTCCTCTGGAATCATTCAGTTGTCCACAGTGGAAGAAGATGCTCTCCTATTATTTCTAGTCTACTTAGAAGGGTGGGGCAAGCCTCTCACTGCCTGACAACTGATGCCTGGTTTACCTGCTTTGTCCCACCTCTACAATGTGAAGGACAGGCCAGAGCCTACCACTCTGCCACAGAGACTCCTTCTCTGGGTAGAGAGAAGCTTTGAAATCTGTATTCCAGTGTGGGCTCCCTCACCCCCTGCTCATCCTTTATTATTTCTTCCTGTTAACTGGTCAGACTTTCCTGGGCACCTATTAACCCCACGAAAAGTGCCTGCCTTTCTGTGTCCCTCTGTCTCCGGGTTCCTTTCTTCTTCCTCTTTTAAAGTACACTTCTTCCTGGAGTTGCCCCACTGTTCCTGCCCTCCTTCTTCCTCACCTCTAGAGTGAACCTTTGCCTTCCTTCTGCTTCCAAGCAAGAAAACTTTCCATCTCTTGAATCTCGAGATATTAGTCAAGTTTGGGGAAGAAATTTCCTGGTTATTAATGCACACCGGGTGGACTGACCATTCTTCTCAACTCTCTTTACTTTCCAAACACACTGGGTCTCTCCTTGGTGAGTTCTGGAAAGCATGGGAGGCGGCTAAGGGTGTTCTGTGTGTCTCCCACCCAAAAATCGGTTGCGTTCTCTGTCTAGGCTCAAGACATCATGGAATGGGAAAAACTTCAGAACATATCCCCTAACTGCATCACTCACCTGCTTCTATGAAGAAGTAAACACGTATTCCTCTCACTCCTGCCTCCTCTGGGCACTTCCCTGGACCTACAGGCTCTCAATGGTCCCCATGTTTTCCTCCCAATGTAGCGTGATAACCCTTGTTAGGAATGGAAAGACTTTTCCTTGCTCAGAGTTAAAGAGTTTCTTTCTGCACTTAGAGGAAGTGATTCTCACTGATGTAGCCTACAGGCTCCTCAGCTGAAGAATTCAGAAGAGACTACCCAGAGCCAGACCGTACCAGTTCCAGAACTATTGCCCATCTTGCCCCTTCTGTGTTCACATGTAAGTCAGAGAGCACCTCAGAGGACACCGTGGGAGGGAGCACAAGGGAGGCACACAGTGAAGGGAAGGGAGATTGCCCCTTCTGTGTTCACATGTAAGTCAGAGAGCACCTCAGAGGACACCGTCAGGAGGGAGCACAAGGGAGGCACACAGTGAAGGGAAGGGAGACGACAGAGTCATCATAGGACTGTCTAGGCAGAGCTTTCCCACACCGTCATATTCTCTGAGATTTCCTGGCTGCCTCTACCTCTTCTCACCAGCGGAAGAGCTTCAGTTCCTGCCAACCAAAAAACTGACAGTACTTGACAGACATTTGATCCCACTTCAAATGCTATGATCAATCTTGAGACACAAAGAGAACCAGGCATTGATTATGTGCAAGCACATACAAAAAGACAAAGCTTGGAGTATTACACAGCCCCTTATTTATTAGAGCAGTCAAAAGGGCGTTCTGTATAGTATAAAACAGCTAAGTGAAACTTGAAAAGATTCATCAAATTGGTTTTTTAGCCTCTCTCTCTCTCTCTCTCTCTCTCTCTCTCTCTCTCGTGTGTGTGTGTGTGTGTATATGTGTGTGTGTGTGTGTATGTGTGTGTGTGTGTTTGGGGAAGGGGTGGGCGTCACTCATGTGTGTACATGTGGAGACCAGAAGTTAATATCAGATATATTCCTTTATTCCTTTATTATTCTCCATGTTTTTTGTTTTGTTTTGTTTTGTTTTGTTTTTTTGAAGCAGGGTCTCCCTGTAGCCCCAGTTGTCCTGGAACTCACTATGTAGACCAGGCTGGCCTTGAACTCAGAGAGATCCGCCTGTCTCTGTCTCCCAAGTGCTGGGACTACAGGCATGCACCACCATGCCCGGCTGCATGTTATTTTTTGAGACAATCTCTCAGTAAACCTGAAGCTTGCTGTTTTTGCTAGAATGGTTGGCCAGTAAGGCCCTGGAATCCACTGTGTCCACCGTCCACCCCCCAGTGCTGGGCTCACTGCCACACTCAGCTTTCATGCGGTTGCTAGGAGTCTGGAATCAGGGCCTCATGCTTGTATAGCAGGCCCTTTAACCACTGAGCCTTCTCCCCAGCCCCTGGTCCTTCAACTTTTGAAGTGGTTGCATTCCCCTGTCCAGTTAGACTTGTTTGACAGCCAGTGAACAAACTCACTGTCAGTCTGCTGTTTTCACCAAAATCTAGATGGGAACACAGCCCTCTACCTTGGGGTCTACCTGCCTTTAGGAGATCTGGCATTCACTCTCCACTCATTTTATCGTGAGCTGCTTTATCTACAATTGCCTTCTGTGTTGGATTCACATATCCTTTGGTGCTTAGCAGACTCAGTCCCAAACAGCCTGGGCCAAAAGTCAAAGGCAACTGGTTATACTTCTGATGAAGTATGCTTCTTTGTATGTGCAGAGTTTGGACACCTGGACCCCAGAACTACAGTTCCATTGCCCATCCCTGAGTGACACCTGGAGCTCCCACACCTCTGGAGCCTTCCTTTCCCATGAGTAGGGTTTGCCCAGGTTATCTCAAAAGCCTGGAACAGGAAATGTGTTAGGGAATTAACAATGGTACCTCTGGGTGGGGGAGCTTTCAAGGACTTATTTTCTGTTTTAAACATTCCTGTATATTCCCCAATGAACCTATGTTGCTTTGTAATTTTTTTTTAATTAAAGAAAAGAAAAAGGCCAGCAAGCCAGTGGCAGCCCCACTTCCTCTTCATCATTGTTTTGTTGTTTCCTTCTGCCCCAGAAACTCTAGCCCCGGAAACTTTCCACAATCAGTGCTGGTCCTTTGCTCCTGACAGCGGATGCCTCCCGTCACCTTCCTGAGGACAATGCCCCAAACCTATTTGGTCTCTTGTAGTAACCTGCAAGGACCCTGGAGCAACAATGTCTCCAGCCCTTGCAAGTGCATAAAGGCATTTCAGTGGCTGCTTTGGTTTTGACTAAGCATTTGCAGTAACAATGGCACTTATGTAGTTGAGCCAAACCTTGTGTCCAATAGCTTTTTCAGATACCCCAATCCAGGATGCTTGAGCTCTGGTGTCAAATTATGGTGTTTTTATACAGAACCTACACACAAACTCTACACACTTTAAATCACATGTAGCTAATTTATACATAGAACAATGTAAATAAACTGTATTATTTAAGGAATAATGACAAGTCTGTCCATGTTCAGCACATGCACACTTTGTGTATATGTGAATGGGTATGTGTGTGTGTGTGTGTGTGTGTGTGTGTACTGTTCCTCTGCACATGAATGCTGGTGCACATGGAGGCCAGAGGTCAGCCTTGAGTGTTATTCCTCAGGAGCTGTCTACTTTGTTTTTTGAGGCAAGGTCTCTCACTGGAATAAGAGGCTTGTAGATTAGTCTAGTCTGGCTGCCTGTGAGCTCTAGGGATCCACTTGCCTCTGTTTCCCTAGCCCTGGGATCACAAGCACATGCCACTGGCTTTTTTTACGTGAGTTCTGGGAGTTGGATTTAGGTCCTCATGTTTGCACAGCAAGCGCTTTACAGACTGAGCTATCTCCCTAGCCCCAAGTACATTCACACTTTAAAATACATATATATTGGGCCGGGCGTGGTGGTGCACGCCTTTAATCCCAGCACTCGGGAGGCAGAGGCAGGCAGATCTCTGTGAGTTCAAGACCAGCCTGGTCTACATAGTGAGTTCCAGGACAGCTGGGGCTACAGGGAGACCCTGTCTCAAAAAGAACAGCAACAACAAAAAATACATAATGTTGGGGCTGGAGAGATGGCTCAGCGGTTAAGAGCACTGACTGCTTTTGCAGAGGACCTGGGTTCCACTCACATACGTGCAGGCAATACACTCATATGCATAAAATAAAAATAATAAATAAAAATATATAAAAAAGAAAACTATTATAAAATACATATATGTTACATTTTATCTTTGGTTTTAGTCCATGGGTGTGGAACCTATATTTACTTTGTGCCCAATTCTCTATAAGCATTTGGAAATGTTAACGTTTAATCTTTTTTTTTTGGAAAAAATATTTCACTTACTATTGTAGATGGTGTGCATGACTAGGGGTGGTGTTATGGTGCATCTGTGGAGGTCAGAGGACAACTTAGTGGCGTGCTCTTCTTCCATCTTTATGTGGGTTCTGGGGATCAAACTTAGGTTGTCAGGCTTGTGCCCAATGAGCCATCTCACTGACCCCTTAACGTTTTACACATCTTACAGGTGTGCGAGCTGAGGCCCAGGGTAGCAGAGTGACTTGCCAGAGGCCACAGAGCTAGTGCCTGGCAGAGCCAGATTTGAACCTAGGCAATCTGTCCACAAAGATTCTTCATGTGGAAAATGTGGGAGTGTTTTCCTTGTGGCTGTTGCTGCTGTATATGGTAGGGACAAAGGTAAGGAAAAGACAATGCGGGCTGTAAATCTTCCTCCAGTGAAACACCACCAGAGAGCCAGTAACCTAGGTGACCTGGCCTGAGCAGAGCTGCTCTTTCACAGAGGGAAAGAGGTACAGAGTTTCCTCATAGCTATCCTCCAAGTCTTTAAGAATCATTAACAGGAAACTGGACTGGAGGAAAGCCAATTCCCAGAGTGCAGAGGAAGCTGGAAGCCCAGGCTGTTCCCATGTTGGGCACCCACCATGCCATGGTGCAAATTCACTGTAGGGTACGAGCTCATCATTTGCCTGCAGACAGCCGAAATAAACAGATCAACCGACTCCTTCCTTTGGTTACTGTTTCTTGTTGCTGTGTTGTCTGTATGGAGATAACTGATACAGCTATTTGAAGAAAATCTGAGCATTTGAACCCCCATGAAGAGACTGATGGGAATTCTAAGTACCCTGGAATTTAGCACAAAGATGTTTTCTGAGTGCAGTCCCCCTATGCCCAGACAGGTGCCCTTGGAGGGGACTTGGGCACCTCCCATGTGACCTTAGGCAGACCGTAGATCTTGGTGAAAACAACAGATAAAACTTCCCACCAGGGATGTGTCCAAAGCCTCTGCTAAGTTAGAGAATACTGCCAGGGGAAACCTGGAAAGCTCTAGGCTTCTCTGAGTGAGTCCCTGGTGCCTGTGAGGGTCCTTTTAGAGTGATGGTGGCTGTGATACTATGCCGAGGCTACCTCAGACTGGGGGAAAGGTTTCTATAAACCCTTGGATTAATGTCCCCTAAGGGGACTGCTAGACACTGGGCCCCACAGGCAAATGTTCCACAGCTACTGAGAAAACAACAACTGGAAAAAAAAAAAAAAAGTATTTGCTGAGGCCAGCCTGGGCTACATAGCTCAAGTCTCTATAAGCATTTGGAAGTGGTTTTTGCTCTGTAAGTATCTGGCCAGTAGTTTTTTTTCCTCTTCCAATATCAATTTGAAAGTCTCTCCTAAATTTGCATGGAGTTTTCATTTGTTACAATAATCCCAAGTTTATCTTTGGCAAGGGCTAGATCAGAACTTAGAAACAATCACCAAACTAGAATAGTTTTTGTCCAGGAGTGTTTTCTGGTTTTTGTTTGTTTTTTTTCAATTCACTCCTCAAAGTAACTGTCGTAGCCCAATAGATACCTGCCAAAACTCTATTTTTCCCTCTGAAGGATGGAATTTTAAGTTAATCTCTGTAAATTCTTAGCTTGAGAAATGGAATGTAGTAAGTGCCTAGTATAAGATGTTCTTGGTGGATGAGTTGCTGTGCCAACATTGTGCCAGGGGCTGGGATGGGTGAGGACTGGATATAGTCTTTTTGTTCAATCCTAGTGGCCCAAAGAGGTTCTCAATGGTCCTAGAACATGGAAAGCCAGCCTTACCAAGGAAAAGCCAATTCTTAGGACAGACTCCAGATGCTCAGGAAGAAGGCACTGCTTTAACTACAGGAGACTGATAGAGGGGCCTGATTCTGGCAACAGGCTGAGAATGGGACACATCTGACTTGTATGTCATGATGATTGAAGTTTCAGTGAACTGGGCTCATATGCTCAGAAGTTCCTTTCCTCCAGAAGCCTATTATAATGAAAGCACTCAGGAGGCTGAGGCAAGAGGATTTTGAGGCCAGTCTGGACTATATAGTGAGACCCTGTTTCAAAAGCCAAAAATAAAACAAATTCTTTCATTCCTGAATACATCAACAAATAACCTACATATGCCAAGAGCTTCCCATTTCTATAAGCTTTTTCTAAGTATAAATATATATGTGTTATGGGCATGTGGCATTTTCCTGCTTTAAATTAGAAACATTATATATTAATTAGGAAGCATTTTTCAGAGCACTGTTGGAAGAAGAGCTGATGACGGAGACTGAGCACTCACAGGCATAGGAGCTCCAGGGGTGGAGGCACATGGACAGCTGCTCATTTCAGCACTGGCTTTGCCATTGGTTTCCCTCAGTGTTGTCAGTGATCTCAAGATGTCAGGACCTTCTGGGTTACTATTATAGAGAGGTTTGTTGTTTGTTTGAATAGTGTTTGGCTATATACTCTAGGCTGGTCTTGAACTCAAGATCCTTTTGCCTCTGCCTTCCCAGCGCTAGGATTTCAGGTGTACATCGCCAGCCCAGTCTTTCACAGGCTTCTGAGGAGCTCTGTCTCCACAAGCTTCTTCCAAAGAGTCAGTGTTTTGCCTTGCAACATATCTGAGAGATAAAATCTAACTCAAGCCTCCATTTATCAGTCAACACAGCACAGGAACATGTGGTACTTCTCCACAAACAAGAAATTAAATTATTGTCCTACATTCAGACTTGTAGAGCCCATTTTCATCAGGCAAGCCATCAGTATGAGAGATCAAACTCACAACCACAGGAGCACTTTGCAAACTTACACTAACACATTCCGGGTGCTTTATTGTTTATTAAAAAAGATAACATAGTTGCTATGGAGAAATAGTTTTCTTAAACATCCAATTGCAAAGCAAATTAATGTCAGTAAGGAAGATTTGGACCAAAATAATTTTTGCCCAAGATACTAAATAACTGATATAAAAATGTTATTTACTTAACCATGCAAACTGGGCTGTGACACTCAGTCTTCAAGTGGACATTGTCCAGATAGCCTTCCAAGTAGAATTTCAGGAACACTCTTAGGGAAGAGATCCAGGAAGTTCCTACACATCAGCATTTGCTCAGCTTCCTGGGAGATGTCAATCCTGGGAACTCAGCTTCCAGAAAGTGAGGCTTTTCTGGCTGTGACCCTTCACAGTTAAGTAGCTCCTGTTAAGTGAAGTCTGTCAGCATGAACTATGAGAAAACAGAGTTCTAGACATGTTTGACTATGGCTTGAATATGGCACGTCCCCCAAATAGTCGTATGCTGGAAGTTCAAGCCTCAGTGTGGCAGTGTTGAGGGAGTGGGACCTTTAAGAGGTAAGGCCTAGTGCAAGGTGGCAAGGTTATTGGGGGCTGTATTGGATAGCTTTAGTTGTCAACTTGACACACCTAGGTAAAGGGAGCCTCAACTGGGGAATTACCTTTATTTGGACTGGCCTGTGGCCATGTCTGTGGGGCATTTTCTTAATTTTTGAGTGATGTGGAAGGGCCCAGCCCACTGTGGGTGGTGCCATCCCCGGGCAGGTTGTTGTGTACTGTATAAGAAAGTAGGCCTAGCACGTGCCCAGGGAGCAAGCCAGTAAGCAGCATTCTTCCATGGCCTGTGCTTCAGCTCCTGTCTCCAGGTTCCTGCTATTGTGTTCCTACCTTTGGCTCCCTCAGTGATGAACTGTGACCCAGGAGATGTAAGAAAAAATAAATCCTTTCCCCTTCAAGTTGGTTTTGTCACAGCAATGGAGAAACAAATGAGAACAAACACTGCCCTTGGAAGGGATTACTGTTCTTACAGGACTCTAGGTAGTTCCTGGAATTGTTTGCTTCAAAGGAGCCCAATATCACCCCTGAATATCTGGCTTCCTGTCTCTCCATGTCATCTCTCCCATATACACTAGCTCTACCATAAAGCTATCTGCCGTTTGTGATGGCGCTGTAAGCCCTCACCAGGGCCGAACAGACATCAGCACAGGTTCTTGGACCTCCAGAACTAGGAGCTAAATAAAAATAAACCTGTTTATAAGTTGGACCTGTTTACAAGTTGGAATTTCATTATAGGAACAACAAAAGAACCAACACAGTGTTCACAGATGTCTGAAGGATAGAGCCTTGGTGACTGAACTGTGGAAACAGTGTAAGAGAAATGCTAGGGTCAGAACATGGAGCAAGAGCAGCAAAAATGAGATACCACAATAGCACATCTGGATGTTGAGGAATTTGGAGAGGCAGAAGAGTCCTCAGCCTCTGAGAAGAGGAGCAGGGCTGGGACACTGGAGCCCCCCCTTAGACACTGCTACCAGCTGCTTACTAGACATGGAATGAGCTGAACATTTAGCTCATTTATTCCACAAATGGTGACTGTTTCTTTTCAGTGCCTGGCACACGAAATGGGAGGCCATTACCAAATCATATCCTTCCTAGGCATGGGGAAATGCAAGGATATGGAATGCCAGGTGCAGAAGGAGCTGGCCAGTGTTCTGACTGGAGAGATGTCTTGTGGACACCCTGACGTGGCAAATTCAGGGAGAGGCACAGGTCTTATTAGAGGTAGAAAGTGTTTAGGCCAAACTATCCTCTGTGCTGTCAGAGAGTAGAGCAATCTGTCCTTACAGCATCTTGCCACTAACAGAGTCACAGGTCTACAGGAAAGATGTTCAGAGAGCAAGACTGAGGGTGACTGACTGACAGGGTGCCCTGGCCTCCAGAGACGCTCTAGTCAACTATATAAACTCTACTACTAAAGAACAAAAGATGAGACCAAAGTGCTCCCATTTACCAACTCCTGACACTATGACCTTTGAGCGTAGATGGCTCCTAACTCAGGATGAATCCATTTATGATTCTTTGAGATGGTGTGAAGCTGTATGCTTCAATTGTGAAACATGCTTCAATTTTAAATTTGTATTTTTCCATAGGCTAGGAGGACATGGCTTGATCAGTGCTGAGCAGCAGCAATGGCTACAGATCTGTCATCCCTGTGATCAGAAGGGAACCCATGGACACAAGATACAACGGTGTGCTGTGCTGCAGACCTGATGGCTGCCAGGCTTGGTACTTTAAATGTGTATTCTCTTTGTAATGAGTTTATAGGGATCTGAGTTCAGGAGTAGCTATAACCCAGACTATGTAAACTAGGAATCTATGAGTCAGTTTGGATTATAAACATGGAGACAAAGTGCCCAAAATAAGACACTAGCAAATGACTCCAAAAATGCATCTTACAGAGAAGTTATGACCAAGGAGGAAGGACAGATGGCTTTGGATAGGAAATAAAGGGGAAAAGAGACATTAAAAAATACGGAAGCAGGGGCTGGAGAGATGGCTCAGTGGTTAAGAGCATTAACTGCTCTTGCAGAGCACTGGGGTTCGATTCCCAGCGCCCACATGGCGGCTATGAACTGTCCTTAACTCCAGTTCCAGAGGAATCTGAAGCCCTCTTCTGACCTCCGCCCCATTGCACAAAACGGGTGTACTCACACACATGCAAGCAATACACTCATACACATAAAATAAAAAAACAAACAAACAAACAAACAACGGAATCAGACTTCCCTCTGCTTCCCTGGGCCTGCACTACCTTCCGGCCTCTCTCCTGGGTAAGTTGATTGCTCCCTCCCCACCTTGACTCCTCCAGCCTCATTCACCCTCCCATCTCCCCCGCCCATCTCTCCTTCTAGCTTGGGTCCTGTCCCATTCCTTGTCTTGGTGCCCCCAGACACCAGGGGAACCGGCAGTGCTTCCTGATCCTTTGCATCCAGACAGACCTAGTTCCTTCTCGAGGTTCCCCAGGAACCCTCTGGACCTGGTCCCGTTCTCACCTCTCTCTGCTTCCCTGGGCTGCATGGCCAGCCAGCCTCTTTCCTGAAAGCTGGGGCTGACCTCTTGGGCCTCTTGGGGCCACCGCTGCTTCCTGATCCCTTGCATCCAGATGGACCCAGTTACTTCTCGAGGTCCCCAGGAGCCCTCTGGGCCTGGTCCTGCCCTCACCTTCCTCTGCTTCCCTGGACTCCAGCCTCTTTCCTGGACTACGAGTCTGGCCTTTCTGCTTCCTGATCCTTTGCATCCAGACCAACCCATTTCCTCAGTGCAGTCCCCAGGGGCCCTTGGAGCCTCTTCTCGCTCCCATTTCCCTTTGCATCTCTAGGTGGAATGGCCACCAGCTGCCCTAGACCAGCATCTTTCCTGGGCCCTGCTCCCAGGGCAGTCTAACCCTCAAATTCCTGAGGCCAAAATCTTTCCTGGAGGGATCCAGACCTTAGGAGAAAGCCTGAGAGCACCTGATCCTCATCTGACTTGGGCCTCTGTGGGAAATTCTGAAGACAAAAACAATCTGGCCACTCCAAAATAAAATCAAAAGAAAGAATTAGAGGCTTAGATGAACCAGGTTTTCATGCCCAAATAGTAAACCACAAAGACACATAAAGTTCAAAAAAAGAAGCAGACCTAAATTTGAAGGCTTGAGTCTCACACAAGAATCAGAAACCACAAAAGAAACTCACATGTCAAAATGACAGAGAAA
>NW_008360316.1:3805986-3806354 GCF_000622305.1 Nannospalax galili | reverse complement strand
AGGATCAACTAGACCACTCCAGCAATGACTATGAAAAATTTAAGAAATCACAAGAATGGAATATGCAGGAATTGTGTGACACTATAAAAAGACAAAACTTAACGGATCATAGGCATACAAGAAGGAGAAGAATCCCAAGATAATGGCACAGACCAGATCTTCAACAGGATCGTAGAAGAAATTTCCCAAAATTAAAGAAAGACATGCTCATACACATACAAGAAGCGTATAGAACACCAAACAGACAGGACCAGAAAAAAAAAAAACTAAGGCACATCATAATAAAAACACTACACGTACAAAACAAAGAGACAATTCTGAAAGCTGCAAAAGAGAAACAACAAGTCACATATAAAGGAAAATCCATT
>NW_008360316.1:3802379-3804595 GCF_000622305.1 Nannospalax galili | reverse complement strand
AATCAGAGATGAAAGGGGAAACATCACAACAGACACCAGAAAGATACAGAACATTATAAGGGAATACTTTAAAAACCTATATGCTAACAAATTTGAAGACCTGAAAGAAATAGATGGATATCTAAAGGCATGGCAACCACCAAAACTAAACCAAGAAGAGATTAACAGCTTAAACGGACCCATAACACAAAAAGAAATGGAAACAGTAACACAAAACCTCCCGACTAAAAAAAGCCCAGGACCAGATGGATTGACAGCGGAATTCTATCAGACATTTAAAGAAGATCTGAATCCAATACTACTTAATTTATTCAAAAAAATAGTAGAACTGAGAAAATGAAGAGCAGACCCCAATCTTATCCAAAGGAATATAGACAACTATTACCGCTAGATGAAGAACAACTGACCCTCCTAAAACAAAGACCTCTAGATAGGCTGACTAGATTCACCAGAAGGACAAGTAGTGTGGAAGGGCTGGGGGTGTTGACAACACAGCACACAATAGCAGGGATATCAAGTATAAGGGCTCTAGTGGGTGGAGGGAGACTATGGGAGGCTGCTACCTGGGAAGTGGGTGTGAGTCATACAATGAAATCACCTGCTTTCATTTTTGATATACCAGGAAAAGAGAAGGGGGGGAGAGAAGGAGGCATTCACATGCACACAAATGCACACACACAGAGCAAGAGACAAAAACAAAAAGAGACACAGAGAAATAAAGAGGCAGAGGGAGGAGGAAATGCTGCTCATCATTCTAACTGGAGGAAAACTGGAAGCATTCCCACTAAAATCAGGAACCAGGCAAGGCTGTCTATTATTGCCATTCCTCTCTTTAACATAGTGCTTGAAACTCTTGCAAGAGCAATAAGACAAGAGTGGAAAATTAAAAGAGTAATAATTGGAAAAAAAGAGATCAAATTATCCCTTTTTGCAGATGATATGATATATCTAAGAGATGCCAAAAATTCCATCAGAAAACTCCTATAAATTATTAACACGTTCAGTAAAGTGGCAGGTTAGAAAATTAACTTACAAAAGTCTGTAGCCTTTCTATATACTAATAACAAGCAATCAGAGAAAGAGTACATGGAAACACTCCCCTTCACAATAGCTGCAAAAAAAAAAAAAAAAAAAAAAGTCTTGGAATAAACCTGACCAAAGACATTAAAGACCTCTACAATGAACATTTTAAATCTTTAAAGATAGAGATTGAGAAAGACATCAGAAGATGGAAGGACCTCCCATGCTCATGGATTGGATGAATTAATACTGTGAAAATGACCATCCTACCAAAAGCCATTCTATAGATTCAATGCAATGCCAATCAAAATCCCCATGACATTTTTCACATAATTGGAAAAAAACATCCTAAGATTCATATGGAAGCACAAAAGACCTCGGATAGCCAAAGCAACCCTGAGCCCTAAGAGCAATGCCGAGGGGTTACTATACCAGATTTTAAGCTTTATTACAGAGAAAAACAACCCTCAGAACTAAGAGCAATGCTTGGGGATTACTATACTAGATTTTAAGCTCTACTACAGAGCTATAGTCATAAAACAATATTGTACTGGCATAAAAATAGACACATAGAACAATGGAACAAAATTGAAGACCTAAATATGAGTAATTGCAATTTGAGCCACTTGATACTTGACAAAGGGGCCAAGAACATTATCTAGAGGAAAGATAGCATGTTCAACAAATGGTGCTGGCAAAACTGGATCTCCACTTGTAGAAGAATGAAATTAAACCCCTATCTTTCACCTTGCCCCAATTCGATTACAAATGGATCAAAGACCTCAATGTAAAGCCTGAAACTCTGAAACTGTTAGAAGAAAACATTGGCAAAAACCTACAATATATAGGTGTAGGAAAGGATTTTCTAAACCGGACATCAATTGCTCAGCAAACAAGCTCAAGAATCAACGAATGGGACCTCATTAAACTAAAAAGCTTCTGTACATCAAAGAAGGCAACCAGAGAATTGAAGAGAAAACCAACAGAATGGGAGAAAACCTTCACCAGAGACACGTCTGACAGAGGTCTACCATCCAGAATATATAACAAACTCAAAAAATAGAGAATCAAGACAGGAAGTAACCCAACTAAAAGATAGGCTAAGGAGCTGAATATAGAGTTCTCAAAAGAAGAAGTAAAGATGGCTTTGAAGCATCTTAAAAGATGTTCAACATCACTATTAATTAGGGAGATGT
>NW_008360316.1:3801024-3802159 GCF_000622305.1 Nannospalax galili | reverse complement strand
TACCCAAAGAACTCATCCTATTGCAGAGACACTTGTACATCCACGTTTGTTTCACAATGGCTAAGAGATGGAAGCATTGTAAGTGTCCCTCAATTGACGAGTGGATAATGAAAATGTGGTTCATTTATACAATGGAATTTTACTCAGCAGTAAAGAAGGATGAAATCATGAAATTGGCAGGTAAATGGTTGGAACTAGAAACTGTTATACTAAGTGAAATAACATAGACCCAGAAAATAATCGACGTATGTTCTTCTTCATATGCGTAATCCCTTTTGCACTTCTACCCTATGCTCATCATGATGGACCAGGATGGTCTCTGCTGTTGTGTCTTCTACTCTCATCACTCTTCTTGAAAGCAGGACAGAATTCATTCTCATATTCCCATCTACACTGAGTCTGGCATGCTACAGGCACCCAATAATGCTTATTGAATGGGTAAATGAATGAATGAGTGGATAGTGAAGATCTCATGCTATGCATGCTTGGAATGCTATCCAATCAAGCTCCAAAGAAACGTTTAGCTCTAAAAGGTTTATTCTAACCCAGGAGTAAGTGAAACTAAGAATCTGTTTATCCTGAAACTTATGGAATAAGAAACATAACCTTGCTTTCTATGTCACAGACAAGGCACCTGGAGGCGGGAAACCTGAATTTACTTCTAGCTTTGTCATTAGCTGTGTGATGACCTCTGACAAGTCATTGACCCCCACCCCCAATCTAGGTCTCCACCAAGGAGCACAAGACATACACAGGCGCCAAGGATCTGAGTGCAACCTGGCTAGTAATACTCAGATACTTACAGATTAGAGATGCATGTGCCAACTGTCTGTGTTAGTAGTCCAAAATAATGAGTCTTTCTGCAAGGAACAATATATTCTAAAATGAAATGGAGATTTCTTTTAAAGGTTAAAAAATCTCATTCAATTTTATGTCTTACAGGACTTATACTGAGGTCAATATTGTATAACTATATTAATTCAACTGTGAACCTAGAAACTTGAAGCCACTTATGAAAGAGGTGTACTCTTGCTCTGGAGTGTGTTACTGAATATGCTAAAGCTGTAGTAAAATGTTTCTTCTAATCATGTAGTTATTAAAAATTTTTTTAAATGATTAAAAAAATAATTATTCA
>NW_008360316.1:3800825-3800996 GCF_000622305.1 Nannospalax galili | reverse complement strand
ATCAGGAGTTAAGAGTACTGGCTGCTCACTTTTAAAAGAGATGTATCCTTGCTCTGGAGTGTGTTACTAAATATGTTAAAGCTGTAATGAAATTCTTCTAATCATGTGGTTATTAAATTTTTTTAAAAGGAAGAATTATGTTGGCTAATGTCACGTATGTTATTTTATAGT
>NW_008360316.1:3759163-3800778 GCF_000622305.1 Nannospalax galili | reverse complement strand
TACCATTGAAATCTACCCAATGACTTTATAGACATACACAGGCACCAAGGATCCAAGTGCAACCAATTATGACTAGTAATAATCAGATAAATAAAGATTAGAGATGCATGTGCAAACATCTAAGTGTTAGTAGCATTCAAAATGAGTTTTTCTGTATGAAACAGTATATTTTAAAATGAAATGGAGAGCTTTTTTAAAGGCTAAAACCCCATTCAGTTTTATGCCTTATAGGGTTTATACTGAGTTCAACATTGTATAACTGTAATAATTCAACTGCAAACCTAAAAATGTACAGCCAATTTTGTAAGAGATGCAGCGTAGCTCAGAAAATTGTTATTGAATATGTCAATGCTGATGTAATGAAATGCTTCTTCTAATTATGTGGTTATTAAACAAATAATTTAAAAAAATATGGAAGCAAACCAAAGAAGATGGATTCAGCAAGCAAGATCTATGTTAGAAAATAGCGTCTGAATTAAGACACTAGAGATAAAAATAAGATAGGAAATATTTAGTTTATTTTGTTAGAATTAGAAACATTTTCCTCTTCCATTTATATTATTTATTAATAAAGAAGAAATCAAGAATATCCCATATTCACATACAGTCCTTAGCAAGAATCCAAAAGCCTTAGGGTGAATTGTCCCTTTCTTTCTTTCTTTCTTTCTTTCTTTCTTTCTTTCTTTCTTTCTTTCTTTCTCTTTCCTTCCTTCCTTCCTTCCTTCCTTTCTTCCTTCCTTCCTTCCTTCTCTCTCTCTCTCTCTCTCTCTCTCTCTCTTTCATTAGTCCTTCTTCGAATATTTATTCAGTATTAGAATTCCTTATCCATTCTTCAAGGCAATCTCTTCATTTTTCCTGAGGGAGAGATAGACCAATACTTGATTTCTTCTTCTTTTTTTAAAAAAAGCAAAACTTAAAAAAAATTTAAGCTCCCAGATAACTTCCCAGACAGTGCTTTTATCTCTAGAAGTTCAATTTATATTTCTGTAGGTCACAGGTGAAGATACACTGGAGCTGTAAAGAGGTAACAGAAAACGATGAAAAACGTCTTGGTGCCTGGGAATGAGAAAGGTCCAATGCCTCGGCCTGAGTGCCCAGGAGCACAGGTGGAGTCAAGACCATAGGTGGCCATCAAGGGAGATGGGAAGTCTGTTCTAGAGAATCAGTCCTCCCATGACTAGAAACTGCAAATGACAGAAACCTCCCCTGTCCCCAGCATAAGCCCAACACAGAGGCAAAGCCACTGCCATGCACAACCTGGGACCTGGAGGGAGGGGGCTGTGGGGAGTGCAGCCACTTGGAGAAGGCTGAAACTGCTGCCCAACATCAGGAAGACTTCTATCCTCTAATCTGTTCCAGCAGCCCACCACCACCAGAGGAATGTGGATCCGTGGCTTACAGTTCCAGCTCATAGGAGGAACCACAACTCTGGCTCATAAGAGGGGACCACAGTTCTAGGTTTATAGTAGGGAACCACAGCTTCAGCTCATAGGAAGTTAACTGTCTATTTTCTTAACTCAGGTCAGTCCCCTGAGTGAAAGGCTCTACCCTTCCTACGTGTGATCTACTTTATGATTATAAAGTTATTGCTCTGTCATCATAAATATTTCCCAAATACCTTGCAAGCATCCTGGTGACATGGTTTCTTACATTTCTCTTTCCCTGGGATCCAGCAACAGACCTAGTACATGGTAGATGCGGATTAAAATTTTGATGAATGAATAGCAATTACTGACTTACAAGTCCTTCTTCTCCAGCACTTTTCCTCACATGATCAAAACTCGGGGGGAGGGGTGCTTAGCAGGATCAGGCTGCAATTTAAAAAAATTAAAATAATGCTTGTATTAATTCTTCAAGAATTTCATACTATGTATTTTGATCATATGGAACCCCTCCCCCATCTCCTCTCAGATTCACCCCTAACTCCCTATCTTCCACCAAGTTTTTTTTAAGCCTGTCTAGTCCAATTAGTGTTCCCCAAACACTCTTGGGTGTGGGGCCATCCACTGGAGCCCACCAGAGTCACACCTCCCTCTCCCAGCAGCTATCAATTATCAATAGCCCCTCAGCTAGGGGGGCCTCAAGCCCACCTCCCCCATCCATGCTGCAATTTCCTCTGTGGGGAGGATAGCAAAGGTAAAGACAAGGCCATTATCCCCCTTACATTAGGGATTACATAGCTAACAAAAATATTGGCCTGAGGGCTGGAGAGATGGCTCAGAGGTTAAGAACACTGGCTGTTCTTGCAGAAGACCTGGGTTCGAATCCCAGCACCAACATGGCAGCTAGCAACTGTCCGTAACTCCAGTTCCAGGGGATCCAACGCTCTCTTCTGTCCTCCGTGGGCATTGCGTGACACAGGTGTACTTAAATACACACAGGTACTACACACATACACATAAAATAAATAAAAATAATAAATAAAATATTTTTTTAAATGCTGGTCTGAAACTGAAATAAAATGACTTTGTCCCTGTCAAATTTGCAAGTTTAAAAGTATAACATCTGGTTTGGAAGAAAGTCAGTTCTATCGTGGAATGGGAGTGAAAACAATGACAAAGCTCTCTGTTTGGCATTTGCAAAGTGCGAAGAGCCTTAACACTTGCACATGTTGACTCAAGCATTACCTGATACGTGCATGCACAAAACACTATACTGCACTCCGTTAGTAGGCATGTTTTTATATTTCATTAAAAATAAAATAAGGGGCTGGGGCGATGGCTCGGTGATTAAGAGCACTGGCTGCTCTTGCAGAGGACTTGGGTTCAGTTCCCAGGACCCACATGGCAGCTAACAACTGTTTGTAACTCCAGTACCAGAAGATCTGATGCCTCTTCTGGCCTCCTGGGCATTGCATGACACAGGTATATGTACATGCATACAGGTAAAGCATTCATACACATAAAGTAAAAATAGAATAAATTTAAAAATAAAATTAAAATTGTGCTACCCTTTCACTAAGCAGTTTCATTGATGGAAATGTGAGTCAATGGGCAGTGAGGGTCACAGCTATACAAAGGCCCCACTGCAAACTGATTTATGAGAGTTAAGTTTATAAATAAACTCAGTGCAGAGGAAATGGGGGTTACTGTGCCCATGAACTACAGCCTACCCATAGAACAGGACACTAAGCTATGTTTGAAGAATGACGGTAAGGTAGAACATGTTTAAAAACATATGAAATGAAAGGGGGGGTGCTTTTGAAAATGAATGTATCCTGTAGTTCATTTTTTAAAGTGCGTTGATGGATTCTGGCTGATTCAATGTGGCTGACTCGAGACAGGGGAATAGGCTGCAGTTCCCTCTACCACTGTCTCTGTGGCCATCTCTACCCCGTCCCATCTCCCTTTTAAGACTGTAATATCATGACAGTAAAGGAAAGCAAAGGAGAAAGAGGCTCAACAGCTTAGAGAGCTGAGCAAAGGCTGCATCAATGCTAGAAAGATTTAAAAACTTCCTTGAAGACAGAGCAAATGTTGATGGTGTGTTTGGCCACCCTAAAACAGAGGGGAGCGGTTGCAGCCCAGAATACCCACAGTGGGATCTGGGGAGAACATGGGAGACAAGTTACTGGGAAAAGCCTCATGGAAGCTCTGGGTTTTAGAACCCATAAAGTTAAGGATGAGAAGAAGCAAAAGAGCTGAACAGCCATAAACTAGAGTCTACCTTGGAAGCTGCATCCTCAGTCTCCCCCAGCCTCAGTGCATGGAAAGCAGCCAGTTCCTAGGTGGTTTAGAGGGCTCACCTGAAAGGAACCAAAGGAGTGTGCCTGGGCAAGTCTTCACAGAGGTGAAGGGCTTTCCAGGAGTCAGCCCACCTTCAGCAGACACCACCCACAGGTGCACAGGTCCCTCCAGGCCTTGCACTCAAAGGAAGCAGCCTTCAACACACAGCTTTCAATCAGCCAAGGGCATGATTCTGAAATAGGCAACATTTATACTGGGGAAGAAATGCCAACAATGGGAGACTTCCATCTGCGTACAGAAGCACATGGGTAACCAACAGAAGTGTTGTGGACTGAATGCTCATATCCACTCAACTGCTACTGTGATGGTGTTTGGTTGTAGGGCCTTCAAATCATGAGAGCGGAGTTCTCATGGGCAGGATTAGGGATTTCACCAGTACCATGGGGGAGGCAGTGCCAACTAGCACCATGTTGGAAGTAGAGCCAAGCATTCTTTAAACACCACACTTGATGGGGCCTTGACCTTGGCCTTCAGACACCAGAACTATGAAAAATGAATGCCTATTTTTTGTACATCATCCATCATCCGATCCATGGAATTGTATTATAGCAGCACATACAGACTAAGGCAAGAATTTAATTAGATGAATATTGGGAGAGGGGTCCAGAACAGAGAAATGAGTATCTTTATGCCTAGCCCCATCAAGCAATTCTCACATGGCATTCAAGGGTTATAATAATTACCTCTAAGACTGAAGTGATGACAAAGGCCTGTCCTAGACATAAGAAATCCTTCTCCACTTCTGACTGCTACTCTCACATGCACATATGTGATTTCTATAAAAACCTAGCAGTAAAAGGAGGGCATACCCAGCACCATTATTCTGCTTTTCCGTTTCCTGAGTGGAAACCAGTGACACACCAATGTCTGGATGTTGGCGTCAGCTTTGAGGGGAAGCTGATTTTTCTCCATGAATTGCCATAAACTCAGAATTGACATCATTTATATCTACCACTTTCTGAGGGAACCACTTTATTTAAATATAAAGGCCATGTGTTTGATGGCATTTCTTCTAGGTCCTTGGATTTTTTAATCTTATTTTTTATGGCAACTGTTTTCCTGGTTCTTTGGGTCTACATGGCAGAGATTTTGCTTATGAACAACTGCCTCTGGGTGTAGCTTTCACTGTGCCCACATACATGGGGCATTTTTACCAGCACTACGGTGTGTTTGTACACCCAGCCATTGTATCCTCTTACATTACTTTCCCCCTTCTTTTTAATATAGCAACTGTAATTTCTAGTATTTCCTTCCCCTGATAGAGTTATAAAAAGCTTTATTTATTCCCTCCACAACTCTGGCAAGCACAAATTTCTTTACTTTTTTTGTGTCCTTATCAGCCTTTCATGTGGTGCTTAATCAGGAGGTTCCCAGAAATATAGTTTTCAGAGAGGAAATGGAACCATATCCCTATCTGTCAGTTCCCCAGGTGTTCATCAGAGTCCACAGATGTGGGGGGACATGTCACCGTTTCAATGCGTGAACCCATGTTTGTTGAGATCAGTTCATCTGCTTTATCTAGACTCTCTAGTGAAATTAGAAACAAGAGTTTTTCTTTTGTTGTCTCTCTTTCTACAAGATGACCTATTACTCCTGTTTCTTTTAGCAGGTTCTGGCTTTACAGTTGCAATGCTGGATCTCTGTAAAGTGGACATGGCCCTCACCTTGAACTTGTCTGTTAATCCCCAGCGCCAGAGGACTCCACGCAGGAAACAATCGCTGGATTGTTGAAACTTAGACCCACGGAACACAATGTTAGCCTTGTTCTGAGTGTGCTACCTGCTGACCTGCCGCTAAACCAAGAGGCTTAGTCTGTGCAGCACAGTCAGTCCTTTCCACGGTGCAGCCAATTGTGTTTTCATATACTCGGAAAAGTCTGGGGTAGAGACCTGACACTTGGTTCTAACCCATGAGACATGAAACATGGGGATGATGATGATTCTAAAGAACAGAACTGTAGTCTCAGGGCACCACAGCCTGGATGACTTAAACAACCAAAATCTATTTCTCAGAGTCCTAAAGGTTCGAAGCCCACCGCGAAGGAGCGGGTAGGGCTGGCTTCTCCGCTGGCCGCTCTGCTTGGCTTGCAGATGACCATCTTCTGTGGGCTGGCCTGCTGTCCTTCCAGTGCATGGCAAGCAACCCAATCTCTTTTTAGTAGGCTCAAGTCAGTTTGGCCCAGGGTCCACTCCGGTGGCATCATTTGAGCTTAATTATTCCTCTTAAAGGCCACGTTGAGGGGTTGGGGGGCGCTGCATCAGAGCCTAAACGTTTGCATTTTGGGGAAACGATGCAGCCCAAAGCAGGAAGCTGAGCTGTCCTGCGCTTTAGATCTCCATCCTTTTCCTTTCTGCCTTCTAAAGCACACTCTCTGTGGCCATACTTTGTTCTCATTTCATACACTGCCCTTTTCTCTTGGCACACATTCGGCTTGTGCTTGCTGAGTTTGCACCGTGCTTCTTACATTACACTGTGACTGGCCCAGGATCTCAGGATCCTCCTGCCTCTGAGCAGGAAGTGACCTGAAAAAGCTTTTAAGACCTCACTGGGGACTGTGATGGGAATCAAGTCTGGGAGTGCAGAACACCAATGCTCACTTCTGCCTGAGGCAAGAGCGTCTGAGGGGAGAGGTTATCAGTTTAGAAACACTAGAAATAAGGGACCAACGTTCAGCAGGCAGAGAAAATGGAGATAACATGGCAGAAACAAAAAGTATAAAGTACAGAAGGGAGAGGACATATCTGGGAGCAGTGACCTGAGTAGGAGGTGAGAATGAAGGTCACAGTGGGGTGGGAAAGAAGAACTTGATCCTGAACAAGTCGACTGATAATTATCTGGAATATTAAATAATATGTTAAAGTATCATATTTAGATTCCTGAGACCCTGACACTTACTATGTGCAAAATTTTAATATTATTTACATTTTACATATTATATATTTTATACATATTATTTATATTATCATATGTCTTCAGAATATGAATCTTGCTATTAGTCTCTTAGGTAAGGGTCGTTAGCTTCTCAACTCATCGAAGTCAAGACCTTTACCTAGTACTTTCTTTGCATCTATATGTCCCTGTTATGGGAATTGTACGTGAATGAGTGGGGAGAAGGCCTCTCCTTTCTCAGGACTGTGGTCTCTGTCTGCCTCATCTCTGCTGCGGCAATATAGGAGCTTGCACATGCGTGCATATACCACTCCTCAAGTGCATATTTAAGGAACAGTGTTTAAGGACTGGTGGATTTATGTCCACTTTGAGAATTTTCACATTGAAACCTACTTTATTAATCTGGTGGGCTAAACCAGTTCTTCACTGTTTAGACAGAGGAAATCAGGATCACTTTAAATTAACATGCAATGACATCAACTGATCTTTTTGTATCATCCCAAACAGTCTCTCCTTGGAAAAGTCCTATTCCATCTATATACTGTCAACAAAACAAAACCACTCTCTATAAGGTGACCTTTCTCTACTGAAAGTTTCTCACCCTTACAGGTATGAGGGACAGCCTGGCAGGAACAGTCTCAACGTTATCTGTTGCTGTCTAGCACTTTCACATTAATGATTTCATTTATGAAGTCATTAGAATCATCCCTCCTCAGCCCCCCTCAGCTGTGACCCAGTGAACAGGAAGCAAACACACCAAACAGAGTATAGGGCAAATGCTTTGTCCATAAAGAACACAGGAGATTCATAACCACCTTTAAGGTAGTTATTATTACTATCTTCACTTCGACCATCTGACAATGAGGGACAAAAGTCAGGCGAATCCCCCAAAGAGCCCTGGTAATACCTGAGCCTAGAGGGGCTCAGGACTGTTGGTTGTCAGCCTAAAGGGGCTCAGGATTGTCGGCTGTCACACTGTCACTGTTAACTAGTGTTGTGCTTGTTTGTGCTGCACACAGCAGTAAACCTTGCTCTCAAAGGCCACCTTGTGACACATGCCTGTAATCCCAGAACTCAGAGACAGAGGCAGGAGAATTGCTGTAAATTCAGTCAGCCTGGTCTGCATAGTGAGGTCCAGTCCTGACAGAGATTTATAGTGAGACCGTGTTTCAAAATCCAAACGAAACCAAACCGAACCAAACCAAACCAAACCAAACCAAAATAATGCCATGTATTTTTCTTTCTTAATGCCTTAAAACTGTCTGCAAATGCTAAGTAGACTAATGGATTGTTGAAGAATATATATGGTGCTCTTTTTGACAAACTGTTTAGATCCTATCCAGTTAAATGGATAAACCAAATAGGCAGTAGACTAAACAGTCTTTGTTAGGGTTGGTGGGGATGGCTCAATGGGCAAGACTGCTTGCTCCGCAAGCATGAGGTCCTGAGTTTGGATACTCAGCACTTAAAAAGCCAGGTATAAGCCAGGCGTGGTGGTGCACACCTGTAGTCCCAGCACTTGTGAGGCAGAGGCAGGAGGATCTCTGTGAGTTCAAGGCCAGCCTGGTCTACATAGTGAATTCTAGGCCAGCTGGGGTTGTAGGGAGACCCTGTCTCAAAAAGACACACACGCAAAAAAAAAAGCCAGGTATAGCCACACATGCCTGTAACCCCAGCACTGGAGCTGGGGATGCAGAAATAGGAGGATCATTGGGGCTTGCTAGCCACTAACACTGCTGAAAAATGGTGAGCTCCAAGTTTGTTAAGAGACTCTGTCTCAAGGGAATAAGGCAGAGAGTGATAGGCAAGACTGCTTGATCCGCAAGCATGAGGTCCTGAGTTTGGATACTCAGCACTTAAAAAGCCAGGTATAAGCCAGGCGTGGTGGCGCACACCTGTAGTCCCAGCACTTGGGAGGCAGAGGCAGGCGGATCTCTGTGAGTTCAAGGCCAGCCTGGTCTATATAGTGAATTCTAGGCCAGCTGGGGGTGTCGGGAGACCCTGTCTCAAAAAGACACACACGCAAAAAAAAAGCCAGGTATAGCCACACATGCCTGTAACCCCAGCACTGGAGCTGGGGATGCAGAAATAGGAGGATCATTGGGGCTTGCTAGCCACTCGCCCTGCTGAAAAATGGTGAGCTCCAAGTTTGTTAAGAGACTCTGTCTCAAGGGAATAAGGCAGAGAGTGATAGGCACAAATACACAACCACATAAAGCACACTACACTACACACACATTTAAAAAATTCTTTGTTAAAGCAATGGGTAGGTGTTCAACCAGTATGATGTTGGGAAAATTGGATATTCACACACAAAAGAGTGACACAGGCCCCTTAATGGTTTGTTACATACAGACATCAACTCGATGGATAAAGGCCTAAACAGAAGGCTGGAAATTCTTCTCTTCTAAGAATTAAAATATCAGCGGTGGGAGAGGACGCATTGATATCAAATTTAGCTGAGAGGGAGGCCCGTTTCTGGTGTGTTTTTTAATATAGCAGCATGTCAGGGTGTTGAAATAAGAAAGGCTGAAAAAGACAAAGTAATTACTGCAAACTGCTGAGGTCAGTGCTACTCGGTGACTCCTGCTTGCTTAATAACCTGGGGAAAGGAGTGTGTGGCCTCAGCCGCACTGCTGCGAGGACAGCACCTTTGCTACCCTCTGTAAAGAGATGCACAAGGCTGGGGAGATGGCTCAGTGGTCAAAGGCTTGATGCGAAGCCTGATGACCTGAGTTCAATCCCAGGGACCTATATGGTAGAAAGAGAGAACCAGTTCCCTCAAGTTGTCCTCTGACTTCCACATACACCCATACCCATGCACACACAAATAAATGTAAAAGCAAAGAGAGAGGCACAGGCTCAATTGTGGCCTTCCCTAAAGATAAATCTCATCTCATTCCTCCTCGTATCCTTCTTGCCTGCCCTGGTACTGGGAAAACGTCACCTTTACCAGTTATGTTGGCACTATATTTATACACGTACAGATGCTCCTTGATCTAGGATGGGGGTATAGCCCCATAAACCCAATCACAAATTGAAAATGTATTTCATCTACCTGGCCTAACCTAAGACTAGCCCAGCAGCACAGAGTGTTGTGGATTATTGGTTGTTTCCCCTTGTGATAAGGGTCTGCCCAACAACTTCCCAGTGTTTCTAGAGGGTGTGCATATCTTTAGCAAAGTTCCAAGTCACAGACAGTTCCTAATGAACATGTATCATTTGTAGAAAGTTGAAAAATCAGATCATCTGTGAGACATAAAAGCAGATGGGGGACTACTGTGGGGGGGCATGAGGAGGGAAAGGGGGTCAAAAAGGATAGAGGGAAGGTATGTGTGAAGGACAGTGATATGTATATATGAAAATAATTTAGTGTACTTAAAAATAAAGTAAATCAAACCATCTAAGTAAGGAATTATGGGACTATTTGTGCATACAGCATGCAGCATATGTGTGTTTATAACAGAGACATATATATGTGTATATATATTATATATAACCTTTATGCTTAACTTTGGTGATATTAGTGACTGTTTTGTACTATATATGTAATAGGACAAACAGAAACATTATTTTCAAATGATAAACACATGAAGATTAGACAGATGTAAGTAATGAAAATATACAAACTGCCAGGGCAAAGTTTGTGGAGGACGTAATAACTACTCTGTATCTGTTAATTTCTCATTCTGGCATATTCAGAATTATTTTTATCTCTTCATTTTCCCAATGCTGAGGCTCAAACCCGGCACCTCATGGGTGCTAGGTAAGTGTTCTGCCGTTGAGTCACATCTCCAGCTTTACCAGAATTTTTTTTGGTCTTTTTTGACATAGGGTCTCCCTGTAGCTCCAGCTGGCCTCCCAAGTGCTGAGATTAAAGGTGTGTGCCACCATGCACAGCACCAGAATTATTTTTAAAATGAAATTTATGAGATTATCCTGACTCTGTTATGCCTTACAACAATATCTAAAATTATTTAACATATATGTTTGGCATTTTTCATTTTGCCTCATTAAAAATAATATAAACAATCTCTTCACCATATGGTGCTGGGAAAACTGGATCCCCACACACAAAAGAATGACTCAGGATCCCGAACCTTATGTCCTGAATAAAAAAATCAACTCAAAATGGATAAAGACTGAAATGTAAGGACTGAAACTGTCAGACAGCAGGACAAAACTTCATGACATTGGTCCTGGCAATGAATTTTAAACACACACACACACACACACACACACACACACACACACTACCAAAAGCTTAGAACCAAAAATAGATAAACGGGCTACTTCAAACTGAAAACTGCACAGTAAAAGAAACATCACTAACATGGGTCAGCAACCTAAGGAGTAAGATAAGTTATTTGGAACTCACAGATCTGATGGGGGTTAACCAACAGAATGTGTAAAGAAATCCTACTGACTCTACCACAGCATAACAACTTGGTTAGTTGGCAAAAGACTTGATTAGGCCTTTCTCCAAAAAAGAAACACAAACGCCAACAAGAATACATATATAGAGACAGACAGACAGACAGACAGACAGACAGACACATACACACACTCACACACACACCATTGTTAAGCATCAGGAAAATGCAAATCAAAACCACAGAGAACTATCATATCACACTGTTAGTTTGCTCAGTAGCAAAAGCCCAGAAAACAAACATTAGTGAACACACAGGGAAACTGGAGCCCTTGTGCATTTTTAGTGGATACAGCCACTATGAAAGACAGTATGGAAATTCCTTTTAAAAAAAGAATTATCATATAATACAGCAATCCTGTGTTTTGATCTAGATTCAAGAGAATTGAAAGCATAACCTCAAAGAGATATTTTCCCCTACGTTCCTTACAGCACTGTTTATATTAACCATGAGGTGGAAGCAACTTGTGTTCGTCAGTGGATGAATGGATAAGCAAAATGTGGTATGTGCATATGATCAGGTATTACCCAGCTCTGAAAAAGAAGACAATTCTGTCAGACACTGCACCATGGGTGTGCTTTAAAGACATTATGCTAAGTGAAATAAGCCAATTACAAAAAGAGAAATACTGCATGATTCTACCCAGACACAGTATGGAATCCATGGGCAAAGAAAGCAGAATGGCAGTTACTAAGGGCTGAGAGGAAGAAGAAAGGCAGAGTTAGTCAATGGGTATTGTCTTGGTTTTACAAGATGAGAAAATTCTAGAGCTTAATGCACATATGGTTCACAGTACTGTGCCACACAGTTAAAAATAATTAAGATTATAAATTTTAAAAAGAGCTTAATTGAATATACACTGGCATCCAAATAAGATTATGGAAAGACAATTTTTTGAATTATTTTTTTTTATGTATATGAATACTATGCCTGCATTTGTGTAAGTGCACCTTTGTGTCAGAAAATGTCCAAGGAGGACATAAGAGGGCATCAGAACTTCTAGAACTGGAGTTATGGATGGTTGTTAGCCACAATGTGGGTGCTAGGATTCGAGCCCAGGTCTTCTGCAAGAACAACCAGTACTCTTAATTACTGAGCCATCTCTCCAGCCCAAGGAAGAAAAAATTTTAATGTGATGAAAAATAATAAGCACACTATAGCCTAGCACTGAATATATTAACAGTGGCCATACCACCAACAAATTGAGAATAAATGACTTTTCCAAACCTAGAAAATACTCCTAACACAGCTGATGAAATAGCAGGCAAAATGCTTCAGCAATATGTTTCAAAGCTGCACAGGGTGGAAAGCAGAGAGGGAGGAAGAGAAGGGAAAAGACAGGAGAGGGGCGGAGAGGAGAGCGGGGCTGGGGGGTGAGAGTGAGGGAGAGCAACAGCACACATCAGTAAGCAAGTGTGGAGCTACAGGTAACAAGCAATCTTGCATCGTTCTTTGAGATAGTATTTTTCAGGATTTCACGTAATTTAGCAGGGAGAGAGAAAAAACAGTTTTTGTTTTTATTTTCTTTAATGCAAAATTGCCATCTGTCACCATGGAGCCGGCCTGCTGGAACAGCATCGACATGGTGTGTGGGCACCAAGAGCCTGGGATCACAGTGTGAAAGCCAAGGGGCCCAAGGCCACCAACATCACCCCATCCCCAAGTGTTAGCAAATATCCCTCTGATAACATCCAGCAGGTTCTTAGTATCCATCATTGGCACACACCAGCAAGGGCAAGATCCTCGTTGTTGCAGCTGCCAGACTGTCACTCGCATGTAACAGATGGCTTTTCTTCTCAGTGCTATAATGGCCAGGAAAAATTTATACCAACAGAATGCATGAGCACACTATCCAAAACGAAGTTAAGATTCAAATGCTTCCTCAAAGGCAAGAAAGTTTCCTAGGAGGAGGCTAGGAGGCTGGGTGAGCCTGAGATGTGCAGCAGGGCAGATGTTAGGACAAAGGTGACAGTGGCTGTTAAGGGCAGCATGGGGTGGGGAACTCAGGGGAAACCACAGTCCATCCCAGTCTCGATAGGGGCTTTTAAGCAGGTGCAGAACTGAGGGGTAGGAGACCAAAGTTCTAGCCTTAACTGCTTGCACAGGTGAGCTACTTCCGGAAGCTCATACTGTCCTTCTACAGGCTTATTAGTGAATAGAAGAGAGGGTGGAGCCACCATCTTCTCTGTGAGTCTGCCAGGGGCTCTACAGAAAATAGTCAGAGGGGGTTGGGAGAGAATGGTGGGTAGTTGAAAGCAAGGTCTCTATAGACACATTTAAGGCCACGTGAGCTATCAAAAAGTTAATTCATCTGAAAACTAAGTGCATAAGCTCTAACAGCAGGGGGAAATGAACAGCTATTTTCTCTTCTTAACGAGCTCCTCAGAGTAGGCAGAGAGTATAATCTTCGGGGTGAATGCAGGAGGGAGTACAGATGCCACTTAGGGAAAAAGGTTTGGTAGAGAAATTTAAAGATCATAAATCAAAGAAATTAGCTTGTCAGGCATCTTGCCCTGATGAGCTACACCTTGCTGCCTTCAGAGAAAGCCATGGAAAAAATGACTTAAGTTATGTTAATATGAAACCTTTGTAACCAGCACTCAGGCTTGCCTTCAATTTACTCTATAGCCTAGGCTGGCCTCAAACTCACAGTGACCTTCCTGCCTCCACCTTCCAAGTGCTGGGATTATAAACCCGTATACCTGGTTTAACAGTGATAATATCTAAGTTTCTGAATCTGTAGATCTTTCTTTATCTCCGTGTTATAACTGATGTGCTAAATCCTGGATCATATGATACAGAATTTTCTGGAACCCCATGTTTGAAATTGCACATTTCCAATGATGCTCAGCTCATGCTTTATACTCTGTACTTCCTGTAAATTGCCACCCGGATCCAGAGACTGACCTCTGGGGTAGGGTCTTCCTGGTGCCCTGGTCTCTTCTGGGGGCACCCAATGGCTGGCTTTGAACTCAGCCACAAATGAGTGTCTTTACAGTACCGGGTGGGGGGACTCACTGGCACAGGTGGCTGTCCAACAGAAGTCACATGGCCACTGTGACTAAGAAGTACATTTTTATACTCTTAGCCATGATGTTTAAGTGCTCCCAGTTCTTCACCCCCTTGCCAAAACCTGTTACATGTTTCATTTTGATCACAGCTATCTTATTGGTTATAAAGATGTTTAGAGAGATGTGTAGGTCATGAAAATAGAAAGGGGATCATGCAAAAAGGGGAAGGTAGGTTAAAGGAGGGGGGAGGGGGAAAGAGGATGATGGAATACCTGGGACATGAAAGCTGAAAGGGGGGGGCATGCAAGCAGGAAGAAGGGGACCAGGAAGAGCCAGGGGTGGTGGTGACTGGGGGGGCACATGAATAAGAACAAAGTGTATGAACATGCCATAATGAAATCTATCCCTTTGTATGCTAACTTAAAAATTAATTTGAAAAAGAGAGAATGATCATTTGGACTTCCCAATATTGGCACTCAGTGTTGGAAGAAAATAGAATATTTAAGATCCAAGCAGGAGCCTATGAACTAGGGGATTAATGAAGGCAAGGCTGACTTGAGTCTAAGTGGCAGGGATGTTACTGGTAGTTTCAGGAAGATTGGTCCATATGCCCTTCCTGGAGAATACTTCAGAAAAAAAGCTTCAGACAGCCAAGGCAACTTTACCCCAACACATACACTATCCTAGGGAGCAATGCACAGGTAAGTATCTGGAGAATTTGTGAAAGGTGGGTAAAAATAGAGGCTGCAAGTGTGAAACAACTATAGGCAAATGCAACAGAGATGAGACATGTGTAAAACATGAAGAATGAGAAGGAAAACGCATACTCATTTTAATTGTCTCAGTAATTACATTGGATGACTAGTGTTTCTAATTTGGATGTAATTTAACCTTTTTTTATTCTTTATGGATTTGACTATAGAACTAGTTAGATGAATGGCTAGATATATGATATATAGACAGACAGATGATAGTTGTTTCTACCTTTGGCTGTGGTGAATAACGGTGCTGTGCACATTCATGTGCAAGTGCTTTGTGGCCATATTTTTTCTGTTCTTTCTCAGTACATACCAGGAAGTGGAAACACTGGCTGAGAAGGTAATGCTGGTCAACCCTTTAAGGAACTGCCCAGCTGTTCCCAAAGCAGCTGCACAGGCTCACAGTCTTAGTGATGGATGAGTGTTCTGATTTCTTCACATCTTTGCCAAACCTGTGGTGTCTGCCATTTTGATTATAGCTAGCCTAACAGTTGTGAAGATGTCTCAGAGACTGGTTCAGGCATATATGAGAACCAAAGAAGGCAGACAGATGCCAGGCTGGACAAACTGCAGCTTATTAGGGACTTAGGGACAGAAGGAGCCTTGAGTGGAAGCAAAACAGAAGAACCCCACACCCCAAGGCAGGAAGAAGGGGTTTATATGCTAAGCTAGACAAAGGTGCCTCATAGCCAGCAGGAATGTACTTCCACATCAAACATCAGTCAAGAAATCATCTGGGTGGGGCTGGAGAGATGGCTCAGCAGTTAAGAGCACTGGCTTACTCTTGCAGTTCAATTCCCAGCACCCACATTGTGGCTAACAACTGTTTGTAACTTCAGTTCCAGGGAATCCAACATCCTCTTCTGACCTGCATGGACACTGCACAGCATGGGTCCATCTACCTACATGCAGGCAATATACTCGCACACATAATAAATATTTTTTTAAAAAAGAAGTAATCTGGGTGACTAGACATGGTGGTGCATACCCATAATCCAAACCCTTGGGAAGCTAAGGCAGGAAGATCTGGAGTTTAAGACCTGCCTTGGGCTATATATAGAAACCCCGTCTCAGTATATCTAAATAAAGAAAATAAAGGAACAGTCTGGGTATCCATAGCCAGTACAGTAAAGTCAAGTCTCCTAACAGTTTTGTTTGTCCTGTAGGTTTGGGGATGTGTGCCAGGTCACCTGGCAGAAAAAGTGGCAGTTATAACCAAAATGTCTGTGCTCATGTCACACTGGGCCCCTATGGAGTAGTATCTAATTATGCTGGATGGTTTCAGTTATCAACTTGACATACCTCAATTGGAAAGAAAGAACCGCAACTGGGGAATTTCCTCTATCAGATCAACCTGTGACCATGTCTGTGAGGCATTTTCTTGGTTGTTGAGTGATGTGGAAGGATTCAGTCCACTGTGGGTGGTGTCACCCCTGAGCAAGTGGTCCTGAGTTGTATAAGAAAAAAGACTGAGCCAGGGGTGGTGGTGCACACCTTTAGTCCTAGCACTCAGGAGACAGAGGCAGGCAGAGCTCTGTGAGTTCCAAGCCAGCCTGGTCTACATAGTGAGTTCCAGGCCAGCTGGGTCCACAGGGAGACCCTGTCTCAAAAAGACCAAAAGATTCAGTGAATTGGGTGTTGGAGAGTTAGCACAGTCAGTAAAGTACTTGAAAAAAAAAAAAAAAAAAAAAAAAAAAAAAAAGAAAAAGAAAAAGAAAGAAGACTGAGCATAGACCAGAGAAGCAAGCTTCCAAGGTCTGTGCTTCAGTTCCTGCCTCCAGGTTCCTGCCCTGAGCTCCTATCCTGATTTCCCTCAGTGATGAACTGTCAGTTGGATGAGTAAAATGAAATAAATCCTTTCTCTTCCCCAAGTTGGTTTTGGTCAGAGTGTTTTGTCACCTTGACTTGTATTTCCCTAATGAGAAATGATGCTAAACAGCTTTTCATGGGCTTCCTGGACTTTTTAATTTAAAATTTTAAAATTATTTTTATTTTTTGTGTATGAGTGTATTGTCTGTATATGTGTAAGTATAAGTGCACCTGTGTTGAGCAATGCCAGCAGAGATCAGAAGATGGTGTCAGAGCCCCTAGAACTGGAGATAGGGATGGTTGTTAGTTGCCATGTGGGTGCTGGGAATCAAACTTGGGTCCTCTGTAAGAATAGCCAATGCTCTTAACCACTGAGCCATCTCTCCAGCTCCAGTTTCCTGGTCTTTTAAATGTCTTCTTTGGAGAAACATCTATTTAAATTCTGTGCCCATTTTTAAGTGGCTTGTCATTTTGTTATTGAATTGTGTCTTTTCTGGAAATGTCCTTAGCTCACATAGCTTTTTAAGAATTTCCTCTTGCTCTGTGGGTTGTCATTTTTACTTAACGTGTTGTTTGAAGCACACAAATTTTTAATTTCAGGAAAGTCCAATTAATTTTCCCAGTGGTTGTTTTTATTTTGTTTCCTATCTAAAGAACCATTGTCTGCTCCAAGTTTCAGAGGTCTCTAATCATTCCTCTCAGTGGCTTTAAGTACATTCACACTGTATATAACATCATCCCTGTCTACCTCAGTACCTTCTTATCTTCCCAGATGGAAACCTACATCTATAAGCAACTTCTCATTTCTATGAATTTCACCATCTGAGTACTAAGCATAAGTGGACTCCAACAGTGGATGAGTTTTTGTGACTGGCTTTTCACACATTCATTGTACTGTCTTCCATGTTGTAACAAGAAATAGGATTTCCTTTCTTTAAGGCTGAGTAAGAGTCTATTGTGTGCATACATTGTGTTTTGTTTATCCACTTGTATTAGTTATGTTTCTTGTCAATGTGACTAAATGCCTGCCGTAAACAATTTAAAAGGAGGAAAGACTGCAGTCTTCTTAAGCCCTCTGCTCCTGATGACAGCTCCTAAAATTTTAGGAGTCTCCAGAGGTACGAATGTCTTTCCTATGTAGATGCGATGACCAGGGCCTCTTGAGAAAGGGAATGGAAGTGTAGGGAGAAGCATTTGTGTTTTTTCCCCACCTCCCTAACAGAAGTGTGCTTGATTAAAAAGCAGGCTCCTGGCTGGGTACGGTGGCACATACTTGTAATCCTGGCACTTAGGAGGTGGAGATGGGAGGATCCCAAATTAGAGGCCAGCTTCTGCTACGTAGTGAGATTCTGTCTCAAAAACAAAACAAAAATCAAACAACAACAAAAACACCAATTCCTGGATTCTGTTTCAGATTTACTGCCCAGAAGCTCTGTGCACCTTTTTTTTGGGGGGGGGGGCATTTTTGAAATAGAGTTGTGCTGTGTAACCCAGGCTGCCCTGGAACTCACTAAGCAGTCCACACTTGCCTCGAACTCCTTATCCCCCTGCCTCAGCTTCGGAGTGATGGTATTATAGGTCTGTACTACTGTGCTCAGCAAGTAATGTACATTTTTAATGTCCCCAAGTCCAAGTGATTCCTGGACTTACTGATGTTTCTGAAGCCACCAGCAAGTTCCCTATGGCAGGAGAATTGAGATAGAAGAAAGTTACATTATGAAAGAAGCCACTTGGCAAAGACTGGAAGCCCTTCCTCAGCTGGGCTTCAAAGAATGAATGAAGCATGCGTGCTCAGGCTTGTTTGCAGAGCAAGACTGTAGACCATGCCTTACCCAGGCTTCACACAACAAAGTATGCATGAGAATAGCGTGCACTCTACAAATGCAGGAGAGGTAGGTGCTAGGTGAGTGCCCACTCAGCTCACCAGCCCACTCCTATTCTTGAGTGTTTTAATTTTCTTAATAAACAGTCTCTATTTCTAACCATGAGGCCTAGTACCTTCCTTTGCGCTGGGACATGAGGACCTAGAATCCGGAGCCCTCTGAACTCAGATCTGCACCTATAACACTATTACTACGTATAGAGGCTGGTAGGAGGTGACGAAGAGAGCAGCTCACAGTGACAACACTCAGGATACAGTGGGTCACTGAGAGACAAGGGGCTTGCATTCACTCATTTGTCCTTTTCAATGTCAGAATGGTGACAAGAGAAAAATCCTGAAATGTTCTAAATTCAAAGGGAACAAGGAAGAAAGGAAGGGAGGGAGGGAGGGAGGGAGGGAGGCATGGAGGGAGAGAGGGAGGAAGCGAGGAAAGGAAGAGGGGGTTAATTAGTTAACCAGCTGCAGCTTAGAACAAAACACTGTTTCGTATTCTTGAAGATATTTTAAAACCTTTTTAAAAAAGATTTATTTTATTTTTATTCATGTCTCTGTGTGTCTGTCTGTGTGTGCGCATGCACCCATGGAGGCCAGAGTAGGGTATCAGATCTCCTGAGCTGGAATTATTGGTGGATGTGAGCTGCCCAACATGGGTGCTGGGAAACAAACTCACGTCCTCTGGGATAGTAGTCAGTGTCCTTAACCACTGAGTCATCTCTCTGCCCTGCTATTTTAAAATCTTCAGGGTTGTAGTTTAGTGGTAGAATACTTATCTAGCACGTAGAAGGCCTTGGGGTTGATCCTAGCCCAGCAAAATAAATAATGTGTAAACAAATAAATGCCTTAGCTGAAATCCTATTATGATCCTTAAGCTTCACTGAACCCTGCTTATAAGTCTGACCCACCCAGAAGCCACATAGCTCCCTTATATACCATCTTCTGGATCAAGAGCATTTCCTTTTTGCTTTAGGTAACACTACCGTCTTAGCTCCATGGACCCCTTGGAGGCGTCTGGCTTCCTCCCTCAAGTTTTCCTTATAAAGAGATGCTCTCTGCTCAGATGCCAAGGAGCTCAGAAAATAACCGACTGTGACTAGTAATAATCAGATATATAGAGATTAGAAATGCATGTGCAAACATCTTAATGTCGATTGCATTAAAAATGAATTTTTCTGTATGAAACTGTGTATTTTAATAATGAAATGGAGATCTTTTTTAAAGGTTAAAACCTCATATATATTTATGTCTTAAAGGGTTTATACTGAGTACAATATTGTATGACTGTATTAATTCAACTGTAAACCTAAAAATTTACAGCCAATTTTGAAACAGATGCATCTTAGCTCTGGAAATTGTTATTGAATATGTCAATGCTATTGTCATAAAATGCTTCTTCTAATTATGTGGTTATTAAATAAATAATTTTTTTAAAAAAGGTGCTCTCAGCTCTGCCTCAGTGGACATTTTCCCAACAGCTCTCTAGTCTTGCAACAATCCAAGCAGTATTCACTAAGTGAGACTGACTAAGTCTGAAAACTGTTCTAGGTCAAGTTCTGTCATTCTGGTTAGGGTCCATAAGGCTCAACTAACCTTTTCAGTTCAGAGAGCCCTTGATCTCGTTTGTCTGTCTCCACAGACAAAAATGGTTCTAGCTCTAGGTCTAGGGTTTCTAGAAGGGCCTTTAACGTCTGTCATGAGGGAGGACAATAGGAAATTACTTTTCTAATCTAAGAAGACATCAAAACATAAAATGTGAGGCTGGAGAGATGGCACAACACTTAAGAACACTGTCTGATCTTGCAGAGGACCTGGGTTCAGTACACAAGAGGATGGCTGGCACCCACCTGTCCTTAACTCCAGTTCCAGGGAATCTGATGCCCTCTTCTGGCCTCCACATGGTGCACTTACATATATGCAGGCAAAACACTCATAACATAAAAATAAAAATAACTACTATCTTAAAAAACGAAAATAAAAAGTACCCCCAAAGGTAGGGAGAAACTAACATTTTTGTAAAGAAGACCAGACAAAAGTTATGAAAATAGTTCATAACAACTCGTGGCTAGGAGGAAGAAAACTAGATTATTGCAAAAGAAACATTCCAGGTGAGCTGAATCTATAACAGAGATATGGTATATAGTTGTGCCAGAGGCTAATTTTCTTTTCAGCACTTGTGCTAATGGGGTAAGAAGGTGCTTCTATGTGGGAGATAGGCATTCTGTGAAACTTAGTTGATGGCTCTCAAGTTGTAGAGGGCTTAACATTCTGGGAAAGAATTAAAAGTCACATCCTAAATCCTAGATCTATTTTCCGTAAGCATTCCAGAAGTTTCTTCCAGTCCTGGGGTCTAGGCTTTAAGCAGTAGTACCTCTGTGTTTTGATTGTAACCTGGTTCCTTCCTTACCCATGAGTCTTGTATTTTACTGTTAAGAGTATTGCTTTTTGATTCATAAAGTGGTTGGGTCTTAAAATCGTAACATCGCCAGGCTTGGTGGCGCACGCCTGTAGTCCCAGCACTTGGGAGGCAGAGGCAGGTGGATCTCTGTGAGTTCAAGGCCAGCCTGGTCTACATAGTGAGTTCCAGGACAGCTGGGGCTACAGGGAGACCCTGTCTCAAAAAGACAAAAAACAAACAAACAAACAAACAAACAAAACAAAACATAACATCAAACAAAACATGTAGAAAATATATTAAAATATGAAAAGCTTAAAATTAAAATGCGGGGGGGAAAGTTAATATACTTAAAATAAACCTATGTAGGTTTTCCTCACAGACACTTAGTCAAGCCTCTATTTTCCTCATATAACATTACCTATCCCACTACTGCTCCATTTGGTACAGAGCCAAACCAATCAAATTTCAGTGGAGCTTTTGGCAGATCTTTCTCATCCTTCTTAGACTGTATCTGAGCTGTGTCTGAACAGTGTGTCTCTACTGAAATCATGTGACCAACCTCTTCTACCTAAGGCCTGATTCAATTTCCATGAAATTGTTTTACCTTAAGGAAACTTGGGTCTGTTGAAACTGTCAAGTGGCTGTAAAGTAACAGCATGGAATAGGGGCTCAGTGACTACGGGAAAGAGACAACAGCATTTCCTGATTCTCTGTCAATGTAAACAGTATGGAGAGCTTAGGTGAACCCAAAGCATTTGCTTTCAGCCTTTGTAAAACATGGTTGGATACCAGGCGGAGCCATGGAGACAGCTCATTCCCACTGACGGCTCATAGTGAGGCTGACTTTTTTTTCCGGTCTTTTTGAGACAGAGTCTCCCTGTAGCCCCAGCTGTCCTGGAACTCACTATGTAGACCAGGCTGGCCTTGAACTCACAGGGATCCGCCTGCCTCTGCCTCCCAGGTGCTGGGATTAAAAGCATGTGCCACCACGGCCAGGTTAGGCTGACCTTTTGCCCCTATGAAGCATGGAGACTTTTTATTAGGGGCAGATGGGAAAATGGGTGTTTATTGCTTTAGATGATAATTCAAGTAAAGTGTGAGCTGGCTAACAAAATGTGGCAATTTTACTATGATCTTTACCAAGGTACTCTGGAAAAGATTTATCCTCAGACCCTAAACTCTGAGTCTCTTTGGTAGATAACAGCCATCTGTTACCAAGAGTTTAAAACTCCACATAATATTAGGATTCCAGGCAGACTCAAACCACGTACAGTGTTAATAGCTTTTTCAGAAAGCCCACACAATATTGCCTATGAAATAGAAATTTCCACATAAAAATTCTGAAATAGGGCCAGGCGTTGGTGCCTCACGCCTTTAAACCCAATACTTGGGAGGCAGAAGCAGGCAGATCTCTGTGAGTTCAAGGCCAGCTTGGTCTACATAGTGAGTTCCAGGACAGCTGGGGCTACAGGGAGACCCTGCCTCAAAAAGACCAAAAAAAAAAAAAAAAAAAAAGACTAGCAATGACTGCTTTCTTTATAGGCTACATTAAAATATGTTAAAAAATATTAACTTGCCAAAATATGGCAGTATGAAAGTATATCAATAGAACAATTTGTTTTCAAAAATCAGAGGCTACAGAGAAGATTCTGTTGTAGACCTGCACACAGTGCTACACACAATTCAGCAGACCCCCAAATGGACTAATTAACAGTGACTTATCTTGGGTGTCTATTACTTTTCTCATAAGGCTTCTTGTTCTTAATTGCTTCCGGTGTTATTTTTATTATCGCCACTGTTGGACTAATTCTGCCTCTTACTGACTCATCTACTTCTAAAATGAAAACCACTATCCCTTATCATCCAGGTAGCACCAAGCAATTGCAGTCATTCAATAACTAGGAAAAAGCAGGGAAGAAGTAAAAGGCCAGTAGGGGTGTGAGACGTTCTTGAATTAAGCATTTAAAGCTTTTATCTGATCCCTGTGGCATGATGCAGCCTCTTCCTAAAGTTGCAACTCAGAGAGCAGCAGGATGCTTGAAAAACATCAGTCAGCAATGGGTTCCTGTCTGAATCAAGGGAGAGGTTCTAAAAGGCACTGTCCTAAAACCAGATTGGAGATGCACTTTGAGAATAGCAGAGTGTGTGTCCCCCAGGGGCTCCTCCATGAAAACAATGTGAAAACTGGCAAAAAGGGTCAAAACAACTTTTTTCAGAGCTCTGTAAATTTATCCAAGACTTGCAGCAACCCAAGCAGTCTTGATTTAAGGAATAAGATTGCATAGGGATAAAAGCAGAGGGTTGTCCATGCCCCTGACTTAGTCCCTTCCCTCTATCCCAGCTTCAAGTTTGCCTGGAAGTCTAAAAGCACATGGAAAGTATGAAACCAGTGAACAGCTGTACAAGGGAAGAAAGTAAACTGGAGTCCCCTGAAAAAGCCAGCCTCAGAAAATTGGCTGCTGTCTAAAAAGTCTCCATTGTTTTTATTGCTCTTCCTCAAGAACCTGTACTTATCCTTAAGGCATGTCACATTCAGTGACAATGATCTAACATGGCGATATGAGGTGGTAACCAGTAAAAGGAAACCTAGAGAATGGGATCTGTAAAGTTATGACGGACTAGTGAGAAGCTATGAGGCTGCACCTGCCCAGACCTGTATGTTTGCAAAAGTAAGGCCCTTACCAGGGTTTGTTCGCTCACCTTTGGCTGCTGTTCAGCCTTTGTGAAAGTGGGGAGTTAAGGCTGAGGCAGACACGGACTGCCCACTAGAGTACTGAGTATGCTTCACTACAACACACAGAAAGGCTGGGAGACTTATTCGTTCAGTGCTTTTAAGGAAATCCCTCTCCAGTTATCAGGCAATCAACATGCTAACTGAATAAACGAAAAGAATGCAGATGTCATAGAATTAATCAGCAAGTCCTTAAGCAAGCAGAGAGAAGAAAGACTTAGATATTTAATATTAAAAATGCCCCGAGTTCAACTACATAGAGAAATGGCTTAGAAGGTTAGGGTGCTGGCCCTGTAAGTCTGCCAACTCCGGTTTGCTTCCCAGAACACACATAAAGATGAAAGGAGAGAACTGACTCCACAGAATTGTCCTCTGACCTCCATGTATGTTATGGCATGTGCACACACGCACTTATAATAATAATAAAACTTTTAATTAAAAAAACAGGAAATGTGGTCTCAAAAAGACAATAAATAAATAAATAAATAAATAAATAAATAAATAAAATGCATCGGGGCGGGGAGGCAGCCATCTCTGGAACCAGGGCCTGGTTACATCAGGCTCCCTGCATGTGATCCCAGGTTCCGGTGGGAAGCCAAGTGCTTCTGAACAAAAGTGATGCCTTCTTATGGGGTCTGAGGGCCTTTTTATTAGACTTGACATGGGCAGACTCTTGTGCAGTTTTCCCACCAATTCTGAGGTCTATTGTTGCTAGAAGCAAAAACAAACAAACAAACAACTACAAAGTTTAAAATCATGGCTTTGATTTAACTGTTGAGTCAAATTGGAACACCAGACTGAGAATCAGATTTAGGTTCTGTCTCAGCTCTGTGCAAATCATGTCACTTCTCCACCTTACCCACCCCTCCAGCTAAAGCAGCAGTGCTTCTCTCCACCCTTCTTTAAAGCCTGGCATGCTTAAGGGGAGCTTGTAGATTACAGTAAAACTTTTTAGACTTTGTTATAAGAAAAAAATGAAATTCATAATCCAACAATGACACAATCTGGTTTTGTATCATTTATGGATCTGGAGGTATGGCTCAGTGGTAGAGTGTTTTCTTAATTGGCATATGTATGGATTTGGATTCAATCCCCAGTACCAATAAATGATAGATAGATAGATAGATAGATAGATAGATAGATAGATAGATAGATAGATGATAGACAGATAGATGATAGATAGATGTAAGTAAGTAAATCTTTCCCATTTGACTTCAGGATAGGGTGATGTGCAAGGGCCTAAGCAGGGAGTCAGGGACATCAGTGGAGAGGTTGTTGGAGAAATCTAGGCAAGAGATGATGGAGTTGCTAACTATGGCACTGACAGTGGATACAACAGAATAGATGAGAGCTATGTCCAGAGAATTCAGCAAAAAGTGACAGCTGACTAGCCAAAGAAGGAGCTGGCAAGGTCAAGGCAAAGATGTTGAGACTATTCAGTAACAGAGGGGAAGTAAACATATATGCTTATACTGAGTTCCATGTTTATGGGTGCTCAGAAGATGCCAAAAGGGGGCTGGAGAGATGGTTCCGTGGTTAAGAACATTGTCTGTTTTTGCAGAGGACCGGGGTTCCATTTCCAGCACCCACATGGTGGTTTACAACCTTCTGTAACTCCAGCTCCAGGGGATTTGAGGCCCTCTTCTGGTCTCTGAGGGCATTACCTGACACAGGTACACTTCCTCCAGAGTGGCAAAACACACATATGTATAAAAAATAAATAAGAGTTAAAAAAAAGAAATTGTTGTGCAGCCATGTCAAGTTTCCAAATCTGTGGTTAGATACGCAAGCCTGATGGGCAGAGATGTGAGCTGAGGATAACAAGGTAGAAGTTCCATTGATAACAAAGTGTTCACAAAAGCCATGCACAGACAAGACCTGCCAGAGCAGACGCAGCACTGTGGTGTGTGAGTTTTAATGGCCACCAGATGCAAGTCCACCAAGAACACAAATGCATGGGAGAAAATCTGGCAGATATCATCAGAATTAGAGAGGCCAGATGTAGAAGAAAAAATGGGCCAAGGGTTGTTCCATGCTGTGGGCTGAGTGTCTCCCAGACTTCATATGCTGCAACTAAATTAGGGATGGGGCCCTTAGGGGGTGATCAGGTCAGGAAGGAAGAGCCTGTAGATGAGATCACTAATCCTGTAAAGGCCTTGAGGAGCTGAGTTTGCCCTTTCTGTCCCTTCCATTGTTTGTCCCCTGTGGAGGACACAGCCACATCTTGGAAACAGAGTCCAGGGCCTCATCAGACACTGACAGTACCTGAGTCTTAGACTTTTAACCCTCACAACTGTGAGAAATGGTTTTGTGGTCGCAATTTCTTCTGAGATAAAGCCTTCCATCTTAGATGGAAGCTTGTTAAGGATATCTAAAGGAAGGTAAACAACAGGATATTCTAAGAGAAGAAAATGGGATGTTCTAAAAGGAAGTAAACAACTCAACAGCTTCAGGAAATCCCTGAAATTGACCAGGTTCACTAGGCCCTTTCTTCTCCAAACATATGTAAACCTTAAGGACTGACTGAAAGACACTCTCAGACCAACTAAGCTACCTGGAAAGGAATCTCTCCAACCTGTTGAGCTGCCTGTCTAGTACACTCTAGGTTTCCTGTTTTTGTGAACTATCCCCCTTTCTGGGGTGGGCTTTGGTGATGTAGCTGTCTTTGAGTCATTTCTGCTCCTGTAACTCCTCACCCACACTCTTACAAGTAACCCCAATAAAACACATCTGTTCACTAAGTTGGATTTTGTGCTATCCTTCCTTTGATCTGTCATTGGTTCCCTATCTAGGGTGAGATGTTTGTCTCAAATGTTACATAAGTCGCTCTCATAATAAAAATTATTTGCCCATTACGTATGGTTATTTCATAAAAGGCACATTTATACTATACTAATTCCATTACAACCTCAACTAAAATGATTGCCCAAGCCCCAGATGTTTGTGATAATGTTTATGTATAGAAAACCCACCAGATTTAGAACTGAGGCCTTTGAGCCTGCACTCTTCCACTTACTAAGTATATGACAATAGAAAAATTCTTTGCATCTCTGGCCCTTAGAAAACACAGCGTCCATATTCTTTGATTCCACATCCCGAGTAAATTTTTTTCAAAAGAAAAAAATTACTGTGTCTATACTAAATAGGAACAGATTTTTTTCTAATCATTATTCTCTAAACAATATAATATGAACCTTTACATAGATTCATATTGCACTGTATTTAATAAGTCATCCAGAAAGGATTTAAAGTATAGAGTAAGATGTACATAGGTTTTATGCTGATACAACCCCATTTTATAGAACCAACATGAGCAATCAGTAGGTGTGGGGATCGATGGAGGTTGGTGAACCAAGCACCATGGATACCAAGAAATGAGTGAGTTTATGCTTGTTTCTTTGTCCACTGAGCTGCTATGAGAATCAAACTTAAATGATATGTGGGAGTCCCATGCCTACATGAGTATGTCACTGCCCACTTAATAAGCTGTTGCTATAAAAAAACAGCAGGCTGTTAGAGGGAGCTGAGAGCTGTTGATTGCAAACTGGTCCAGGGTATCCAGAAGCCTGATGAAAAACAGACAAAGTGAGAGAAGCAAGGCTGCCTTAGAGACACTTTACATGCCTGCTTTGGTTCCCCTGGAAAAATGCCTTTAGGATGGACAAGAGAATGCTCCCCTGACTCACCAAGGGTGGGAGGGCTGGCACAGCTGGGGAAAGGCCCACAGGAAGTGTCCAAAGTTAAGCAGGACCATTTTTCTATTCTTTTTTAAAAATATATTTTGTTATTATTTACTTATTTTTTTAATTTTATGTGTATGAGTGTATTGCCTGCATATATGTGAGTGCACCTGTGTCGTGCAATGCCAAGGAGGTCAGAAGAGGGCTTTGGATTCCCCTGGAGCTGGAGTTAAGGATGGTTCATAGCTGCCATGTGGGTTCTGGGAATCGAACCTGGGTCCTCTGCAAGAGCAGTCAGTGCTCTTAACCGCTGAGCCATCTCTCCAGCCCCTCATTTTCTATTCTTATCAGCAACTGTGAGGTTTCTGTTTGTCAGAAACCCATCCATCAGTCCCTGGCCATCTTGTCACAGATGAGCCAGCCAGTGCTCACTTAGCCCCTCACCCAGTGCTTGGTGAGGGTCAGAAGCCACTGGACTTCTACAGTCACTGGAAGTCAGACACTCAGAGCTGTGGGGTTTTGCTTCACTTAAAGCAAAGTTAAAATGGTAGGCTTATCTCATTATCAGCACACTGCTCTGCACCTCATAACAGTATAGTTAATTATGCACCAACTTGAAAAATAAAATTTTCAAAATGTAGGCTTATTTCATTATTTACAAAGTAAGTGGCGCTGCTGCCTGCTGGCTAGTACTAAAGCTTTTCTGGCCCTCTGGGCTTTTTTAGCCATTGTTTCTCTCAGAGAAAAGACTGTCTGAGCTAATGCTCACTTAGTATACTAACTTACCTTGGGAAGAAGGAAAATAAAATTGGAGCTTCACTTTGGAGCCTGGAGAAGAGTTCCGAACGTGAAGCTAGCTGAGTTTAGTTCTAATCCTGATTCTGACTCTGGTTAAATTCCAGAACTTTCTGTATCTCCATGTGTTCATCTATAAAATTATTTGGGGGTTTATGATGGCTACTCTGGATCATTAACTTGATTTCAAATTACCCTGGAGACATGTCTCTGGGCATGTCTGTGAGGGTGTTTACAGAAAGGTTTAACTGAGGAGGGAAGATCTGTCGTGAACATGGGTGGCACCATCCCATGGGTCGTGGCCAGGGTTGTATAAAATGGGGAAAGTGAGCTGAGCAGCAGCGTTCATCACTCTCTGCTTCCTAACTGTGGCTCCAATGTGACCAGGAGCCTGCTGCTACCACTTCCCTGCCCTGAAAGACTCTGCCCTCAAACTGTGAGCCAGAAAAACCCAATCTTCCTCACATTGTTTTTTCAAGTATTTTGTGGCAGAAATATGAAAAGTACCTAATACCAAGACCCAGTGTCATTCAGGGAGCAGCCAACACTGGACAGTTTCCTGTTCCTCAAAACCTTGTCAGCCTCAGTCCACATGACAACTATCATCTTTTCATGAATTAAGATCACAAGATGTGAGAGCCCCAGGGTTGAAGCACAGCTAGATATTTGGCATATTTCAAATCAAAGGATCAAGCACAGCTAATAACATTATAAAATGGTTAGTGAACAGAGTGGACCGAAAGTAGCTCAAGCTGGAGGAAGGCCTGAGCTTGAAGGCATCCAGACCCATGTGATCATGTGACCTCAGGCCAGGAGCCAGCAGCCAGCCCCTGGGCCTTATCAGGCACCTTCCCAGCTATGTCACCACCAGCAGCTCCACTTCAGGGTAAGGAACTCAAGGGCCTCCCAGAATGCCAGGTTCAGGAGAACCTTGCCAAGTTGCAGATCAGAGTCTGGGGTGCCAGAGCTCCCTCTGTGGCTCAGAAGACTGTGTGGGGAAAGAGAAGATGAACGGCATGTACATTTGCACAGCCCTGTCTTCAAATATGAAATACCTCTGCTTAGCTCATCACAGAGTGAAAGGGAAAAATTCCTAAATATCTTTAGCTAGAGCTGCTAAAGCTGATTGTCACCTGCACAGAAACTTAAAACCTTCAGGATTTTATTAAAATTGTAATCAGTTCAGCTGCTTTTAAGTTGCTGGAGTTGCTGGAGGCTGTCCATGGCTAAAGGTCATCTACTTCTCCCAGTGCCCTTGTTGGGGAGAAAACAGTGCTTACTCATCACGTGTGTGTCCTGGTCCCATCCCTTGAGGGAGGGAGGGAAATAGGCCTATCAACTGTCAGCTATGATTGAGATGCTTTGCAGAGCAAGCCAGGGACAGAGCTCAGGACGTCCAGCTGAGGCTGGGAGAACTCCAGGCCCCCATCTGGTTCCTTGCTGTTCCCTCCATGTCCTGATTGATATGTCTCCCACCCTGTATGCAGAGCTGACTACACTGCCAGGCTTTCCCTGTGATTTTCAGGAAGGGCAGAGGGAAAGCAGGAAAAGGAGCCTACAACAGCTGCTAAAGATAATTCTCTATATTTACTTTTTAAAAATTTATTATTTTATATGTATGAGTGTATTGCCTGCATGTATGTTAAGTGCACCCGTGTTGTGGAACTGGAGCTATGGACGGTTGTGAGCCACCATGTGGGTGCTGGAAATCAAACCTAGATCCTCTGCAAGAGCAGCCAGTGTTCTTAACCACTGAGCCATCTCTCCAGCCCCCAATGTTTACTTTTTAAAAAAATTACTTTGGGATTACAGAGAACTCAGTTTTGCAGCATCTCATCCCAGAGCGACCACTAGCACCTGTCACCATGGAGAGAACCTGGCTTGATTCCTATCCCCCACTGCTCCTCCATCTAACCTACTCTCACTCTTGAGGACTCACTCACTCTTATATACTCACTGCTTGATTCAGTGGCCGCCATGGTCCATAGACCACCAAGCCAACAAACTGCCCCAATCCATTCCATTCTGAAATAGAGTCTGAATAGATTTCTGCTTGCTGAACCACCCTCAAGGGTCTACCATGAAGAGATTTTCAAGAGAATTTAAAAAGCTGCCATCTTTCCTCCTATAGGTGGTCTTCCTCATAGTGGTTTCTCAGTGGCTGTTCCCAGGAGCTGATCCTAAGCTTCGGTGGCAGCCTTCCAGTCTCTGTACTGCCTTCTAGTCAGGAATCATGTCCTCCTGACCAAGACACTGAACTTCTCTTTTGAGTATGTTGAGGCTCAGCAAATGATGCCCCAAGTGTGGTGTTGCATGGTCTGTTTTAAACTGAAGGATGCTGGAGGGCCTCGGAAGCAAAGTCTCCCTCTGACCATGTCCTGCTTCCTTCCTTTTTTTCCCCAAGGCAGGAAACTCAACTTCTCTTCCCAAGAACCAGCCACAAACCCCAGAAATGTGACTCTAATCTTTTCCTGCCAGCTATGAAGAAATGGGTCTGCTCCACCTTGTCTGATCATGAGACCCTCATACCAGGGGTTCCTGACCCAAACCCAAGAAGAAGGGGGCACCACACCACCAAGGAGGGCTCTTAGGCTGTTTCCATCTGCTCAAACACTTACCAGTCACCTTCCCACACACGTTTTTTCAGCATTGAACCTGAATATAAAAGTGATTTTCCTTGATTTGGAGGTCCTTGATTAAATAAATCTGTTGTGCCTTCCTTTTACCCATCTGTCTTTCATCCTAGGACTCTTGTCCTGTGAGAGGGAGGGGAGGGATCTCACCTCTTTGATCCTACAAAAGCGATCGTCTCTTCTTTTGTGTTCTTAGTGCCTCATACTCAAGCCTGGATTGCCTGCCTCAGACTGTGGCCCTCATATTCAAGCCTGGTCATTGTCTTCGTCCCCAGGCCCAGCCATCACCATGGGGCAGAGCAATCTTCCCAAAACTGGATGCAGAACACCCAGATTAATGACTTCCCCTTGTTTCCGTTGTCAGATAAAGTACAGGATGTTCAGTTAAATTTGGATTTCACACAAATCACTTTTTAGTATGACTATGTTCTGTGCGATATTTAGGACATACTTATATTAATAACTATTTGTTGTCAATATAATGTTGTCTATTGTCTAATCTGATATTACCCCTTGCCCAGCTAACAGAAGTCAAAACCACTCACGTATGTTGGTGGCTATCTGTCATCTGACCTTTTACTCCATCCTTTCGCCCCTACAGCTTAGAGCCAACCAGTGTACTCTGGATTACTGGCACTGATGTTCCTCTGGCTCAGTTTCCTTTGTGGCTTCTTCTCTGACTTAAATGTGGCCCCACTTTAAATCTTCTCTTTCCTAGGTATCCGTCCCTGATCTCTCTGAGTTCTAACTCAGAGTGTTTGTTACTATACGGCTGTGACATGGTGAAGAGGCTTGGAGATGTTAACTGTACGTTCCAGGCTCCAGAGCACTAAAGAGCTAGGGTCTGCAGTCACGTTGTAACATCCAACAAAGTCAGGTTCTTAAGGCTCCCTGTCAGTGCTCACAAAGACTGCTCAGCACAGCCCAGGGACAAATCCCGTCCCTGTAGGAAGCTGTCTATAGGACAGAGAATAAAAAAGTCAGCACAGTCAACGTTCATGAAAGGCTATGAGGACAGCAGGAGGGCCTTCCCTCTTGGGTCTAGGGTCCACCTGATGTCCTTCTTTGGGCTGAACACTATATCCCTGCAGCTGTGCCCACAAGGCAGGGCATCGAGACTCCTTAGTGCTTCCTGCGGAAGAAGATATGATGGCCATGTCTATAATCTCAGCATTTGAGAGGTTAAGTGGAAGATTGTGATTTCAAGGCCAGCCTGAGCTACATAGTAAGACTGTCTCAAAAAGTAGGACAAACAAATGAAACAAACCAAAATGTCAAAAAGCAGATACAAGGGAGTGGAGGTGTAGGTCAGTGGATGAACAACTGTCTATTAAGTGTAAGGCTCTGGGTTCCATCCCCAACATCAACCAAACCAAGCCAAAAACTAAACCTAATCAAACAAAAAACAGAAAGAAAGGCACTTGACTGAGCTCTGCCCTGAGGTCTCCACCAGGTCCATCAATATCAGCAGCCCAGCCCCACCTATCCTTTGCTCTGAATTCTGTGCTGGGAGGAGCCCTGTGAGGTTGAGCTCAGTGTTAATCACCTCAGATCTCATCAATAGTGTAGTCATCAAAACCCAGTCTAAATCTTGGTCTTCCCAAGCTAGGTTGGCTACCTTTGCCTTTGTGTTAGCTTTATGGTAATTTGCAATCACATACAAAGCAAAAACCCTGAGGGAGTGAGGGAGGAAAGATTTCTTTTGGTTCACCATTTTTAGTGAACACTGGGGAGTGTGTGAGGTTGGGGCCAGGCATAACCGTTACAGCCATAGTTCTAGTTGCCTGCTTCCTCCAGGTAGGCCACACAGACACCTCCTAAAGTTGCCAGAACTTTGCAAAACAGCATCCATACCCTCCCCACCCCCAGGACCAAGTGTCACACAGGAGCCTGGTAGGGCCATTTCAGATTCAAACTGTAACAGGCCGTGCTTTATCCTGTGACTGGTAGATTTTAGGTCAGCTTTCAGCATCCTTTGAATCCTGATTCTGACAACTATTAATTTGTCTCCTTGGTCCCCCACCCCCACCCCCCGCCCAAAATCTGGCAGGAATCCTCGCAGCGAGCAGGAGCAGCAGCTAAAGTACGGTAGAGTGAGTTTCTTCAAGAAAAACAAGAAGCCTCTATTTGCTTGAGATCTTGAATGTAAAAGCAGACCCGTCTCAGAAAAACTTTCCTGGTAAGTTCCTCAGACAGTGCAAGCTTGCAAGTGACCAGGCGTAGTCTGAATCCCTTCCTGGGCTCTCAAAAGAACTTTCCCCGCAGGACAAATGCCTCCTGGGGCTGCACCTGGGGCGCCCTCCACCCTTCCCTCTTTCCACCCACATCTCACCAATGACTGAATTGTTCGCCTCCCTTCTCAGCTCCTCCAGGGTGTTGCTAAGTTACAGAAGACAATGAGGACCAGCTTCGGGAGCTCTTTACAATTCCAGTCACGAGCTGCACTTTTAGCCCCCTTTTCTTTTCCCGGGAGCACTAGGAAATGTTTTTAAACTATAACGATCGGAACAGGCGGCAGAGGTGCCTGTCCTCGCAGTGGCTCTTGCAAACTGCACAAGGGAACAGACATCACAGAAATCCATGAAATGCTCAGTTGGATCCCTGCCCGCTGAGGAAAATGTTCGAAAAGCCATTAAATGCCTCAAGATAGGAACTGTTTGCAGGGTGACAGGGGATGCAGTTAAACTCCCCATTCTAAAGCGGCTGGGGGAAGCTGTACCTGCTGCTGCTGGACACTATGGCTCCCAAAGTCCTTTTGCCTGAAAAGCCACGATTGCAGGGCAGATCAAGAGAGCAGTTTTAGTCTGCTTTGATTAATTTTACACACACACCCAAACACACACATATAATACTGTTCTCTGAGCAAAGGACAGAAGACAGACTCTAAAGTTTCAGGAATACTATTATCTCCCACCTGCAGCCTCAGAGAGCGCTAACCACCCTCCTGCCCCGGCCTGGGGAGGGAGACACAAGCAGCCTTCCTTGGTCCTGGCAGATTGTGACTTGCAGGGCCCAGCTTCCTCACACAGCCCGATAAAGTAGGCTGAGGCCATTCTTTTATACAGCAGGCTGCTGTCCCCACACTATTTTGTGTCTGCTCCCCAACTGGTATTGATGTAAAACCTGATGGAATATTCCAGGAGAATAAGGGTTTTAATCCTTGTTTTCTCTCTTTTCATGTTTCTGTACCAACTTGTGAGTACCGAATGCTGGCACTCACCCAGTTCTTGTCTATGGTCTTGCCCCCCTCTTCCTCTTTCTGTTTTCCTCAAGTGGAGACTTTCACAATGACTTTCAGACAGAGGATTTTAAAAAAATTTTTTTCTTTTATAAATTTATAGTATTTGCCTGATTTTAAGACTTTATTGACAGCCAATCAATATGTAACTTTCTCACTGTAACCCAATGTCTGAGGTATAAAAGATGCTACTTTCCTTCAGGGTCCAGATTTTGAGGCTTGAGCTTGCTGAACCAGGCTGCGGCCTAAATAAAATATCTGCTTCCTGTACACTCCCAGTGTCCTGCCTGATCTTTTCTGCGACAGTATCACACACTGACCTATAGGAGGGATTGTGCTTGTCCTTGGGTGTCTCTGTTGTTGACAGAGAGACCGTCTACCTGCGTGCTCTGAACCGGCCCTGTCCCCTTCATTTACCTTGCTATTCTCAGTAGCCTGTAGGCACCGCTGCCCTGGGGAGAAGTGATTTTTAACAGACACAAAATGGTCTTTAACCATGTAAATGAATTTTCAGACTCCAGTGGAAGCTCTGATTATCTAGTCCACCTTGGAAGGCATGGGCCATTCCAACCATTACATAGTTAGATTTCCAGTATGACGTCCAGGGAGAAAAACAGAAAAATATTTTTGTAAAAGCATACAACAGAGATCTCCAGAGAAGGCAAACTCTTTACTGAGATTCCTTAAAAGATTTTGCTATGTTGTTGTGCAACCATCTCATTTTGTGTCTGTTTGTAGCTGAATACAAGTGTGTCTGTGATCTCTGGACACCCATATGATGGGCAAAACTCTCAAAGTTGAAGGCTGATTGCAGGAGAGGTCTCTGCCAGGACCACCCACCCAACCCTATCACAGCTCTGTGCACTGTTTTAATAAGGCAAACCAGCACGTTGGCTAGTGTCTACCTTTCTTTTTTAAAAAATAATATATTTTATTAAATTTTTGTGTATTTCATACATAAAATCATCTTTATACCCCCTTCCCCCTTCCCTTTAGTACCCTCCAATGAATGTCTACCTTTCAAATTTCCCTGAGCTCTCCTAATACCAGTGATGGAGGCCAGGGCAAATCCCATCCCTGCCTTAGCGCAGCCATGTGCCTCTGAATAAGGAGTGCAATCTATCTGAATCTCAGGATCCTGGATGAGGAGATGGTGCTCTGGGCCTTGTGAAGATGGAAGTATTTCAGATCCTGTGTGCAAATAATGAGCGCAGCAGTGGGTAGAAAGTAGATGCTCAACACATGGTCGTGGACTCATCCGTGCTGTTAGATTCCAAGTTGATGCATATGAAGAGACGTTCGGCCTGCTGGTATGACTGTGAGTGGTGCAGCCATTTGAGAGCAACACAGCAGCTGAAGGTGACCTAGGTGAGCATGTGACCTCTGACCCTCTGGTCACTCTTGGGGAGTCTCTGGAAGCACACCAGCACCAGGGAATGGGACTCAGGTGACTCACAGAAGGATCTTGTGTTGGCGTGGAAAGCGAAAAGAGTGCGAGGCTCAACCCAGGGACGCAAACAAAAAAATTGGAGGTGTCAGCTGAAGACCATCTGAAGGCCAAGCAGACAAAAGAATAAGCTAGAGGGTTCATGCGCAGCACCTGACTACGCAAGATTTTAAACAGCGACACAGGAAAATTCACAGCACCATAGTACTGATGTGCACTTAAGTATTCATTTACCCACATGCAACAGCTGTGTTTTCCACATATGCACAGATATACAAGGCTGTGCTCCAAATGTTCTGTGAGTGCATGGGGGTAGGGAGAAGGGCCAAGTGGTGTGGGGAAGACGTGAGAAAGAGGGTAAATTAAAACACGGTAAAGGGCTTGTATAGACTAGTGCTAAGTGTTACATAATTAACCCTTCGCCTTGTGTTAAAAAAAAAAAAAGAGTGTTTTCTATTATGAGGCTTGGCTGTATTTTTTTTAACAAGTCTAATTTTATTATCAGTTCAATGGAAAAGGCGAGCTGGAAGTCTCTGAGAGTCCTGGCTTTTGTTTTAACTCATCTTTATATCCATAACCCTTAGCACATCACTTAAGCATGCAGCAGGCAGGAAATAGATGCCAGGTGAGTAAATGAAACATTGATACCCACACAGGACGTTTCTCCCTATGCTTCACAGGACCCTGGGCTGACCAAAGGGAGCACGAAGAACTTAGTGGGACTACAGATATTTGTGGCAGCTGAGAAGGAAAAAAAGGGCTGCTGGAACTGGTTTCTAACCTCTGAAAAAGTGGGTTTATTCTCAGGAAGGTGAAAAGGCTGAAATGGAACAAGGAACAGCCCTCAGCAATACTTGCAGTGCGATTAACAAGGGCTTGGGCTCCTTGAACACCATAGAACTGGAATGAAGGTGGCTGCTGCTCCCCTCTGTGATTTCCAGGGGAAGACACACAGTATGTCACGCCATATAATTGATATTCTGTGACATCAAGGTCAGAGGCTGTATCCCAGCCCTAATTGCAAATTTAAGGGGAAATTGCCTTTCAAATGACATAAAACACGCCAAGACTGATGGATTCCAGCATCTAGCCTGGCCAGGCTTCAGTCCCAGCACATGTGTGCAGGGGACCCCAACTCTCCTGTCTATATCTGTGCCTTTGAGGCGAGAATGCATTATTTGAACATTTGATTCATTCTGAAGCAATACACCCGTGATAGAAATAGCTAGGTTCAGGCCAAAATCACTCATTTTAATAAATCCTTGGCATCCGCATAATCGCCCCACAGCGGTCCCTTTCACAGCGGGAGGCTTTCCAACATGCTGTTATGTCCCCATTGTTTGTTTATAGCAATAAAACTCTCTGGACCATTCTTCAAGAGTCTTATCCCAGCACTTCTGTTTTGACATTCAGTCAAATGAAGGAGATAGATGGTGAGGATGAACTCTGGGACTGAAAGGGTTTGGAATTTGCATTCGCCAGCTTTTGATAAGGAGCCCAGCGGGGTGAGGTTTTCTTATTTCAGTATTTTCATTCTCTGTCTGTTGGGGGTACTGAACTTTGCATACAAAACCCCTCATTTCTGTTCTGAGATACTGGAATTTTGAAAACCACAAATCAGCCCCTAAGCAGGCAAATCTGTTCTACCTCCACTTAAGAGTCTTCTGGACAGAGATGGCCTGGGGAGGAAGGTCACCCCTGTGATTTATCATAAACAGCATGTATACACCCCAGGAAAGCACTGTCCTTGTGGGAGAGTCAGAGGTCAGGCCAGGGTAGGGTCAGGAAGAAACAGACGGCCATAGATCAAAGGTGCAGGGATACAGGTATATAGGATGGACACAGCTAGAGATCTGGTGGCAGCAGTCTAGAGACCAGAGTTAATAACATTGGTGGTACACTGGCAATTTGCTGAGAGCAGATTTGAGGTTCTCTAATGATGAAAGAACGGGGAGGCAAAGGGAAGGGGAGAGCAAGAAACGGGATGGGAAACAAGTAAATGCAGTTGTCCGTTGTATCTAAGGGGACTTGGTTCCAGGGTGGCCCCATCCCACCATGTGACTACAAAAGTCCAAGGATGCTGAAGTCATAAAATAGTATCAAAGTGGCATAGAACCTATACACAGCCTCCCTCATACTTTAATCTCTACACTGCTTACAATGCCTAACACAGCACAAACATCGTATAAAGCGTCACTGGACTGTATTGCTCAGAGAATGACAACAAAGGTCTGGAGTGCTCAGTGCAGATGCAGTTTTCTTCCCCCTGAGTATTTTCTGGGTATGACAGACTGACTCCGAGGTGCAGAAGCTATGGGTCCAGGGAGCTGAGAACATGTGAGATGATGGCATATTAATTTACTCGTGTAGCAACCACTTCACTAGCACATGTCTATCAAAGCCAATATGTCCAAACTTCATGTTGTATGCCTTAAATACATACAATACAAAAAAAAGAAGTAAAGTCCAAGAATGGCCCCTATGTGTGGCAGAGGCCCTCAACAGCTAGACCAGTCAGGGAAGTTCAGCCAGTCTCCCAAATGGAAAAGACTAGATCAGTAGTCTACCACCTGCCCCCCAACCCTCCAGCTCTGGCCTTTCTGTAATTCGCTGTCCATTAGAAAGCCAGGGTGATCTTTTCAAAGACGAACTTGGATTTTCTTCTCAGAATCTCCTTCCACAGTTTCCCAGAGCTCTTGGTATAGATAAAGCCTTGGTTTACAAAGTATTCTCGTACTTGTTTCTCTCTCCAGTGTCATGTTACCTACTAGTATCTGTGGCCTTGCACACTGTGTTCCTGCATACCCCAGGGCCTTTGTACTACCTGGGATGCTTTCCCTTTCATCTTCTACTGCTTCCTCCTCACCTTCCAGTTTTCAGGTGAGTGCCACTTCGACTGGAGCTCCTCTCTGACTCTCTGATTTGATCAAATCCGTTGAATGCTTTTGAGAGCCACAGGCCTTCCTTAGAAGACTTCCCCAATGAAGGGATGATTTGGTAGTGTGGTTTACCAAGAAGATACTAAACAGTGACAGATACTACACACAAGTCCACAGTGCCCAGAACAGTAGGGGAAGATGTAGGGGACATTTATTTCCTAACTTCTGGTGGGCCACTGGCTGATGGAATGAGCAAGCTGGGGCTGATATCCCCCATCACACAGCTAGAAGACAGACTCAGGGTGCAGATGGGAAAGCTATATGTGCCTAGCTGGGCAACTGACCTCAAGATTATGCATGCAAGAGAGCAATGTCCTTGATCAAGGGGACAACTCTCTCCTTAACACAGTTACAGCAAATAGCATCAACTTACTTCCAAGTGTCTCTCGTCTGCCAGGTGCTGTATGGGAGCCCTATGCATGTTATTTCTAGAGGTTAAATGTGTAGACTTGAAGTCACACTGACTGCTGTGGTTTATCTTGAATATGCAAAAGACCCATGTAAAGGCACAGTTTCTATCCTGTGGCTAGGCAGTGGACAGGCTTCCTCCACTATGTGCTCCTGCACTGTACTGCCACAGGCCCAAAGCAACTGTGCCAAGAAATAGTAGTCTGCAACCTCTGAAACTGTGAGCCAAAACCAACGTTGACTCCTTTTAAATTGATTGTCTTGGGCATCTTGTCACAGTCTTGGAAAATGACTGACATACTGTTAGAAGGCTGGTAAGAAACACCTTTAAAAGCTCATCCCAGGTGCAATCTTCTTTCCTGAGGATTTCCCATCTATGACATGTGAATCTGAGGGTGCAGAGATGTGGATACAGAGTGCCGACTGTATATAAGCTCCAGGATATATCAGGTTTTTAAATTTAGTTTATTTTTTTATGCGTATGAATGTTTTGCCTATAGATATGTGTGCCTGTGTCAGACAATGCCTGTGGAGGTCAGAAGAGGGCATTGGGTCTCCAGAACTGGAGCTACAATGGTTGTTTGGTACTATGTGGGTGCTGAGAAATGAATCTCCAGTTCCTCTGGAAGAGGAGCCAGTGATCTTAATCACTGAGTCATCTCTCCAGCCTGCATTCCCCATCTATGTTGCAAATGATGGGATTTCGTTCTTCTGTGCCTTACAAATACCAAATGGTCTTTATCGATCCATCAGTTGATAGACAGTTAGGTTGGCTCTGTTCTTCGGGATGGTGCTGCATGAACAGGGGGTACAGATGCGTCTTCTACCTGCTGTTTTCATTCATCTCATTCAGATATGTGCCACGTTCTGGATTTCTGTTTCACAATAAAGTGACTATTGAGGATGACAATGTACTGTTCCTGTTTTAGGTCTCACTCTAGCTCAGGCTGGCCTCAAACTTACAGTAGCTCTTCTGCCTCAACCTCCTAAGTGCTGGGATCACAGCTATGCTAGGCCTATCTTCTGTGTATTTCATTTAAACATTTACTTATTTATTTCTATTTTATGTGTGTTTCCCCTACATTTATGTAAATGTACCACGTGCATGCAATGCCCACAGAGGCCAAAAGACATGGGATCTCCTGAAACTGGCATTATGGGCTGGGAACCAAACCCTGGTCCTCTGTAAGAGCAGTCAGTACTCTTAACCACTGAGCCATCTCTTCAGTCCCCTTCAAAGTAGTGAGAAGAATGCATTTTAACGTTTTTGCCAAAAAGAAATGGTAAATATGTGAGGAGGCAGACAGGCCCACCTTTATTTGGGCATTACAGAATGTATATATGGTTCAAACTAGCAGCATGTGGTCCCCAGGAAATATGCATTTTTATATGCCACTTTAAGAAGCTATAATTCCCCATGCCTTAACCCCACGAGCAAAGTCAGGAGTGTGGCTGGGGACAGGAGGCTACTTCAGCAGTCCTCAGATCCAGGTCAGGACTGGTCCCAGAGCAGGTCTGCAGGAGGGACATGTGGAACCTATCCCATTCCCATGCACCGGTCAGGCGATCTGGTGAGGCTCCAATCGCACAACAGAGAAGATGGAATCCTGACTCAGCCCGAGCCAGCAGTCCTTCCTCGTAGAGTCACGGTCACACAGAGATCAGGGTCCCTTCTGTGTTGCTTGACAGTGTGGCAAGTCCTTTATCTCCCAGTTCAAACCCAAGGTTATGCCTTGTTCTTTTGTTCCAGGGGAACACATGCACTCGTCAGATCCTGGCTTCCATCTTTGGATGCAGAGACAATGGCCTCTGTCACGGCAGCTCAGCTCCTCTGTGAATTCTCCCAGCTCCAGTGGACTGATGTGAGTTTCATTCCTGTTTCTATTGCCTGTGGGAAAACTCATTCCAGGTTCCAAAGAACTTTTGGAGTGGAGCTGTTCATAAGTTGGGCACTGCCTGCATGGTAGAATAAGCCTATCTGCTACTAGAAGGTCCAAATATGATGCTTTGGTGTTACTCTACCCTCTCTCAATCCACAAGAGACGGTATTTAGACACAAGCTGGTGACAATTGTGAAGCCATCTCACATCAAGCAACTCTGAGTCCTCTCAACACATGAATCAAAGAGAAAGGGTTATCTCTATACTTATTTTTATTTCTTGTGGTGCTGGGAATGATGGAACCCAGGACCTTGTGCATGTGGTAAGGATGCCTCACCCTCAGGCCCTTTGACATTTTCATACATGTATACAGTTGCTATGATCATATTCATCCCCTTCCTGTTGGCCCCCTGCCACCCCTTCCTACCTTCCTAAATAGTTTCTCTCTCTCTGTCTCTCTGTGTCTGTCTGTCTTTCTCTCTCTCTGTTTTAATCTAGATTCCACATTTTTTTTTTTTTTGTGCAGGGTCTTATTGTGTAGTCCAGGCTGGTCTCTATCTTCCAAATCTCCTGCCTCTGCCTCCCAAGTACTGCAGCTATTTTTAACTGAAAATGTCATTCTGCCAGGATAACATATGTCAGCCCATCTGGAAGTTAACCAATCCCTGAGGCCCAAGGACACTGTCTGCACTACCATGGGATCTCACTTTAATCTGGCACCCAGCCTATTGGTCTGGTGGCTGTTGGGAAAAAAAATGAAATACCTTGATGAATGCTGTAAGAACTCTGCATTTTGATAGAAAACTCTGTTTAAAATGTTGATTTAGATTTACTTGCTAAGCTTGCCTGTTCTGCCTGATTGTATCTACCACACATGGATGATTAACCTAGTTGAAATGCTAAGAATTGAAGTGCTGTAAACCTCCTTCCTGGACCCTGGACCC
>NW_008360316.1:3739652-3749945 GCF_000622305.1 Nannospalax galili | reverse complement strand
ATGTTGGGAAAAAAAATGAAATACCTTGATGAATGCTGTAAGAACTCTGCATTTTGATAGAAAACTCTGTTTAAAATGTTGATTTAGATTTACTTGCTAAGCTTGCCTGTTCTGCCTGATTTGTATCTACCACACATGGATGATTAACCTAGTTGAAATGCTAAGAATTGAAGTGCTGTAAACCTCCTTCCTGGACCCTGGACCCCAGACTCAGTTGCTTTACAATGTGTCCTGTAGGCCTGTTTGCACATACCAGATAACCGATAAGGAACAAAGAGAAGGAAGTTGCACCAGGCTTACACCAGATCTAGCCTTCCTGGAAAAGATGTTTAACCGAAACTATAGCTTTTAGAAGATGTTTGATCAAAGTGTCTGCTGAGGAATGCTTTTTGTGTAATGACTATGTGGGCCTATATAATCTGTATCTGAAACTGAATGGGGGTCGATCGTTCTGACCAGACTTGCATGTCTTGGGAAACCGGTCGACCCCAGCCGGCTGGAAAGTAAAGACTCTGCTTGATTTTTACATCTCCAATCCCGTGTATTTGTTATCTGGAGGGGACCCATCGAGTCACGGACCCTAACAGTGGCCCCTGCCTTCTTTTCTAGGGTTGGAGTAGGGAATTTCCTTTTGATTACGTGTGACATTCTTATGTGTCTAGGTTTTTGTCTTCCTGTAAACAGAATTCTTCCCTCACTCCTCCTTCCTTCTCTCCTCCCTTCCCCTCCCCTTTTACCTTAATTCTCGTTTCCTGCATCCCCACAGCGGTACCTAGAATCTGGAACCAGAGACACAGAACCCAAACGTCCTGTTCTCATGTCCCACATTCAGCTTGTTTGTGGGTGGTCAGTTATCTTAGTTAAAATGGAGTTAGGCTGGGCTTGGTGGCACATGCCTTTGATCTCAGCTCTTGGGAGGCAGAGACTGGTGGTTCTCTCTGAGATTGAGGTTAACCTAGTCTACATATCGAGTTCTAGGCCAGCTGGGGCTACAGGGAGACCCTGTCTCAAAAAACAAAAACAAAGAACAAAAAAAAAGAAGAAGAAAAGGAAGGAAGGAAGGAAGGAAGGAAGGAAGGAAGGAAGGAAGGAGGGAAGGAAAAAGGATGGATTTCTGGGGCTAGAGATACGGTTCAGTGGTGAAGAACACTGTTGCTCTTGCAAAGGACTGGGGTTCCATTCCCAGGATCCACATAACATCTTTTAACTGCCTGTAACTCCAGTTCCAGGAGATCTGACACCCTCTTCTGGCCTCCTTAGGTATCAGGCATGCACATGGTACACATACATACATGTAGTCACTCACACACACACACACACACACACACACAAACACATAAAACTAACCAACTAAATCTTTAAAAAAAAATTGTCTAGGGGTAGTGGCACAAACCTCCCCTCCCAGAGCTCATGAGGCTGAGGCAGGAGGACTGCCATGAGTTCGAGGCAAGCCTGGGCTATGTAGTGAGCCTCTGTCTCAAAACACTGAAAAAAGAGAACTTTGTTGCATGGTTTTGTACACATATCAAAACAAGAATAAAGAAACAAGGGAACAATCCATAAATGTACATATTTTCTTTTCCGTTCCTGGGGTCCTCTTCTCAGACATGGCCACTGCTACTGACTAAGCTGTCCCATGGGCGTGCCTGTCACTTGACGCAGCGCCAGGCAGGCAGCTGTGACCAGGCACATGCAGCAAATCACTCTTCTCCCATGAGAAGTTAAGTCTGCAACATTTACGATCAGTACACATTCAACTTCATTCAGCTTTGGGAGGAAAATTACAGAGCTGACTTCTCAGTGGGTCACAGTCCTTGTCTATGAACTAGAACTTGTTCTTTGCCAGTTGCCTAACAGAGAGAGAGAGAGAGAGAGAGAGAGAGAGAGAGAGAGAGAGAATGCTCTACTTGGTACATGTGATGCATGACAGACGCAGATTTTGAATATCCCCAAGCTGGATTCTGCAGTCTGAGGCCGCTCTGTAAAAATCCCAGCTGTGAGCTATAGGGATCCTCTTTCCACCTCAGGTCAACACAGTGCAGTTCGGTAGCACAGCACTTCTCTGGCGGGTATTAAGTGAAGAAAACATAGCATGCTGCAAGCTTGTTGCTTCATCCCAGGCTCTCTAACAACTTCCCAGTCAAGCATACATGTTGATGGCACTAAGTGTCTCCAGCCATGGCCTGTGGTCATGGTCCACACGTATCCCAGGAGAGAAATGAATGCAGCCCAACATACCTGTAGGTGATGTCATATCACAGTGCTAGAAGACCGGATACCCCTGGAATGAACTTCAAAGTCAAGCTTTGCTCTGCTTTACAGGTAGAAAAATGCGTTTCCATGTGGGGAGAGTCACCAGCTCAACTTGGACAGCAAAGCTTTAAGACACTGGTATTTTCTTTTCTTTTTATATTTATTTAAAAAAATTTTTATGTGTATGAGTGTATTGCCTGCATGTATGTAAGTGCACCTGTGTTGTGTAGTGCCTACAGAGGTCAGAAGAAAACGTCAGATCCGCTGGAACTGGAGTTACAGACAGTTGTTAGCTGCCATGTGGGTGCTAGGAATCGAACCTGGGTCCTCTGCAAGATCAATTAGTGCTCTTAACCTCTGAGCCATCTCTCCAGCTCCAGACTGATATTTTCAGGCACACCATTTCCTTGTGTTATATTTGTTTTTTTGTATTCTAGATACTTTTTAGTCCTAGATGCCTACAAAAATGATTTCTTCTACTGTAATTTCTCTTCTTCATGGAGAGAAAGACCAATAAAGATTTGGAAGTAGGAATCACTGCTGGCTTGGCTCTCCTCTTCACCTGAGCTGTCCCTGTGGGACACAGATGTCCCAGGGCCCAGTACAAAGGGAAGGTGTGCTTCCTGCCTGGGTCCTTTAAAACTTGAGATGGAGCAAGGTAAAAAGTTTTCATTCTTTTTTTTTTTTTTGGTCTTTTTTGAGACAGGGTCTCCCTGTAGCCCCAGCTGTCCTGGAACTCACTATGTAGACCAGGCTGGCCTTGAACTCACAGTGATCCTGCCTCTGCCTCCCGAATGCTGGGATTAAAGGCATGCGCCACCATGCCCAGCTGGTTCACTTATTTTTAATTTTATGTGTATGAGTGTTTCTCCTGCATGGATATAAGTGTACCCGTGTCATTCAATGCCCATAGAGGCCAGAACAGAGTGTCAGAACCCGGAAAACTAGAGTTACAGATGGTTGTGAGCTGCCATGTGGGTGCTGGGAACTGAACTTGGGTCCTCTGTGAGAGAAGTCAATGCTCATAACCACTAAGCCAGCTCCACTTAACTTTTATAAAGCTGAATTCTCAACGTTGTCCTTACTATTCCACTTGCACAGAGGGAAGCAAGGCCAGCATTGTGGTTAATCTAATCAGCAAACACAAGGTACCTGGCTATCATGTGGGCTTTAGAAATGCCAGGATGTTTTAGTGTCATACTTAACCATGGAGTTTATTTAAACCCTTGTCCCTGTGGAAAGAGTCTTTCCCCCTTCGTTAACATTTGCTTTATTTTTAAATTTTATTTGCCTGACAAATACCAACTGAGTGCTTGCTATTGGTTCCACGAAGAACAGATATAAGGTCTGTACCTTCTTGGAACTTGAGTTTTATTGGGGAAGGGGCTGTTATAAACGAGAAGCAAACTAATATGAAATGTCAGGGAGGAATAAAGACTAGAGCAGGTATGGGGATAATTGAGCGGCCAAGAAAGGCCTTTATAAGGGAAGACCTTTTCAGGGAGATGTTAGCACATAAAGGACTGCCTTTCCTGATAGCAGGCGCAGTGTTGTAAACCACAGTGACTGCGGACAGAGCATCCAGAAGCTCACAGGACAGCACACAGACTGGTGCTTTGGACCCCAGTTCCACCCCAGAAGCAGCTTCCCTACCATCTAGGACAATTTTATAGTGCTTTCTCTCCCCGTCATTAACATGTGGAGGATAAAGATTCCTAACTCACAGGAATGGTGCAAAGTTCAAAGGAGTTACACTATATGTTACACTGTATGTTACAATTGTGCCTGACACAGTAATCTCTACGCAAAGGTTAGTTATTATTATTAGAATTTAAAATGCTAAGTATAGGCCTGGAGAGATGGGTCAGCAGTTAAGAGCACGTGCTTGTAACTGGATGAGCAAGTTAAGGATGAAGATGAGAATGGAGTTTGGTTCCTAGCACCCAAGTCAGGAAGCTTAAAATCACCTATAACACCAGTTCCAGGGGCTCCCATGCCCTCTTCTGGCCTCTGTGGGCCAGAAGACACATACATACTCACACATATAAGTATAAATAAAAATAAATATTAGAAAAAAAGTGCTAAACACAAACAGCCATGTTCATAATTCTTCACAATAGCCAAAAAGATGCAAACTATCTAAAATCCATTATTGGATGAATGGACAGAGAAATGCAACGGAATAGCAATTGGCCTTTAAAAAGAAGAAAATTGAGCACATTCCATAGCATGGGTGAATTCTGAAGGACACAAGCCAGTTATAAAAAGACAAATGCAGTCGGGTGTGGTGGCACACGCCTTTAATCCCAGCACTCGGGAGGCAGAGGCAGGCAGATCTCTGTGAGTTCAAGGCCAGCCTGGTCTACATCATGAGTTCCAGGACAGCTGGGGCTACAGGGAGACCCTGTCTCAAAAAGACCAAAAAAAAAAAAAAAAAAAAGACAAATGCTTGAGCTAGTTGTATGCATATTTGTCAGTAGGTTGTTAGACTAATATGATTCCCTCTGTTTTTTTTTTTTTAACTAGCTAGGCATTATTATCTCTTTCATTGTCTAACCCTTCCACCATGGCTTCCCCATTTTCCCCATTTCTCCCTTAATAATACCCTTCTCCTATGGTCCCACCTCTCTTGAGCTCCTTCTTTCCCTTTATCCTCGAGGTCCTTGTATACCCTTCCTTCCCCTCTCCCCTTAAAATAACCCCATTTATATCCATATCTCCTTTGTTAGAACCTGTTTCCTACTATTCTCTTTCAGGTTCTTTCTTTTCCTTTACATCCCTGGTTCCTTTCCATTATCCTGGTTCCTGTAGTTATGTCAGGATACATACTCACTTATCAGGGTTTGGTTCTAGGATCCACATATGAGGGAGAACATATGTCGATTTTTTTTTCTGAGTCTGTGTTACTTCACTTAGTATAACAGTTTCTAGTTCCATCCATTTACCTGAAAATTTCATGATTTCATCTTTCTTTACTGCTGAGTAAAACTCCATCATATAAATGAACCCATGAACCACTTATCAATTGAGGGACACTTATGTTGCTTCCATCTTTTAGCTATTGTGAAAAGAGCAGCAACAAACATGGATGTACAAGTGTCTCTGCAATAGAACAAGTTCTTTGGGTATATGCCAAGGAGTGGTATAACTGGGTCAAATAGTAGGTTCATTTGTAGTTTTTTAAGAGTTCTCCACACTGCTTTCCATAGGGGTTGAACCAGTTTGCAGCCCCACCAGCAGTGGATGAGTGTTCCCCTTTCCCCACATCCTCTCCAACATTTGGTATCATTTGTTCTCTTGATCTTAGCCAGTCTGACTGGGGTAAAATGAAATCTTAAAGTGCTTTTAATTTGCATTTCCTTAATTACTAATGGTGTTGAACACTTTTTAAGATGCTTCTTAGCCATCTTTATTTCTTCTTTTGAGAATTTTCTGTTCAGCTCCCTAGCCCATCTTTTAATTGGGTTATTTCCTTTCTTGATTCTTTGTTTTTTGAGTTCGTTATGTATTCTGGATGTTAAACCTCTGTCAGATGTGTCGCTGGTGAAGATTTTCTCCCACTCTGTGGGTTTTCTCTTTACTTCCTTGGTTGCTTCTTTTGATGTACAGAAGCTTTTTAGTTTAATGAGGTCCCATTTGTTGATTCTTGACCTTGTTTCCTGAGCAATAGATGCCTGGTTTAGAAAATCTTTTCCTATACCTGTATCTTATAGGTTATTGCCAATGTTTTCTTCTAACAGTTTCAGAGTTTCAGGCTTTACATTGAGGTCTTTGATCCATTTGGAATTGACTTTTGTGCAAGGTGAAAGATAGGGGTTTAGTTTCATTCTTCTATAGGCGGAGATCCAGTTTTGTCAGCACTATTTGCTGAACATGCTGTCTTTCCTCCAGTGAATGTCCTTCGCCCCTTTGTCAACTATCAGGTGGCTGAAATTGCTTGTACTCATATTTGGGTCTTCAAAGTGTACAAGGCTCAACGTAAGACAGGCTTAGTGTGAGACTCAGATTGAGAGCCCAGGAGCTGATCTGGGTTGGACGAGTGGGTCAAGGAGTCACTTGTGTGCCCAGTTAGGACTACTCCCACTAACTGAGGAATCAACCACTTAAGTGTAAACACTTAAAGAAAAGGTAGTGGAGGAGCTGGGAAAAACTATAGTAGGTGTGGTGGCACACACCTGCAATCCCAGCACTCGGGCTCCCTGAGTGCCAGGCCAGCCTGGGTGACATGATACCCTATCACAAACAGACAAACAAATACAGACTAAATAGAAAAACTGACAGGAGAATCGGCAGGGAGCAGCAAAGTAAGGGAGCAGTAAAGTAAAGTAAGTTCTCAGAACATTGTACAAACAGGCGCTGAAGTGAGGAAGCACATCTCACACTGGTGAAGTTGCAGAGGACAACTGTGAAGGGATCTCAGGGACTGAGCTGGGCAGCACAAGAAGGGCAGGTGGGAAGGAGCAAGCCTAACCCAGCAGGGCATGCAGCTTACCCTTCAAGGAAACAGGGAGGAGCAGCTTAGTTCATTTCTGATCCATTAATAACACAATACCACAGACTGGATAGCTTATAAAGAAAGGTTTGTTTGGGCTCACAGTTCTGGCCCAAGATCAGGGGGCTGCAGGTTGGCAGGTCCCTGTGAGCACAGAGCAGCAGTACAGAGGACATGTGGGCTCTGCCCATCACTTTTCTACAGATCCATTCTTTTAATTTTTTTAAAATTTACTTCTATGAGTTTTAGTTCTGCACATATATGTGTATCTTTGTGTGGGAATTAGAATGTGAGTCCAAGTGTCCCAGGCAGTCAGTACTGGTTCCTTTTTGAGCTGGAGTTACAGGTGGTTGTACTGAACTCAGTCCTCTGCATGAGTAGCATGTGCTCTCAGCTGCTGAGCCGTATCTTCAGCCCCTACAGATCCACTCTTGAGAGAGCCACAAACCCCCATCACTGCCTGAATGAATGGATAAGTCCATCCTTGAGGGCAGAGCTCTAATTGTCCTTTAATGCCCCACCTGTTAACATCTCACAGTGGAGATCAAATTTCAATGCGTTTCAGAGGGGACAAACCACAGTGAGAACACAGTGAGGTGGTGGGGTGGTCTGCAGCAGATGGAAAGGGACACCTGATGTCTGTCCCACATGAACACACACTGGAGGATCAACTACTGGGGGATCAACTCACTCAGATCCAACTTGAACTTCATCAACAGCACATATATGTCCTTGGTTTTCCCTTTCCCTTTCTGTTGTACTCCACTGGATTTATCTAGACATGAAAATCGCAAAGACAGCTCAGTATAGTTTTACAGAGGCTAAAGAGATGAGCCCACAGTTAAGAGCACTGGGTACTCTTACAGAGGACTCAGATTCAGTTCCCAGCACCCAGATGATGACCAACAACCATCCGTAACTTTAGTTCCAGGGGATTTGATTCCCTCTTCTGGCCTCCAGGGGCATTACACACATGTGATAACGCTCATTTGAACAAAACAGACATACACATAAAAATAAATAAATAAAAAGAATAGTTTTACACATAGGTACTTAAAGAGAGACAACAGTTTGAGCAACGATTTTGGTTTTCTTTTTCAAAATAAAATTGGGGTTAGAGGTATGGTTAGTTGTAGAGGACTTGCCTAGCAATGCTAAAGCCACAGTCTCAATCCTCAGCACCAGAAAAATAAAAATGAATTTGTGCCAGCGGTTTTAGGTGTTTCTGCTTTGTTTTCTTTATGGTTAATGACAGCCATTTCCTGTGATGATAATAATAATAATAATAGTAATAATAATAATTGACAGAGAACAACTTTTTTTCTTTTGAGACACGGTCTTCCTGAAACCACAGCTGGCCTGCAACTCACTAAACCAGGCTGGCCTTGATCTCACAGAGATCCTCCCACCTCTGCCTCCTGAGTGCTGGGATTACAGGCGTGCACCACCACACCCGGCTGAGAACAACTTTTTTCTCTCTCCTATGTTTGTGTTCAATTTTTCCCTTTTCCCTAGTTAGCTCTTCTAGTGTTCTTGACTAGGCATACACACGTATGTTCTATGACGAATGAGAGGGGGACATTCGAATCTAATTACTGAGGTCCAAAGGACACACCATATGTTTCACTACCCTGAGAAAACCAGCAGTAACCAGCCATGACTAGTCAGAGAGCCTTGTTTCTTTAAGCCTGATCCTACTGGTGCACCAGAGGTAGCTGTCTTAAAGTGCATCCGGAGAGAATTTCCTTACTCATAAATTCTTCAAAGCCTTGCGATGCTAACACTTTTATTAACATAAGCACAGAGCTTCTAGGCATGCAGGTAGAAAGCCACAAAGGGAACCAAGCCAAGGACCACCTCTCTAAAGTCTGTCACAGACAACAATTTTGGCAGCAACATTGCAAACAAAGGACACCAAACCTGACAGGACACAACGCAGGGCAGCCTGTGTGGGCATGCAACAGACACCCCATGGATACTTCCTGTCGCAGAGGGCTGAGTCATGGATGCTGCCCATCTCTGATGTTGCCTATTTCTGTAGCTCCACCTAGGAGGTGATGGGGACACAGGCAAAGCACTTAGTTTCTGGGCCTCAGCCTCCTCATCTGGACATTATAGACAGTCAGAACCACTTCGCAGGGTGTTGGAAAGATTAAATCCAATAATTTAGGTATCAGTAGCAGTGGTGTCAATACATTCTACATCCTGTAGATCATTGTGGCAAGCTGAGTTTCAGCATCAGTTCTCACAGTGCGGCCTCCTGCCACTGTCCATTCCAAGGTGTCTCAGCTCTAGAAATTTAGATTGAGCCACAGAGCTTCCTTCTATTGAGGAATGATACCCCATATTCAAGTGGTTTAGGATTGGACCTAAGCGTTCAGTTCCTGAGCACCTCTCAGTCTCTTTGTTGAGCTTAAGGAGATTGCTTGTTTGGGCTCATGGCTCTGAGCCAAGGTCTAGGACCTGCACTTGCTGGTGTCCTTTGTGTTGGTGGATCCTCCAAGGGTGCACTCTGTTGGGATAGACTGCAGCTGTTTTGTTCTATCTGTTGTAAACCATTCTTTCACTCCATTGTGGCTGGAATATGGTTTTTCTCCTATGAAACTTTTTTTTGTTGTTGTTTTTTATTTGTCTGTTTGTTTGTTTTTTTTGTTTTTTTGAGACAGGGTCTCCCTGTAGCCCAGCTGTCCTGCCTCCCGAGTACTGGGATTAAAGGCATGTGCCACCACGCCTGGCCCTTTTTTTTTTTTTTCTGAGACAGGGTTTCCCGTTAGGCCCAGCTGGCCTGGAACTTACTATGTAGACCAGGTTGGCCTTGTGCTCACAGAAATCTGCCTGCCTCTGCCTCCTAAATTCTGGGATTAAAGGCATGTGTCACCACACCTGGCCTTCCACTGAGTTCTTAAATGATATGCCATTTAGATGTTACTTAAAACTCCCCAGAGAGAACTCTCCTGGCCTGCTCTCCTGCCCTCAGGCCTCTCTTGGGGTAAGTCTATCACGAAGCCCTCTGCGCCTTGACTCCCCCAGCCGTGTTCACCCTTCCATCTCCCCCGCTGTTCTCTACTCCTAGTTTGGGCCCTGTGCCATTCCTAGTCTTGGGTCCCCAGACACCTGGGGAACCAATACTGCTTCCTGATCTTTTTCACCCAGACCAACTTAGTGCCTTCCTTGGGCCCCAGGAGCACTGCTTCTGGATCTGACCCTGCCCTCCCCTCCCTCTACTTCCCTGGTCCTGCAACCCCCGCCAGCCTCTTTCTGGGGCTCCGAGGCTTACCTTTCCTCTCCCTGATCCTTTGCATCCAGTACAACCCAGCTACTCAATCCACCCCCTGGGAAATCTTGGGGCTTATTCCCACCCCATCTGCCTTTGCATTCCTGCGTGGCATGGCCACAGCCAGGGTCTCAGGTCAGTCCAATACCCAAGTTCCTGAGGCCAAAATCATTTTTAGAAGATTCCAGACCTAAGAAGAAAGTCTGAAAACTTCTGACCCACATTGGAATTGGGCCCCGGCAGAACTCCTGAAAACAAAATCAATCCAGCCACA
>NW_008360316.1:3724442-3734566 GCF_000622305.1 Nannospalax galili | reverse complement strand
AGATACATAGAGATTAGAGATGCATGTGCAAACATCTAAGTGTTAGTCGCATTAAAAATGCTTTTTCCATATGAAACTGTGTATTTTAATAATGAAATGGAGATCTTTTTTAAAGGTTAAAACCTCATTTAATTTTATGTCTTATAGGGTTTATACTGAGTACAATATTGTATAACTGTATTAACTCAACTGTAAACCTAAAAATATATAGCCAATTTTGAAAGAGATGTACCCTAGCTTAGAAAAATGTTATTTAATAGGTAAATGCTGTTGTAATGAAATGCTTCTTCTAATTAAAAAAAAAAAAACAAATAAACACTGGGTGATATAAAGTCACCCACTAGCAGATAAAAAAAGAAATTCCCCAGAGAAACAGATTAATAAGATGTGGGTAGATAATTTATGTTCTGCAAATAGATTGTAAATGAATGATAGATAGGAGGAATTGGCCGATGTGATCATGGGGGCTGGCATATCCCAGTATCCACAGGTGAGCTGACACATTGGACCTTGCCTAGTCTTCTTTGGAAGGCTGAAGAACCAGTAAATTAGAAAACATAGTTCTCCACTGGTTCAAGATGCAGAGAATACTAATGTTTCAATTTGCGTCTGAAAACAGGAGAGAACCCAACATCTGAGTTTGAGGGTCATCAGATAAGAAGGCTTAGCCTATAATCCCAGCACTTGGGAGGGTGAGGCAGGAGGATTGCTATGAGTTCAAAGCCAGCTCGGAGACATAGTAAGTTCCAGGATAGCTTGGGCTACAGATTGGGACCTTGTCTAAAACAACCAAAACCCCAACCAGCCAAACAAACAAAAAGATTTCTCTTCTGTTGGGGGTTGGCCCTTATTCTCTTCAAGCCTTTGGTGGGTCATGAGGTCCACTTACATTTGTGAACACTAGCTGCCTGACTTGTCTGAGTGTGGTCACCAGAGAATGGAGGTAACACAGGTGGAGACGCAGGAAAACAGCTGACAATCTGGCTACTAAAGATGTTATTATATGATGTTTCCCAAACCTGTACTCACAAGGTAAGTGATGACGATACCAGTTCAGCACAGGACCAAGGGGAAAATGCGGCCTCGTAACCAGATGACACATACACATCAGAAAGTAGATTTTTGTTTTGCTTTATTATTTTCTAAAGCATAAAATAAAAGCAAGAAAAGGGCTGACCTCATCCTACAGTGGACCGGGGAGGAGTCCTCTGTACCAAGGCAGGCTTGACACAAGCAGTGTACTTGAATGACAGACAGGGTTCACTTCAGGTGAGGAGGTGGAGCAATGCTTGGTGAGGATGTGGGAGCTCCTGTTTTTTCTTCAATCAGGGCTGGGGGATGGGGGTGAGGTAGAAATGTTGTGGAGGGCGGGCAGCAGAGGCACTGGGGCCAGGACAGAGGAAGCCTGGAGAAGAGGAAGGTGGCTGGCTAGAGGGTTCACATCTGGGCAGCGATTAAGAGCTATGATAACTAGAGTCAGATGAGTGTGGCAGTCTATAATTCCAGAACTCAGGAGGCTGAAACAGGGGATCCCCAGAGTCAGCTGGCTAGCTAGATGCAGTATCAGTGAGCCCCAGATTTAGGGAGAGACTGTGCCTTAATAAATAACATGAAGAGTGACCACAAAGGATACACAATGTTAACTTTGAGCCTCCACACACACACACATGCACATATGTTCATGTGTGCCCACATAAGCAAATACACAGCACATACACATACATGCAAAAAGAAAAAGTTACAATAACTTGATAAGTATGTGAAGAAATGCATATATTAATTAGCTCTATTTGAACATTTCAAAACAATATGCTGTATGTGATAAATATATGCAGTTTTATGTGTCAGTCAAAAGTGGGGGTTATGACCATTCATTCATTCCTCCCATGAACATTGTAAGTGTTTTCCCTGTGCTACTTGGGGGTGGAGGGTGACAAGGAGGGTGCAGTGTGAAGAGCCTGGTGGGGGTGGGTGACCTTCTGCTGGGGTGTAAGTGCTGTAAGACAGACCAGGCAGGTAAGGAAGAAAGAGGGCCAGAGTTACTATCTTAAGGGGAATGGTCCAAGAGGAAGATGTTTGAGCAGAAAACTGAGCCAAGTAGAGAGAGACACATTGAGTGAGGGTGGAGGGCAGCCCTCCTGTCAATCAGAACTGAGGTGGTGGAGTACCATGCCTGAGGCAGGAAGGGAGTGGGAGGCAGAAAGGAGTGCAGCTCTGAGCATGGGTCCTCTGCCCTTCATTCTGAGCACAGTGCAAGGCCAATGTCATACTGAAAGCAGTGTCAAGGTCTGACTGTTCATGGCAGACCCAAGCTGGTGTGCTTGGGCAGCCTGAGGCTGTCTGCAGCATTCTGTCCACCAGTACCCAGGGAAACACACATTCCCTGGCTGTCTCTGAGGCACTGCATCAGATCAGTAGCTTTCTAAGGGTGAGTTGGCAAGCATAGTTGGCTGTGGGTTTGGCTCCCAAGAGTCACAGAAGTCTTGGAAGCAGAAGTGGCTTCTGGATGGGTAAGTGATGTCAGGAATGAGCAGTCTCTGTCCTGATGAGTTATCTAGGCCAGGGTGCCCATCATCTGTGGAAGGGATACCCCAGTGAAGACAGATTGTAGGTGTGGGTTGGTTGCCCAAGGTTCTGAGAAAAGCCTTCCTACTCAAGGCTGTTGCCTCAAAACTCCAAGGAAATGATAAGAAGTGTGTTCCTTAGTCCCTGCTTGACCCTGAGCTCCAGGCTCGCAGGGCATCGTGGTGAGAGCTAACCAGCAGAACCAGGCATGGCTGATGGCAGGGCTGTAACCTTAGAGTAGCACACAGCATAAGCTAGACAGCAGCAGTAGCTTTCAGAGAGGCTTTCTGGCCCATTCCATTCCCAGTCAAAGTTTAGATGTTCTCATTCTTCTCTGGATTCATCCTGAAGAGGAACTATAAAGGCTGGATGCTGACAGATGCAGGCATGAAGCCCAAGGCACACCCACACAGGCATGTATGCAGAACCTAGAGCCTCTGTGGAGCATAGGTGTGCTAGGGTTTGAATGTGAACTGGCCCCATCAGGCTCCTGTATTTACACACTTGGTCCTTGGCTGTTTGGGGAGGTTGTGGAACCTTTTGGTCATGAGGCTTAGCTGGCACAGGTCGAGCTAGAGTGGCAGGATTTATGGATTACCATCTGCCCTGGGACTGCTAGAGCACTCCCTGTATCCTCGTCAGCTGCCAAGAAGGGAGCAGGCTGCTTAATGGTCTCTCTGCCATGGAACCATGACATCCAGCTTCATGAACTCGCTGAGCTTTCCCCATCATAAAACTGAGCTAAAATAGTTTCTTCCTGGGGCTGAGGAGATGATGGCTCAGTGTTTAAAGCGCTTGCTATAAAAACATAAAGACTGATATTTGGATCCTCAGAACCCACATAAAATACCAGGTGGGTGTGGTGGCCTGCCTAAAATTGCAACCTGGGAAGGCAGAAACAGGAGCTCTCCAGAGCAAGCTGGCTAGTGGGACTAGCCATATCTGTGAGGTCTAGGTTTGTCTGAAAGACCCAGCCTCAATGTATACGATGGAGGAGCAAGCCAGGGCATCAACCTCAGGCCTCCACAGGCATGTGCGCACACACGTGTGCCTGCAGACATGCATACACACACCAATGGAAAAATAAAAATAAAATAAAATAAGCTCTTTCTCCTTTAAGTTACTTCTGTCTCAGCAATAAGGAAAGTAAGCAATGCATGTGGTTATGAAGACACTGCAGCAAGTCCCTGTGCCCTGTTTCAGCCTGAGAGAAGCCTTGGTATTTCTAGCGGGTGGCCAGATGGAGCTGGGAAGGAGCTTTTTGTTACTCAGCCCAAGAGCCACTACCTAGCAGATTAGAAAGGTGAACTACAGAGAGGTGGAAAGTGACACATGCAGAGCGGGCTGGATGACAGAGTCCCTTGATACTGATCATCAGAGCTCTTCCCCGATTTTGTGCTTTTCAGTTTTCCCCAGGTGATCATCCCCAGGCCCCCAGTGCTCCCAGGCCCCAAAGATTTGAGTTTCTATTCAGTCAATGGAGTTTTGAGGTCATGAGAAGTGAGTATTGGGCTAAGAAGCTCGTGGCTCTTCACAGAACAGCATCCACATTAAAAAACAGTGACATGCTATTTGAGCATAATGGCACATGCCTGTAATCCCTGCTCTCAGAAAGCAGAGGCAGGGAGGTCTTAAGTTTGAGGAATCAGGGCTATACAGTCAGACCCTGTCTCAGATAAACAAAACCAACCGACAAGAAACCACTAGCAGCAGCCACCCGTGGTAGGGGGCTTTAAATCCCTTGTTTTGTCTCCATTCCCTCAAGTATAAAATAGGAACATCAGAATTACCCAAAGGATTGAAGTGAAGATTGTGTCAATAGACAGGAGCCCCTTGATTTATGATGGGGTCATGCCCTTATAAACCCATCATGTAAGGTGCTGAAACTATTGAAGGTGGAAAAACATCTTTAGTACAGCTAACCTGGTGAACATGCTAGCTTAGCCTGGTCGCCTTAAATGTACTCAGAACACTTCCATTACAGTCAGTCAGTCAGTCAGTCAAACCATCTATGTGAAGCCCATTTTATAGTGAAATTTTGAATAGCTCATGTAATTTACTGAACATTGTATCAAAACCAAACAAATCCAAAAATTGGCAGCAAGCTAAAGGAGATGGCTCAGTCAGGAAAGTGTTGTTTGCCTTACAACCATGAGGACCCAGGTTCAAGCTCCAGAACCCACATACATTAAGCTGGGTGTGTGTGATGGTGTGCACTTGTAATCCCAGTACCGAGGAGTCAGAGACAGGTGGACCCCTGGGACTTGTTGACCAGCCACTCTGGCCTACTTGGCTAGTTTGTCTCAAAACAAACAAAAATAAACAATCAAAAAACCTCAAAGTGGACAGTGTATGAGGAAATAGAACTCTGTTGAACTGGAGACCACCTGTCATGAAAAAGTTTACACACTGTCTGGGGCCCTGGGAGGACTTCCCCATGTCCACTCCTTCTCATCTGATACCCACACAGCAGCACCAGGTGACCAGCTGCCGAAATTTCCTATACTGGAATCTTGTATTCCCTTTAGGGTTGAAGTTCATCCTAAGTAAGCTCTCTGCCTCTGGCTTCACAGCCACCAATAAGAAGCCCACCTAGAATCATAATTATTCAGGAAAAAAAAAAGAAAGTGGAAAGACAGTCTTCCAAAGAGGCTTCAGCCAGGGAGCCGCAGAGGGAAGAGAGATCATCTTGCCAGTCTGTGAGGCGTTATCACTGTGTTGGTAGTGGCTTGCCAAGTTGGACTTTGACTTCCTTCATTCGATAGACCTTCACCACAGACAGAAGCTACAAAGTCAAAATTTAGTAATGGGGATTGGGAGTCACACCGGGTGCTGAGATCCAGAACACATACAGCTGAGGCAACCACTGTTGACCTCAGTCTAATTCTCTGCCCCGATTCTCTCTCCTTGGTCTTCCAAGGAGAGCCCAGTTTCTGAATCTCCATCTCCGTCCCTACCACCTGTGGCTTGGTTTAGAGTAGTGGTATGGATGAGGGAGGAAGCAGTGATGACCACACACACACACACACACACACACACACACACACGCGCGCGCGCACGTACCTGTGACATGGAACTTCCAAAAGGCCAGCTCTATTAGTCTTTAGAAAGTCATGAATGGAGACTAGGGAAGAGAGAACAAATATGTGGATCAATCAGATGCCCTGCTATGGGCCAGAACTTTCTGTGCCCTAGACTATCAGACATTCATGCAGAATTCTCCCAAGTACTCAGCCTGGCATGGATAGGGACACAGTCTCCATGACACCCACCCAGTCAACACTGGGTCTCCAGCTGACTGCATCAGAAAAGCACTTTCCCAGAAGCAAAGAGACACTGTCGTACATGGAAAGAGAAAATGTAAGACTTCCTCAAAGGTGCAATAACTGCAATGGGATGGCAGGCTGCCAAAGATCAAAGAGAAAGCTAGATGAAGAGGTTCCATTTCCCTCTGCCCCCATATAACCAAGCCAAAGACATCAGAAGGAAATCCACTCCCTTTTTACAGAGAAAAATTGGACCTCTGGCCAATTCAGCTTGGGAACCTTGTCAAAGACACACAGCATTAAACTTAATTACCATTTGTTTACTGTTCTCCCCAAGCAGAGCCACCAGAACACAGAAATGAAGAAAATTATTTTAAATATCAAGTATTCACAGTTCAGAGGGTGAGTCTTCTTCTCAAAGAAACTGTCCTTTTTCCTTATGCACGACCCACGTGTATGCATATTCTCTCCTACATGCTAGACATTGTGTAGGCTCTGTGGGTATAATAGTGAACAGTTCGGATAACCCAGAGCTCAAATTGCAGAAAAGAAACAGCAAAACAAGGAATTGTGTAACAAATAAGACAGAAGATAGAGTGCTTTGGGTGTCTGTAAGGGACGTATTTATGACTTGTGTGGTAATGGAATAACAAATCAATCCAAGGTCAAGTTTATTCTAAGCATCTCAAAATGTGTCCTAAAGCTCTCTTGGGTGGGTGTGGCATGGATGCCACAAGGAGCTATTCTGGGCACTTTGTTTCTTCATTATTCTCAATTTCCCCTTTCCCTGTTCGTTTGATGAAAAGTGACAAATTTCTTTTAACTCAGTTATTTTAGTATCCAAGATATGCTGAAGACTGTCCTCTGTCCCATCCTTTTATGCAAGCTAGCTATCAAGTGTTATGGGGATTTTCATAAACATGCTGGCTTCTTACATCAGTAAAATCTGTTCTTACAACACTTTCCAAATTGTTCAGACTACTAATGTTAATATGAGATATCTCTTTTTTTGGCCTTTTTGAGACAGTGTCTCTCTGTAGCCCCAGCTGGCCTAGAACTTGCTATGTAGACCAGCTGGTCTGGATTTCACAGAGATCTGCTTGCCTCTGCCCCCTGAGTGCTGGGGCAGGGGTGGGGGTGTTAAAGGCAAGCACCATCACACACAAAAAGACATGGGGTATCTTTTTGGCCCCTTGTATTTCAAACATCTAAAACCTACTTTCTACAGTAAGATTCAACCTTTCAAAGGGCATTTGTCAAGCCATACCATTTTATTCTGAATCTGTGGAGTGAGTAGACTGAAATAGTCAGCCAATGGGGATGGAGTTCAACAGAACTATTTGACTTAGAACATTCAAGAATATTTAGGATTGGTGGTAATTCAGAAATTCTCTACTCCTTATTCACTGTTGGACAAAAGAGAAACTTTGGAGGAAGGTGGATGTCTTACCCAAAGGCATCAGTCTGATAATGTGTAGTAGAACACTGGTATGGGGCCTGATATGTGGGTACTTTTCTTTCTGTGGTCATCACAGAAAGCCTAGAGTTCTGCCTGGGGCACAGCAACCATGACACATAGGATGTTTGAGTGAATAAACAATTGCTGAAGATGTGCAGCACTGTTCCAAGGCCTCTGCATGTACTAACACATTTGTTCCTTGTAACAGACCAGTGAGGTAATGTGGTGGTTTGAATGAAAATGTCCTACATAGGCTCCACGTATTTAGACATTTTGTTCCCAGTTAGTGGCACTCTTTTGGGAGCTTTTAGGAGGTGTGGCCTTTCTAGAGGAAGCACATCATGGGGGTGGGCTTTAAGACTTAAGTCCTACCAGATTTTCTCCCCCCCCCTCTTCCCTCGCTCCCCCCCTTCTCTCTCCTTCCTGTGCCTCCTTGAAGATGTGATTACTCGGCTTTCTGCCCTGGCCACCTCTGCCATCATGCCTCCCCACTATTGTGGACTCTAATCCTCTGAACCATATGCTCGAATAAACTTTTCCTTTAAGGTCTCTTGGTCATGGTGTCTTATCAGAGCAACAGAAAAATAACCAATATAGGTAGGTCCTTATTACCAGCCTCTTTCCACAAAGGGAAGTAGAGAAGCTGTCCTGAGGAAACAGAGACAGAAAAAGGCAAGCCAGAATTTGAACCCAAGCATCTAACTGTATCTGTGATCTATGCACAATGCTGTTCTAGTAATGAAAGGATGAACACATAACAGCGCACAAAGCACTGCAGGAGCAGGAGGGTCTGGGGAAACATCGTGGGAACCACAACAATGAAATACAAACTGAATATGTGCATAATACCACGTGCTCTGTAACACACACACATGAAGCATAGTATGAGAACCCTATACTCTCCATTTAACAGCCACCCTTCAGGCTGATGGAGACTGTAGTTTTGCTAATATAACCCTCAAAGACTATGTAAAATAAACATTTGCTTAATCATTGCTCAAGCATTGTTCTTAATCAGTGTTGTGTTCTTCATAAATATTTTATTTATTTAAAAAATTTTATTCATTTTTATTTATTTTATGTTTATGGGTGTTCTGCCTGCATGTGAGCGCACCTGTGCATGCAATGCTTATGCGGGTCAGAAGAGGGCACCAGATCTCCTAGAATTGGAATTTAAAGATGGTTGTTAGTTGCCATGTGGGTGCTGGGGACTGAACCTGGATCCTCTGCAAGAGCAGTTAGTACTCTTTAATCAACTGAGCCATCTCTCTAGTCCCTCATAAAAACATTGAATTAGAATATAAATGCATAGACATAATAACTGCCTTCTGAAAGGGAATCAGCTAAATTTGCTTATTTTAAATGCTGGCATGAATATTGTCACAAGGAATTAGTGCCATCATTGCACATTCTGTCAGCAGTCTGATCCTTGTGCTATTGCACAATGTCCTCTGAGAATAACCTTGGAAAAAGTCTGCTGGAAAGTTGATGTTTCCAGTGTCTCACACTGCCATACCTGAGAAAGCTCAGCAGTCACTATTTTTGGGAAACCTCCAATTTAGAAGCTAATGTAGATAGAACTAGTTTTGTTAAAGTTGACATGTATCTGCCAAAAGTGATTGCAAAGTGCATTTAGTTCTCCACAGTGCCATCATACTTTTCTACTTTCTGGCAAATGGCCTAGACCTGTGAGACCTGCGGTCTCCCAGCATGGGCTCTGTGGTGGGACAAGAACACTAGAGCTCCTGCACAGGGAGGATCCTCCCTGCACATGAGGGATCCTTCATGGTGGCTTGTTTTTTTATTTTTAGGCACTTTGTTTCTTTTTGTATTAGAAATTAAAAAAAAATTATTTAAAAAATATTTTATTATTTTTATTTTATGTGTGTGAGTATAAGTGCACCTGTGTCATCTATTACCCATGGAGGTCAGAAGAGGGCATTGGAATTCCCTGGAACTGGAGTTATGAATAGTTGTTAGCTGCCATGTGGGTGCTGGGAATTGAACCTGGGTCCTCTGCAAAAGCAGCCAGTGCTCTTATCTGTTGAGGCATCTCTCCTGCCCCTAAAAAATTATATTTATTATTGTGCACACATGAACGTGTGTGTATACATGATGTGTATGTATGAATGCAGGCATGTTCATACCACAGTGCACCTGTGGAGGTCAGAGTCTCAGCAGTCAGTTGTCTCCTTCCACCATGGATTCCAGGGATCAAACTCACATTGCTAGGCTTGCACTACAAGCACCTTTACCAGCTGAGCCATCTGGTCCATCCCTTCATGGTGTCTGCTATAGTTTGGGTCTGGCATGTCCCCGCAAAGCCCATGTGTTAAAGTCTTGTGTGGCAGCTTGGCAGTATTGAAGGTGGTAGAACCCTTTTAAGAAGTGGGTGTACTGGGGGCTTTCTTCATTAAAGGTGAGTCCATAGGAAGGATTATAAAATCCTGGTCTCTCTTTTTTTTCACTTCTGGCCATGAGGTGTCTTTGCTCCACCACACACTCCTACCATGATATGTGGCCTTGCCATAGACCCAAAACAACTGGGCCAACCATGAATTGAAAGTGTAAGATAAAGTAAACCTTCTCTATTTATAAGTTGATTGTCTCAGACATTTTGTGACAGTAATGGAGCTAACACATTCCTCTTGTGAGTTTTTTCACACCTTCTCCTTATCTCCCCTCTTCAAGGCAGTCCTGGGCACAGATAGGGCACCAATTATTCAGTTTCCCTGCATAGGCAAAGCTATGCAGGGGCCTCCATCTGGCTACAGATATGGGTGAGCTTATCTGCTGTTCTAACTTTATGATCTATACCTCTTATTATATATATA
>NW_008360316.1:3694427-3724400 GCF_000622305.1 Nannospalax galili | reverse complement strand
ACAAAGGAAAAACTATAGTAGAAAGTATATAGAACTATAACTATCATAAGATACCCTGTAACAGTCCTTCCTTTGTGAACTCAATGATGTCTGAACTCTCTTATAAATCCTATTCATAGCGTACACAAGAGTCTATTCCTGAGAAGATAAATGGTTTCTAGTCAGGTTCCAAACAGCCACCAGGACAAGGAAGAGATTTTAATCTCTTAAAATTCTTATCTGAACCACCAGCCTCCATATAAACCTGTAACTAAAACATCCTTTCCCCCTCACCAGGGGGACAGGAAGCAGCCCCAGGCCTCTACACCTCAGCAGGGCAGGTGTGCGCTCCTGCATCACCTAGTGGCCACAGAGAGAAATGTGCTCTGGAACCCCATGCGGTACCTGTAGGAAGGTGAAGGTAGGTGAAGGTGTCCTGCTGGTTCATCCTTCTTTCCCTGGTGTGATCTAGGGAATTGGTTTGCCCAATTTCATGTTCCCACTTGGCAATGCTGGCTCCTAAATTCCATAGACAACTTGTACCTCAATACTGATATGTAGGGACACCAGGCCAGGCATTCACTCTGTGGGGGACAGTTTCAGGTAATAGGAAGTTTTGGTGGACCAGAGTTCACTGGAGATTTGCATGTAAATGCAGGGATTTTTCCAAACTCTATAATTTGTCCTTTTATCAATCCTGGCTCTGAGCCAGGACTCTTGCTTTGAAAATTTAGGCGAATGAATCTCTTATAAGACCTTGTTTGAATTTCATGACTATAAGTTGTAAGGAAACAAAAGTATCCCTGTTTCTCAGATGCCTGCTGTTTTATATCTAAAATGAAAATATCACAGAGGTAAATAACTCTGTGTTAGAGGTACTCATAGATCTCCAAGACCTATAATAAAATGCTAAAAGGAATATTTACTAGACCAAAGAGCAGCAGGAAGGGAGAGAGAATTGAAGAGAATCCGCCATCAGTGCTGTTATGCAAGGTGGAAGGGAAAAATAACAAAAGTCAAGGTTCCTAGTCCCAAAATATCCCTACAGGAAATTCCATGGAACAATTTTTCTATGGAAAACAGGAGGCATGTCTTATAAATAACGAGGTGGGCAGGGCTGTGGGGAGACAAGGAGTCCATGGAGGAAAGAGGGGAGACTGGACAGAGCACCGGCCTTCCTGGCCGGAAGAAGACAGTGTCCGGTCCGAGGGCAAGGCACTGAATATTCATATGCTGCTTATAAAAATGTCCTTTATAGAAAACTTCAGTGCATTCCACTGTGCTCAAGAGTTCCTTAAAGTAACTCCCCTTTGAATTTTCCAACTCTCTTAGGCCAGTGTCCATGGAGACTGGTGTTCACTGGGAAATGGAAAGGCAGGGAGAGATGCTCTGGAGGGAAGCCCTAATAACTGACTAGAATATGCTATCTCATCTGGTAGATTAAAAAGATGGAACATACACATAGATACATATACAGTATGTATAAATTTACACAATATGCCTATTGCCTTGTTTCAATAGTAAGGATGCTGATTGTAAATGTTGCTCATTCAGAAGTTAAGTATTAGACTGATTTTTAAGGACAACCAAGAAGTAAAGACTGTGAGATCAACCTGGGCCCCTGAGACCCTCCAGAACCATGCTTTGTCTCCAGTTCTTCCTTTTGGAATTGCATTAAGAATGGAATTCCAGGGCTGGAGAGATGCTTCAGTGGTTAAGAGCATTGGCTGCTCTTGTAGAGGCCCCAGGTTTGGGTCCCAGCACCCACATAGCAGCTAACAACAGTTCCATAACTCCAGTTCCAGGGGATCCGATGCCCTCTTCTGACCTCCAAGGGCACTGTATGACACAGATGCACTTACGTACATGTAGGCTCTCATACACATAAAATAAAAATAATAAATAAAATATTTTGAAAAAAGAATGGAGCTTCGAGGGGCCCCAGAGACTCAGGGTGGATGAGTGAGTGGGAAAAGCCATGCCCTGCCTGAAGACCAACTGCTCTCCCCCATGGGAAAGCAGGGTGGTTGGACTGCAGGTGGACCAGAAGCTGAGGAAGAAGAAACTGGTGACTCCTGGAGCCCAGGCCAGCACCTCTGTCTCTTCCAATCCCTCTGTACTCTCCCCTCTTTACCCTCCGGGCCCCGGTAGCTCTTCCACCTCACGTCTTCAAGGCACTGTCTTTACTTTCTGCCACTTTTCCCCAAACCACCCTCCGCTTTCAATTCTCTCATCTGACCCCTCTTTGGACTCTTCCGAGTTCCAATCCCAGGTCCTCAATGAAGACTAGCTGGATGTACTATTCAGGGCCAGTAGGGAGACAGGAGGAAGTACCTGCACACCAACTTCCTTCTACAGACCCTCCCACTGGGAATGCCTGTCTGCCTAACTCTGAATTGTATGTATGTGCTCAAGTGCTTTCTTCCAGGGTGCCATCTTTGGTGTGACCCCAAAGCCCCCAAACAGGAGGTGAGGGGTAGATGCCCTTAGGCAGGACCCTGATAGGTAGGCCTAGTGAAGCAGGTAAGTCAAGGTGGCACGGTTGGAACAACGCAAGTTGGAAGCAATTCATAGGAGGGGTTAGGAAGTTCCAGCTGTAGCACCAGTCTGCCCTGGGGGCTGTGGGTGCACCTGTGGGTGCCACCTGCCAGGCTGGCTGGGAAACAGCTTTCTTCATTTCACGCAGCCTTGGCAGGTCAGGTGGTATCCTACTTTGCTTTCTATTGCTATGACAAAATACTGGCCAAAACTAACTTGGGGAGGGAAGGGTTTATTTGGTTTGTAGCTCACAGTCTATCATCAAGGGAAGCCAAGGCAGGAACTCAAGGCAGGAACTGGAGATAGGAACTGAAGCAGAGACCATGGAAGAATGCTGCTTACTAGCTTGCTCCTATGGCCTGTGCTTAGCCTGCTTTCTTGTACAACCCAGGACCATCTGCCCAGGGGTGGCACCACCCACAGTGGGCTGGGCCCTCCCACATCACTCAACAGTCAAGAAAATGCCTCACAGATGTGCCCTCAAGCTGAGCTGACAAAGGAAATTCCCCAGTTGAGGGTCCATCTTCCCAGATGTGTCAAGTTGACAATGGATATTATCCAATACAGGTGAACTCTGCACCCAGGTGGAGAGAGAGGAAAGGTGTCTGAGAGTCTCAGGAGGGTGGCCCCAGCAGCATTCACTTACAACTCATAGACATGGTCTTTTTCATGCAAGGTTTTTGAAGTCCAAAGAGAAGAGACCAATAGCCAATGGGGGTCCAAAACCTAGTTTAGCTCGCAATAGATTCCCAGAGCAAACGTACTAAGGGGAAAAAAACCTAGTAACTCAATCAATATGCTTTAGCACAGAAGTCAGCAAACACCATATTTTGGTGAAGGTGCCTCTACCCCCCGGGGCAGGAAAGCAGCCCGTGACAGTGTTTTAGCTGCCTGAATATTGTGCAAATGACTGCAGTTGACTAATTAGGCAGTGCCCCATGATGCCCAGACCACCATTGTCCACATTCTGCAGGAACCTTGGATTTGAGTTGAAAGTTAGTTGCAGATGACATTCAGAAATCTCACAGACACCCTCACATTCAAACTCTTGGCAGAGACACAGATCAGAAAGTGACTTCACTCCATCTGGATCCTTGCCCAAGGCTGAGACCTGGCAGCTACCACCCAGATCCTGGTGCTGCTCTGGCTGGACACCAGCTGGGGTTTCCTCCTTCTGCCCTGGCTGCTGGCCTATGGAACAGTAGTCCCTGAGTCATGACTTCTAGTCTGAGGCAGCCTCCAGTCCTAATAACAGAAGGCACCCCGACTATTCTATCTGTTTGTTTTGACACCTCCTGTTTTAGCATAGATGTTTGATTTCTCAGGAGGACTGGCCAAGCAGGTAAATTTGGCTTTGGGAAAGTGACCTGTCAACATTATCAGATTTCCAGGGACTAGAGTGCTCTGGAACTGGAGGACTTCAATTCTCTAACAGCCACAGTCCAGCTGTTGTTTATTCATCTCTTGCTCATTTAATCCTAACAGTTCCTCAAATATTCATGGGTAATGTCAACATTGTTATTTCTACAAGTGGTTCAGAAAGAGTTTGGGGATGTCTCCAAATGAGATCAACCAGATTTATCTCTTCTAGAGGCTTGCAATTGTCCCTGAAGATGGCCCATGGGGAGGTGAAGAGACTTCACATATTTCCTTTAGAATATTTATCCATTTGGGTTAAAGGTCTCCACAACAGGTCCGCATTCTTCCTGAAACCGTATACACACTATCTTTAGTACTCTGAGGTCATCTAATACACAGCACAGTTGGCCCTTGCTACCCATGGATTCTATATTTTTTAAATTCAGCCAATCACAGATTGAAATGATTTTTTAAAATCCTGTTTGTACTAAAATACGCCCTTACCCCTGGGTCATTATTCTTTAAACAATACAGTATATTACCTATTTGCACAGCATTTATATTGTCCTGGGAATTGTAAGTCAGCTGGGGGAAGATTTAAAGTATTAAAGGATGGTTGTGGGTTCTATGCAAATACAACACCATTTCACATCAGGAATTTGAGCTACTATGATTTGTGGTGCATTTGGAAGTCCTGGAACCAATTTGTGAACATGCATATACAGTAGACTTTCCATAGAGACTGCTAACATAGTTCACAACATTGCCTAATTTGCACTTCAGCTGTGCTGTTTTTAAAGTTTTTCACGCCCCTTTAAAATGGCCCTAGGTATCATTATTACTGTTGTTATTGATATTTTACAACAAAGGAAACTAAACAACCAGAGAACCAGTGCAGCTAGCTTTTGGGCCCCTTGTCATGTTTAGGGTTAGAATTCAGACATTTCTTAGCCTTAATACTAAACTTAAGTAACCATAGATTTAACAGCTTTATCACTGTCAGTTTCCCTTGTCTTAAGCCCTTTTGAGTTTCTGTTTTGTTTTTCCTCTTCCAGTTCCTTAAGAATTCTAATGTGCATTTAAAAAATTATTTCTTATTAAAGACAGTATTTAAAGCTGTTTCCTTTAAGTACAAAATTTTTGGGTAGTGTAGGTTTGCTATGCGGCCTCTTGGTTTTATGTTTTTTTAAAAAAATCTTTTTAATTTATACACACACACACACATACACACATACACACACACACACACACATATATATATATATATATATTTGTGCATGTGTATGCCACATATATGTGTGGGTGCCTGAGGAGACCAAAAGAGGGTATCAGATCCCCTGGAGATGGAGTTACAAGCAGTTGTGAGTCACCACAAGTGCTGGAAACCAAACTTGTATCCTCTGCAAGAACATCAAGTGTTCCTAACCCTTGAGCAACCTCTCCGGCCTCATCTCTTGGTTTTAATTGCTTGCTAAATAACTTTTTCAGCATGGACTTCCTGTTTGCTCTAGGGTCATTTTACAAGTGTGCCTTGTTTTCTAAGAATGGAAACTTGTCTCTTAACAGGATTTATCTATTTCTGGGGGGTTTTGATCAGAGACTGATGACTCTAAAATCTACTTCCTTAAGCTATTTGAAATGTCCTTAATCATCAAGTTACTGATTGAATTATATGCTATAAAATTTTTTCTCTTAAAAGACAAAAACATAAAGGGACTGGAGAGATGGTTCATGGTAAAGAGCACTGGCTACTCTCGCAGAGGACCCAGGTTTGGTTCCCATATGGTGGCTAACAACTGTCTGTAACTCCAGTTCTAGGGGATTTGATGCCCTCTTCTGTCCTCTGCAGGCCCTGCATGACATAGGTGCACTTACAAACATGTAGGCAGTATACTCATACACATTAAAAAAAAAAAAAAGGAAAAATGATATGTTCTCATTGTTCAGATTTTTGCATGAGATTATGAATGTGTTAAGATCCAATTTGTCTTTGATTATGTAAATTAACTGAATTCTTCAGTAATACTTTTTTTTTCTGTCTTTTTGAGACAGGGTCTCCCTATAGCCCCAGCTGTCTTGGAACTCACTATGTAGACCAGGCTGGCCTTGAACTCACAAAGATCCACCTGCCTCTGCCTCTGAAGTGCTGGGATTAAAGGCGTGAGCCACCACGTCCAGCCAGTAAGAATATTTTAAAACATTCACTATATTTGTGTTTTGTCAAGCTCTGCTGTCTGTTTCTGTGAGTATTGCTTCATACTTTCAGGTCCATGTTGTTTGTGTATGGCACATATGGCATGTGTTTTATTTTATCTGAACAACATAATGGAATGTTAAAAGTGAATAGATCTGCCAGTCATCTGGGAAATGCAAATCAAAAGCATAATGATGTCTCTCATGGCCACATGATGTGTGGTAGTGAATCTATGTGTCAACCTGACTGGGGTAAGGGATGCCCAGTTAGCAGGTTACACATGTCATTTCTGGGTGTGTCTGTGAAGGAGTTTCCAAGAGGGACTAGCATTTGAATAGTGGACTGACCAAGCAGATCTTTTCTCCTTAGTGTGGGGGAATACCATCCAATCAACCAAGAAGACAAAGGGCACCAGGTAAAGTGACCTTGGTGAAGATAAAACAAACAAACTCAAAAGAGTGGAAGAAGGTTGACAGCCGGTTCACCGCTCCTGTCCTTGGGGTTGCTACCCCTAGTCTTGACCCTTTCAACTTGGCCAGTGCTTAGAGGATTGGGCTTTTGGCTGGAAGCACACACCGCCAGCTTTCCTGCTTCTCCAACTTGCAGATAGCACGTCCTTGGACCTCACAGCCTCCAAAGAGCCACTCTCTCAAAGTGCGTCTCTTTCTGTATGTCTATATACATCCTGTTCCTCTGGAGACCCCCTACCAATATGAAAGAACGCTGTACCAAGTGTTGAAGGTAACAAGGAACTCCCGTTCTGCACTGGGTATGTAAATGGACACAATCACTTTGGAAAACTGTTAGGATTTACAGAAGTTGATCAATACACATGCCTTCAAATCAGTAGCCCACGTCCAATAGTAAAAGGCATGTACAAGAATGTTCACAGCAGCATTCTCAAACTGGAAATCCAAACTGTCAATGTGAGAATGGAGAGGTGCATTTTTTACTGCGTGATGGATATCTATAGAGGCAAGAAATGAAGAAACGATTGTTCTGCGCATCCCAGGGATGATCCTGCAAACAACAGTGAAAAAGCCAGGCACAGAAAGGTACACACGAGCCTCCACTGGTTTAAAGAACAAAACAGACACAGCCTATATAGAATATCAGGTATCAACACAGTGGATGACCTCCTGGGGTGGAGTAGTGAGCAGGGAGAGGACAGGAGGAAACTGTAATCCAAATGATAGCACAGGAGTGTGCATGTTGAGGAAAATCCAGGGAGCTGGACATTAGCGAGGCATGAGTGTGTGTGTGTGTGTGTGTGTGTGTGTGTGTGTGTGTGTGTGACCCTCCAGTGATTTCTTTCTTTCTTTTTTTAAATCTATTATAGGGCTCTGAACAGGATTCATTATGAGACAGAAATTGTTACACTTGCTACTTTTACAGGAAAATTCAACTCTTAGAGGAAACTATCAGGTACTGTGCTCATTTCTCTGATAAATCTCATCTCTCTAAGGAAATCTTGTGCTTTCCTTATCTGCACTGCTTAGTGAGGGTAGGGGGACTGTGACCCCATTTTCCAGATTAAGAAAATGAAGCTCAGCCTGGAATTGTTAGTCTACACATCTGCTAAGCACATACTTCCTGACTGAGTCCGATCGTATTCAGCTCTACCTTGGCAGGCTGACCCAGGACTGAAACCCTTGCATTTATGCAGCCCGGAGTCCCAAGTCACAGTAACCCTGTGGTTCAGCTCTTTTTACCCCTATGAAGTGCAAAAATGGTCTTCTCCCACAATATTTTAGAGGAACTGCTTAGACAGACTTCAAAACTCCTATTGAGTTGGGCGCGGTGGCACATGCCTTTAATCCCAGCACTTGGGAAGCAGAGGTAGGTGGATCTCTGTGAATTCAAGGCCAGCCTGGGCTACATAGTGGGTTCCAAGCCAGCTGGGGCTACAGAGAGAACCTGTCTCAAAAAGACAAAAAAGAAAAAAAATAAATTACGTCACACCGAGCTTCAGTGTTTCCATCAAACCTGTGATGGCCCCTTGCTCCTTGGTTTGATTTCACTGCCCTTTGTCCTAAACCTAGTGTTGTTTGCAGTGCCACTTCAGATACTGAATTTCTTCCTTAACAACATTTACTCTGAAATGTTTTGTTTTCAGTGCTGTAAAACAAACCTGTATTATGTGGTCCACCCAGTTCAATTATATATATATGTAGGTATACATATATACATATATGTATATATATTTTTGAAAAACTCAGGGCTATCTTCCTACCTCAGCCTCCTAAATAATTGGAATGGTAAGGGTGCACCACCATACCCACCTTTGAATTCAGTGATCTCACAGCTTTGTTTGTGGGGAGAGAAGGAGAGCAGTAGACTAGGGGAAGAGGGACAAGGGAAGTGGTGGGGTTGAGATGAGCAGAGTGATGATATACGTGTATGAAACATCATGACTAAACCCATCATTTTGTACAGTAACTTTAAAAACTAATGAGAAGTTTGCTCCAAGTACCTTGTTTCCAAAAAGCTTTGGCTCAAAATCGGTGTCAGGGCGGAGAGATGACTCAGCAGTTAAGAGCACTGGCTGCTCTTCCAGAGGACCTAGGTTGGGTTCTCAGTATCCACATGGTGACTAACAACAGTCTTTAACTCCAGTTCCAGGAGACCCGAATCCTTCTTCTTACCTCCACAGGCATTGCATGACATAGGGCACTTACATACATGCAGACAAAACATTCATACACATAAATCAAAAACGTTTTAAAGATTAAAAAAAAATCAAAGTAGAAAGTACCTATAGAATAAAGCTGAAATGTGCAATTTAGAACTTCTTGGAAAGAGGAGCTTTTTAGGATAATATAAAGGCCATGGTTGAATATTAAATTTGGCTCTGAGCTTCTGGAAGAAGTTCATAAATCTTCTTTGATAAAAGGAAATAGGTCAGTTATTCAAAGACAACAGTTTTTCAGATGCATTTTTTCCAGTGGAAAGATGCTAAAGAAACGCACACAACTTCCTCTGAAGGTCTAGCAGGGAGAGGCGCGTGGTAGGCGGAATGAAGTCAGAAATGTCACTTCACCAAGAGAATCCTACATAGCGTTGGGTTTTATTTTTGAGGGAATGAGTTCAAAGGGGAAAAAAATCAAAAGAATAATGAAGGAAAGAGAGACTTGGAATTGTGAAAGAGGACCAGGCAGTGAGCTCAGGCAGCGGATGGTTCCTCCCATCCAGGCACACGAGTTCCAGGGTCCAGGCAAGGCCTCCACCTCCTGAAAAGATGGTGCTCTTCCAGCTCCTCCCCTTAACACAAAATGTAGAATGCTATGCCAGGGAGAATCCATCATTTCTTGCTATCAAAACAGGAAAAACAAAAGCTAAGAGGCCCTGTCTCTTCCAAGGCTGAGACTGTGTTAAAATGATGCGCGCACTGTCTTTCCTGTAGCCCTGGGTGACTCCGTTTATTCCATGACTGCCCTCAGTTCTGTCAGGAAGAGTGTCTATTAGAAAATCTCAGTGAGCAATGAACCAGCACAGAATTACAAAACTGTGCTGAAAAAGAAAAAGTGACCTTTTACTATGAGTTGCAGTCATGCAACTCCTGACATGCACACTACCCCAATTAAAGTTAGGAGGTATGAAACTTGGGGACGAACTCGAGAGAGGATCTCGTTCTTCAAAAAGCATGTTCTTTTCCTCCAGGTTGACAATAAGGACAACTAGAACCCATGGCTCTGAGTGTGAATGTGAAGGTGTGGAAATTTGTGTTCACATGGGCATTCTTGTGTGGTACTGGACACATAAGCAAGCCCCGCACCTGGGAGATGGGTATTCTCTTTTCTCTTGGTAGTTCCTTGGTGTCTTATGTGGCTGTTTCCTTGGAATTGAAGCTTTCCCCCTAGAGGGAAGAGGGAGGCTCCTAAGACTCAGCAAACTAATGAAACCTCAAGGCTCAGGAGGTTCAGCAAGTTATGATTCACAAGGCCCCTCTCCAAGGTTATAAAAGCAATGAGCAATGACTAGTCAGAGGAGACTCTCTAGAGGGTTCAGCTGCCTGCAAACTGTGAAGGGAGCTCCAGGGTGCAGACAGAGGCAAAGCAACTCATTGACCTCAAGGTTGGGAATGAAAAGAAAAGAGGAAAGAGTCCAGTTTTCCACAATCCCCGTTGAGGGAGTGTCTCCAGTGACCTAAAACCTCCCTCCCACTAGGCTCCACCTCTTTAAGGTTTTATCACCTCCAACAGAGTCAAACTAAAGACTAAATCTTTAATAGACAGACTTTTGGGGGGTATTCCAGATCCAAACAATAACAGCATCTGCAATATATGGACCCATTCTTCCTCTTGTGCCCCACCTCCCTGTTGGCTGCATAATCTCTTGCATCTTCATCATCATCAAACACATGTCCCTGGTGAGGCTGCTAAGATGGAGGGCTGGTGTGCACTGAATGAGAGAGAGGCAATGTGGGGTGGAAGGAGATAAAGGGCACATTAGTATTTATGCCACACCCTGGGGATGCTTATAAGCGTTCCATTCAAGTGAGTGCTATTGGCATTGTTGATGAGACACATCAGGCAGGACTCCATGATCTACTAGGACCAAGTGATTTGTTTCCAGTGACATCTTCACACAAGATTTGAGCAGTTCTAGCAATTGTCAAAGCATTAATAGTTTGACTTTATAATCTAAACAAGAGACTTCTGAAAAGCCATGTCTTGCTTTTGTTTGTTTTGATGCCTTACCACTGAGCTGCACCCCCACAGCTTGAAGAATTTATTATTGATTCAAATTTTATGTTTGTGTGTTTTGTATGTGAATGCACCATGTGCATGCAACACGTGGAAGTTAGAAGAGGGCATTGGATCCTTTGGAACTGGAGTTATAGCCTGTTACCCACCAGGTAGGTTCTGGGAACCAAATCTTGGTCCTCTGCAAGAGCAGCCTGTCCTTTCAGCTGCTGAGCCATTTCTTTAGCCCTGTGAAGAATTTTTTTTTAATCTGAGTTTCAGATGACGATCCGGTTATGCATGGCTTTCAGACCCTTTGGGTCAGAATCAGTTGGGAATGTTTACAGAATTCAGATTCCCAGGCTCTCTGATGGCTTTGCTGGGGTGGTCTTTCAGGATATTTTCATCTTGATCGAGCTCCCCAAATTGCATCTATGCACAGTGCATTTTTAGGGGCTCTGTCCTTGAAGTCAACTTATTCTGAGACAGGGACAGGTTTGGATGCGTGCTTTTGTCTCTGGCCAAAGGGATCTTGAGGATCAGGACCTTACATCTAGCAAGCTGGTTTGCATTGAAAACCAAAGCCCTAGTGAACAGGCAGCATCTAAGAAAGTAGCTAAAGGGTCTGTCCGCAAAGGCTTCCCCTTCACCATGGTTCTTCCCATTGACACTGTTTAAATGTGTTACTTTCCACTTTATCTTTTATTCTTCAGTTAGATCTTAAAATTCCCATCAAAATCAATGGCCGTTACCCATTAAGTCTTTAGGACAAACACAATGTTCTTAAAACGTACAAGTAAGAAGAGAAATCATAGCTATTATCTTCTGAAAGCTGTGTTTGCCTGTGAGGCACAGGAATCCTCTGCAGTGACACTTGCCCTAATGTACATAGGCTACTCCATGAACTTTAGCAAATGTGCCCAGGGAAGACCACCCTGTTCCTAGAGCTGGCCGCCTACCCCTAATGTAACATGTACAGCTGTCCCTATGTCTCATAAGTGATCCAAGAGCAAGAGTTCGCCACCGTATTTTTCTAAACAGGCTTTGTAAAGCAACAGTTTCCCACAGGATGGTGGCTGTGGGCGGAGAACACCAAGCCTGGCCTTTCTGCTCCTGATGCTGACTGGCCTTTGTGATACAGCCTGCTGGTTACTGAGTCCTCTCAGCCCTCTGCCCTCATCTCAGCCTGGAAATAGCTTCCCCTTCTCCCATCCAGGCACAGTGTGAATGTGATCTCTTTGATGTATGGGAATGAACCTCACAGCCTGACCTGCTGTGAGCCCTTCCTTCACCCCCTTTTCACTATGTTCTGATACAAATTCTTTGACTGACTTTAGAGGCATGAAAATATGAGCTATGAGGACAAGGAGAACAAACAATAAAAACAGTAATTTTCTTACCACCACTGTGAGTCCTAGTCCAACTCTGTTTACTGCAATTTCCAGCAGCTTTAAACCTTGACCTACACCTATCTGATGAAGCTAACACTGATTTCTTTGGTTTGGTTTTATATTAAGCTATGGCACCTCTTAAAGATTTTATTTTTATTGTTTTTATGAGTATTTTGCCTATATGTATATACCATGTGCATACCTGGTACCCATGGAGGTCAGAAGAGGGTGTCTGATCTCCTGGAACTGGAGTTAAAGACAGTTGTCAGATGCCACATGAGTTCTGGGAACTGAATCCAGGTCCTCTGCAAGAGCAGCCAGAGTTCTTAACCACTGAGCCATTTCTCCAGCCCCTACGACACTTCCTATACCAGGGTTATTTGCATGTGAAATTCTTATGCTAAGGTATTTAACTGGGATGTAGGCATCACAGACTGTGTGGCACTTACCAACTGGGGGGGACAACGAGAGCGAGAGCAAGAGTGAGAGCGAGAGAGAGAGAGAGATCCTAATAGCTCCAAAATTCAACTTGAAAACCTCCTTATTTAAATGAAATACAAGTAACAAATCTTGATTTGCCAGGAGAGTCTACAAAGAGAATGCACTACTTTTATTGTAAGAAACAAGATTTTCATAATTTCCAGTATGGTTTGAGGCATTGTATGGTATGGTTTGGGGCTTGAATCAAGCTAAGTGGACAGACTTCAGGCATTTTAGTCCCACTGTCTGCTGCCTTCTTAGAAGAGGGCAGCAGGCTGGGGCAGAGAGTGTTCTGTATCTTTGTCATTTCAAAGTAAAACTGCTTTGCTGCTTATGTCCACAGTGGCTTTCTGTGATCCACCAGCACTATGCCCAGCCATCACCTCTGCATGCAGGCCTGCCTCAAGGCTTCCTGGCGGACCACACTACGTTTGTGCTGTGTTCTCATCGGAGAAAAAGTTGCTTGTGATTGGCAACCATAGTCTATGTCTTGAAAATAGGGAAACATTTCATAACAGGGATTGGTTGCTTTCTTCTTGCTGTGATAAAATACTCTGACCAAAAGGAACTTGAGGAATAAAGGACTGATTTGCCTTACACGTCTAGGTCAAAAGCCATCATTGAGGGAAGTCAAGGGAGGAACTCAAGCAGAAACCATGGAGAAGGGATGCTGTTTACTGGCTTGCTGTCTGGGTGCTGACAGGTTCATGATCAGCTAGCTTTCATATACAGCCCAGGCCCATTGCCTGGGCTCGGTGCCACCCACAGTGGGCTGGGCCCTCCCACATCAATCATCAATCAAGACAATATCTTGTAGATATAGCCACAGGCCAATCTGATCTGGAAAATTCCTCAATTGAGGTTCCCTCTTCCCAAGTGATTCTAGGTTGTATCAAGTTGACAAAAACCAACCAGCACAGAGATTATCAACAGCCGGTGAGAGATGACATAACCTACTGCATCCCAAGCCTGTCTGTGTTGAGGGGCTTTGCTCTGAATGGTCTTTAGCAAAAGTTTAAGGAATTGTGGCTGAGATGCTCATGTAACCCAAAGGTGCTCTGGGCTGGCCACGCATAGTGAAGCCTTCAGCCTTCCTCATTGCCTCCTTTCTTGGTGGGGACCATGCTAGTGCCTAGAAGGCTACTTTCCTGGGGAAAACAGCACTGATGAGCACATTTATCGTGCTAAAGCTAAGTTCTGGGGCATACAGCACAGAAGGAAGGCCAGCTCTTCCAGTCCCTCCCAGGCTCACTCTCAGGCATAATCGAGAGAACAAATGGCAACTGTGAAAGCCAAAAACAAAGGAAAAGGAAAAGGCACCATGAGCGGAGGAATGGCAGACCTAGGTTCCTGAGGCTTCCTACTGTGAATGGGAAAGTAAGCGCCCTTTGATGAAGCCCAGTGATGAAAGGAAAATGAACAAGCCCAAGATTTCAGCCAAACTTCAGGTTTGGTGTGAAGGCTGGATGGTCTCCGTCCCTTCTATGGATAACTCAGCCTGTGTGAAGCTGAATCAGTGTCCACTCTTAGGACTGACACCTCTGAGTTCCCACTCACGCCATCCACTCCCAGCAGGCTTTCTCCTGCCAGGAAAGGGCTTGGGATTGGTACATAAGTAACAGCGGTGGGGGATGACCACCAGCTGTGGCCCCTGCCTCAAAGGCAGGATTTAAAATGAACAAACAAAGGATTGTTTTGAGCACTCTGGTGACATCATAGACCGGCCGACCTTTTATCCATTGTCTGCAAGAGATGGAGGAAGAAAGGGCCCCTAGTGACAGGGAGGAAGAGCAGGCTAGAGTTTGCCTTGCTTCTCTGTGTTCATGTGTACACAATAACCTTTTTATTGTCTCTGATAGAGGGTGCATGGGACATGGAGCAGTGACCACAAAAATCACCCTTATTTTCCTACTAGCGACACTCCGCTACCCAGTCTGAACCATTACCTGGATGAGCTACTTGTTAGTCGATAATCTCATTACGTGCCATGCATGAAATGCAAAGATTACGCCCAGTTTGACTGTGCTGCACTTTTCAATCCTAACTGGGGAGTCCTACATCCTAGTGAGCTGTGGATGAAGTCAGAGTTGGCGAGCTCCTGCCTGTGGCCCAATGTAGTTACTCATACTGCGCTGAAAATATATGGAACACCCAAACCTCCACCATAGCTCAGCAGCACAGCACTCTAGAGAGTGTCAACCACAGGCTCAGGATCATGGCACTGCCTGGATCTATAGCCACTGTGGTGGCCTGGCAGAGCAGAAGGGATTAGACTGCATATGGTTAGCACAGGGAATGATACAGTTTCAAAATTCCAAGTACAGTTTCTGCTAAACAAGTAAACGAGTGTCACTTTCACACCAGGGTAAAGTTGACCCATTTTACATTAGTATCGTGTATAAGACCTCAGTCCAGCTTCTCTAATATAACGTCGGCCAGGTGTTTGCATGGGACAGATCAGATCAAAGGTTCACTCCCAAACAGACTGTGTTGGGAGTGTTGAAGTGACCAGATGGTTGGAATTCCAGAGTAAACACAGAATAGGGAACTAAAAGCCCATGGAACAAATGAGGACGGAGCAGCTCTGAGTGCACAGGATGGGGGTGTTGTGGCCTTTCCTGATCGTAGTCTAGCAAGTCAGTGTCTTACAGTCCCCCAGAGACCAACCCAAATACATATGTCAGATATCTAAGGTGTTTTTAACTCTTGGGAGAAGGAAATGGGAGGATTACTATTTTTGAAAGATCATATAGATGCAGACATCCACAATTTTATTTACAATTTCTGGGTATGCATGTGCCCTAACAAGTCAGTCTATGAACTCCAGATTAAGAAACAGATTTTTTTTTGCCTCCTGTGGGAAAAATTTTGTCTAAGAAACTGTTTTCAATGAGCTGAATTAACAATTAAGCACTTACTTAGCAACTGATTTAAAATTGACAGCATCTACCAAGTGCCAACTAAACAGTCTCTACGATAACACTACTATGACTGAGAAAGCAAAGAGACTCTTGTAGCTTAAGGAGGGGAGAGAAACCTTCACAGGAGAAATGAGATTTGCCTATGACCAAACAGCAAAGGTTCAGAGAGGTGGGAAGGAAGAGGCAAGGCTGGGCTACAAAAGTTCCTGAGTCTCAGTGAGTCCTTAGAGCAGGTTTTCCATCCGTGGGCCCAGGCAAGGAAGACCGAAAACATGGCTAAAAGACTACCACCAAACAAAAGTCCAGGTGTTCGTATCTGATTCCACACTGCAGCCAACTTTTTGTCTTAATGTGTGTGTGTGTATGTGCGTGCGCGCGCACACACACACACACACACACACACACACACACACACGCATGCAGATGCCCAAGGAGGCTAGAAGAGGGCATCGGCATGGAATCCCCTGAAGCTGGAGTTATAGGTGGTTGTAAGCCACCCAATATGGGTTCTGGGAACTGTTCTTCCATCCTCTGCAAGAGCAGCACAAGCTTTTAACCACTGAGCCATCATCTCTCTAGCCCCTTCAATGAACATAAGAAACTCTAGTTGTGAAGGGACTCAAACAAAAGTCACCATTATCCAAAAAGCTGCTTAAATACATCTCTTTTTCCTGCTTACATACCTGAGGCCAGCTTTTCTTAATCAGCTTTAACCAAGACAATATCTTGCAACAGATTCTGATAGGAGCATGTCAGCATGTCAGCAGATGGGAGACTCCAGCTGTCTTTCCTTATGCCTGACACCAAAAGATCTACAAAGTTCCAAAACTGCTATTCTTCTTACCCAGCATCTTTGGCTCTGGAAAATGTAGTTATTTTTAGAAAAGTATAACAGGATTATTATTGTGCTTCCAAAGGAATTAATAAGAACTCTTAAAACTTCTCAATTATAATTGCTAACGCTGTAAACATTAAATTTAGCCCTTGAGAAGAAGCTTTCTAGAGCCTTCATTTTTCAGGACAGTTAGGGGTCATGGGGCACTGGTTTCTGTTAACTAAGTTCACATTGATGAAGCGCCTCCCTGTCCTGTTCCTCTGGTACCCAGTTTACTACTCGTGTTTCTAAGTCAGATTGTGTGGCCAGAGCCTCAGAAGACCAGCTTGCCCTCATGACCTTTAGGGGTTCCTGTCATTGTGCCCACTATTCAATGGACAAAGCTCAAGCTGGTGGTATAAGAATACCACTCAGGAAGTAAACAGTTTCCAGTGAAGAAAAAAAGCAAAGAAAGAGCTGTCTTAGATGTTGATTATGAATGTTCCATCCTTGGCCACAGAACTGGTGTCTATTGACATTCACACCCCCCACCCCCAAGCATACTCACTAATGGAGAGAAGTTTCTTTGACATGGTGAGGCTGTGGCCACCTTTGGCCTCTTCAAAAAACAATATAGAGGCTGTTGCACATCCCTCAGTTTGAGTGTCTTCAATTTTTATGGCTCTTGGTTTTCATTTTTATTAGATTTTAGAATGCCTATGTTCTGAGCAGTTTGACCCCATTTTGTGCTGTATAGGGCAGAGTATGGTGGTGCAGGCCTTTCATCCCAGCACTTAGGAAACAGAGGCAGGTAGATCTCTGTAGGTTTGAAGCTAGCCTGGTCTACATTGCAAGTTCTAGGCCAGCTGGGACTACAGGAAGACCCTGTCTCAAAAACACAAAACAAAACTGAAAACAGTGTAAAGGTTGGGTGAGTAATTTTGTTCTCTGATGATGTAGGCAAACACTGCAGGTCTGAGGGACTTTCTGCTACTACCTAGTGCCACAGGACTTGGTACCAGATCCCCAAGCTAAATATTCTTTTAAAAATTAGATGGATATACTATGTATCTAGAGAAATTTTGACTTTTCTGTTTTTCTCCATTAAAATATGATATTATGCAAACCTCTCCAACCCATCCAGAGTTGAACAAGTAAAACAACATTCCTGGCTAGGATTATCTCAAATTCCCCAGTATTGCCAGTTTGGGTGACCCAGAAAACAAAAATAAAGTCTCTTAAGATCTTCTTACTCAAATAAACTGAGTTGTCAGAATGAAAAGTCACAAAGAGCCACAGGGCAGGGCCACACTGATGTACTGAGTTCATATAACTTCATGCACATTTAAAAGTTGGGTTATACTACTGGGTGTGGTGTCACATACCTGTAATCCTAGCACTCAGGAGGTGGAGGCAAGTGGATCAGGAGTTCAAGGCCAGCCTTAGCTATATATGAGTTCAATCTAGGCTCCATGAGACCCTGTCTAAAACAAACATAAAACCTTGGGTTATATTACAGGGCAAAAGTATAGTTATCAAGCATAGTAACTCCAGCACAGTTATCCTGCTGATGGATTTCCCAGGTTCCAAGAATTCCAATGCCTTGGTTTTTATTATTTGTGGTGCTGGAGACCGGATCCAAAGCCTTGGGCTTGCTAAGCATGTGCTCCACGCTGAGGTACACCCCCACCCTTAACACCTTATTTTCAACCAGAAAGCCTCCATGTTCTACATGACTATAAAAAGGCAAAACACCGGGCATGGTGGCACACACACCTTTAGTCCCAGGACTCAGGAGGCAGAGGCAGGCAGATCTCTGTGATCAAGGCCAGCCCGGTCTACATAGTGAGTACCAGGACAGCCGGGGCTACATGGAGACCCTGTCTCAAAAAGACCAAAAAAAAAAAAAAAAAAAAGGCAAAAGGAAAACAACCTTTCCTCACCCTCAGCCTCCACTGTGAATGAATATAAAAGAATTCCCCCAAACCCATAAGACTCTCTGGGAGATCTCTAGCAGATGCATGAAGAGTTGGACCAATTCCCCCAGCACCCGCTTCCTGCTAACACTGTGTGGTTTTTAGGAAACAAGGTCACACAGACCCCAAGCACAGAGGACAACTGTGTGAAAGAATGTCCTGGAGTGGGAGGATGAAAATGACCCAAAAGAAGGGGCAGTTCACTTGTAGTGACAGGCTGTAAACACCGGAAACACTTTGGAGACCAGAAGGCCAGTGGGCATCCAATCCACATTCTTAGATGTGGGATCAGCGAAGACATTACATATGCTCAGAGAAAAGAGTTTTCTAATGTCAGCTGAGCCTCCTGTAAGCAGAGAAGTCCAAGATTGTGAACCACTCAGGGAAGCCTCATGGCCATCCATCCTCATCAGTGCCACCCGCACCTCCATGTGATTCCCATCACTTCCCTCTTTGGACAGTACACATATTTTGTTTATTTTTAATGGTTTTTAATCTTTTTAGGCTAAATTATCGGAATAATTTACCCCAAGATTTAGTGCGCAACTTCAAATCCATTTCATCTAAGGTTCAACAGTGCCTCCTTGTGGTCTCTCAAGGAAATTAGGTTTGTAGATCTTGAAAGCTGTCAAGGTAAATTTTCAATTTATGTTTAGAACCTAAATTTGAACTGCTTCTCAGTCATCTTTAGTTCTGAGATTTTAGATCAATTACCACTGACTTAAAAGTTTTATTTAACATAAAGATCTTATTTTCATGCTGAGAAGACATATAAGCTGTTGTTTCAAAATTTAGATCAATGTTTTCCATCTCGTGATTTTAAATGTGCTTTTAAATACTAATATATTGCTTAAATGTTATGATGTTTGATTTAGGCCAAAGCAAAAAGTTTTTCAGAACGTGACACACATCTTCCCAGCACATGGAACAGAATAGATCTAAGAACCCAGTGACAATACACAACACTAGTGCATTTTTGCTTTTTGAAATGAATAAGGACAACAGTGAATGAATTAAAGGTTCAAGCATTGTAACTAGTGAACCAAACGTTCAAAGTCTAAAGTGGAGCAGTTTAAAACAAAGAGCAAAGTAAAACCAAAATAGGAAAATCCCCAAAGCCAGACAGTAGCAAGGTCTGGACACCTCAGGTCACCACGCCTGGGTTTGATGGGTTTCAGAGAGTAGGGGGATGGGGGAGGGGGGGCTGTCTGAAGAATGTCAAGTCTGGCTGTTGGTGGACTCAGTACTCTAAAGCAGACTTCTCATGGTGCAAGCTGGAATCCACATGTTATACCTTGCAGGCATAAGTGAAGTGTCTGAACTTCACCTCCTTCTGGCCAGAAAATCCCAAACAAGAAATGAAAGGGAAAGGGGCGGGGCTCCACCAGGCCTCACTGTTCCACAGCGGCAGGGAGATTGACATCTGACGATACCAATGAGATGCTGTCAATACCACAAGCTTTACTTACACATGGGATGTTTCTTCCCTCGAATTCCCATCACTGAATGGAACTTCTATCTGCTAAGTAGGACATATATGTTTTCTACCGATATGATAAACACCGTGACCAAAGCCGACTTGGGGAGGAAAGGGTTTAATTCAGCTTACATTACACTCTTTCATCAAGGGAAACCAGGACAGGCGCTTAAGCAGGAACCTGGAGGTAGAAACTGAAGCACAGACTGTGGAAGAACAGTTTCCTGGCTTGCTCCTCTGGCCTGTGCTCAGCCTGCTTTCTTATATAACCCAGGACCACCTGCTCAGGGGTGGCACTGCCCACACTGGGCTGCCCCCCCCCATTGCTCATGAATCAAGAAAATGCCCCACAGATATGGCCATAGGCCAATCCAATGGAGGAAATTCCTCAACTGAGGTTCCCTTCACCCAGGTGTGTCAAGTTGCAACTGAAGCTATCCAACACAATTGACCAGTTGTCAACTTGACACACAAGCACATCACTATTAAACCACAACCTTTCCATTTCTTGTCCCTAAGATATCATGTTAATATTAATATTGCAATGTAAAACAGTACAACTTTAAAAGTCCCATAGTCCTTAAACAGTCAAGCATTTTAAAAGCTCAATGTCTCTTTTAAATAAGCCTCTCAACTGTGGGCTCCTGTAAAATCCAAAATAAGTTATATACTTCCTTATTTCAAATGGGAAGAACTAGGTACACTTAAACAAAATCAAAGTCCAGCATTGTAGCTCAATGTTGATATCTGGAATTCACTCGCAGTCTTCTGGGATCCAAACGGCTTGGGCAAGTCCACTTTGGCTCTGCCCTCCACAGCACACACAGCTCGTCTCATGGGCTCAGGCTGGCTCCACTCCATACCTGCCTCTGCCCTTGGTGGTCATCCCATGGTCCTGCCATCTCCAATATGCAGGGGGGGTATTCTCTACTGAAACTGAGGTTGCATCTTTACCAGTGGGTTCCTCTGGCCTCTCAGGGTGCAAAGCCTCAGATTCTCTGTATAACCCTTCAATTCTTGGGGTCTTCATTACAACTGAGGCTGCACCTCCACCAATGACCTCTCCTGTCCTCTCACAGTACCAAGCTTCAGCTGTTCTCCAGGACCCCTTCATGCCTTCAAAACCAGTATCATGTACAAGACTCTTACATATTACCAAGTCCAGCTTCCAGCTTGAGATGGAGCCTCAGGCCACCTCTGGATCACAGCTTTTGTGTGCTGACCCTGAGGAAATGCTACCCAGAATATTTCACCTCAATGATGTTCATTTCTTCTTAATCACACCTGATTTTTCAGCCCCAGCTAACCAGCATTAATTGTCCTAACAAAGCAAATGTTTCACTTAAGTGGTGCCGGTCTCTTGTTAATCACAGGTGATTCTTCAGCCCCAGCTGACCAGAAACCACAGAGTCTCAGTTCAAACCATCATACCAACAGCTCTGATGGTCTTTGCTTCCTTTGAAATGCCACAAGCTAGGCCTCCATCACCCACCTTTCTGTTCAGCATAACTGTTCCAAGCTCCACAGCAATAGCTCACAAAGAAGCTCTAAGCACTCAGTGGCTGTTCCAGCCCAAAGTACTGCCTATGTTTCCAGAAATTCTTCCAACTAACAGAACTGTTTAGAACAACTCCACAAAGCTTTTTCACTACAATTTTATTTTTTAAAGTAAAATTTGACTTCAGAGAAGCATCTTCATTAATAATATTCATTCTAATTATAAAGTATGAATTAAAGAAAACGAGAGAGACTTCCCTAGTAACGCACTCTTAAAGAAAAGTTGCTAACCACATATGATATGATATGATATATTAAAATGTGTTATAATACATATAAACATATGAATAAGGTCTTTTAGAAATGAGTTTCTAAATAAAATATAACCACAGAAAGCATGAAGAAATTATAATTGGTTCTACAGCTACCAAATTTGCAATGATTATACAGAAATATTATAAAAATATTTATTTTCCCCTTTTAAATAAATATACAGGGGCTGGTGAGATGGCTCAGTAGGTAAAGGCACTTGCCACCAGGTATGACAACTTGAGTTTGATCCCTTTGGAAAGAGAGAACTGAATCCCACAAGTTACCTTCTGACTTCTATGTGTATGATGGGGCATTCACATGCAAATAAATAAATAAAAGTAAAATTATTAAAAGAAATAAATATGTAATATGGAGGCAACTTCTTTAGAAACACATCTTTTCTGAATATTATCCAAAGTTTAATAATAATGAAATTCAATATTCTCCTTCATCTTAAATTATAAAAATGCTTTAAAGGCAAACCAAAGGTTTTCATACTTTGTCATCATTTCTTCTCATTTGAGTATATACCAAATGGCTCTGAAGATAGACAGATACCTTACTGATAACCAGTTCACATTACATACAAAACTTTGGTGTCCAAATGTCATGCTTTTTTCACAAATACACAGAATTGAATTTACTTGGTAAAATATGCCAATTAGGGACTGGGGAGATAGTTCAACTGAGAGAGTACTTACTGCATAAGCATGAGGACTTGAGTTCAGATCTCTGGTATCCACACAAATGCTGGATGTGGCTGCACACACCTGTAACTCCAGAGCTAAGGAGAGGGGACAAAAGGACCCTGGGGTTCAGGCTCACTGACCAGCCAATCCGATTTTGTGAGAGACCCTGTCCCCCCAGATGAGTGGAGTGTGATTGAGGGAAGCATGCAGCATTGATTTCTGCCTCTGCATGCACACACGTGCATACACATTAGCACACATAAACACTCACATAGGTACAATGTACCAATGAAGGAAAACATTAGAAAAAATAGTCTCCTTATTAGATAGAAATCATTGAAAAATAGTAGGTGAAGGTCAGTATCAGGTAAGGCCAGTGGTTCACCAAGTGCATGAAGAATCTTGTACTCAAATTTTAAATGTAAAAGCCAAAGGCTTCACCAATAAGCCACACCTGACTGTTGTTGATGTTCATGGATAGACTTCTCTGAGTCTCTGAAGCCTAAATGGGCTTCCAAGTTAAAGTTCCTAAATTTTGTATTGTTTAGCTCAGATAAAGCTCTTCTTAAGCTGCTGTCTGCTGTAATCCGAGAAACAGGAATTAAAAAGTGAGAGGTTATTTAAGTGCTTTAAGCAGACCAAGTAAGTTTTTTGTACTTTCTTATAAGTTCTTTTAATCTGGCTATACATTAAATGGTTTTGAAGATACACAGATATTTCACTGATAATCTGTTACATAATATGCAAAACCGTGGTACTCAAATGTCAGAATGTTTTTACAGACAAATGCAAATAGTTTTATAAATCCGACGATTGAAATACGGCTGTAAACACTAGTATGATGGAAGGATCCCAGGAAGCACTGCTCTCTATCCAGCTTGGACTTGGAGATTAAGTTTCTTACACTTAGATTCTAGAAACATTCAGAGCATAGTAAGGGCACAGTTAAACTTCTAAAAGAGAGAAAGTGGAGACATAGCAGCTCATGAAGGTTCAGACAGAGGGAGGAGGGCAGCAAGTAGAGGTGCCTTCTGCCTGATGGGCCTGTAGCTGGGGCTCTGGGAAATGGGTCCTGTTTGGGAAGAGTCAAGTAGCACTCCGGGTTAGTTCCATAAACTTGTTTGGGCAGAGAAGGTCAGAGTTGTGCCTAGCATCATGGGGGTCCTTGTGATCGGTGAGGAAAGGATTTCTCATTTCCACCACTACAAAATCATCTGCCTGTTTTGCAGTCCAGGCCTGCAGGGATCCGTTTTTGCTGCCATTACAATAGCTTAAGAACTTTCCCTTCATTCTTCAATGTTTGGTTCACAAGTAATTTTTTGCCTTTTCTGTGAATTGTTGTGGTTGGCATCTTTATCAGGCGAGGGGTTATTGCTGGGTTCATTTTCACAACCAATTAAAATGTAGGGAAAATATCAGCCCATCAAAGAGCAGCAAACAGACTTTTATTGAAAGATAATCACATCCACTCACATAAAGGATCACACACATACATGCGTTCATAAAAAAGATGAAGCACTCCATAAGTGGAAAGGGAACCTGGAAACCAAAATCCAACATCCCCAAGAAAGTTTTCCCTCCCCTAATTTTGGATTGGTCAACTTACACAAAGAAGTGGGTGTTGATAGGCTTATGGCTCCAAATGATGAGGTGTGTATGTCCAGGTGACTCTAAACGGGCCAGTTGAAAGGGCCCTGTTGGAATTAAAAATAAGGCCTTCCTGCCAGAGACCGAGAAAAAGTAGGAAGTTGCCATCTTTATTACTTCTCAGTGACCCTGCCAGGGTCCCTTACAGGAATGACATGTTTATCAGATAATGATACTAAAAATGGTGTTGATCATATCAAGCACACATAATTTCAGTTTATCCACACAATGAACACAAGAAGTAATTAATCCCCTTAATCCCCTTAAGTTGTGCTATATGTTTGTGTATGCATGGATGCTGTGAACAAAATCAGGATCTTGAACACTCTAGGTAGGCAAAAGCTGGACTACTGAGCTGCATCCTTGGCCCTTTCATCCTACACTTAAAAATAAAAAACCCTTAAGCACAAAGTCACAGAGCACTGGGGATTTTGAACCCAGCAGTTGGCCACCCCAGTGCCCCAGCCACCCACCACTGTAGAGCCAGGCACTTCGCTACTGGCAAGCATCACCCTGACAGACACAGACCACAGGGGAGTGATCAGGTAGCACAGACCCCCTTTCTTTGCTTTTACCTGACAGGCCTGGGCAGGGCCACTCAACAAAGGTAAGTTAAACTTAGACCCTGTACAGGATATTGTGCTCAGGGTCATCAGGTGACTGGGCATTGGCTCGGAAAGGCTTGGCAGTCAGAAAATACATAGCTAGAGAAGGGCAGCTAAAAGCTGGGTGGAAGGTCCTTTAGCCAATGGGATGTGGAGAAGGCTGTGGACAAGAGTGGGCACTGGGATGGACTGTGGCAGAAAAGTTGATTTTGACCTGAAAAGATGGAGAGGCTGGTCCAAAACAAGAATGAATGAGCTGGGCAGATGCTGGGCCTCAGCATTTTCTTTCCCTGGATGTTCTGTGATGATCACAAAGCAAGGATTGTCTTTACTTCCCACATTCCCAGTTCTTAGAATAAAATCTCAGTGTCCTGGTCTAATATCCCTCCTAGGAGCTGCTAAGGATGCCACAGTGTTAGGAGCAGGTGCCGTATGTCCCAGTTGCTTTTCTTCTACTTGGAGTCCAGTGATGAGACACGGACCTCACTGTACCTCAGTTCCTCAGCTGTGACATAAGTCGTAATTGTGCACAGTCCATGGATTGCCATGATGGTCACACACTCTGGCCTGATGCCTCCAGTTGGTGCTCTGTAAATCATAGCTGCTATTGTTATCATTATGGCTCTGGTGGAGAGGATCTCCTGGTCCTGTTTCTGTCTGGTTCTGTTCCACGTTGCTTCCTGCCAGATGTTGCGATCTGCTGACCCATTCTGACTTCTTTGTGTTCCCTCATATAGCACAGCACAAAAAGGGGAGCTTGCCGGGAACATGTGTTAGTTACTTTTTCCATGACCCAACTACCTGACAGAACAGTTTAAGGGAAAAAAGACTGATTTGGGTTCATGTTATCAGAGAGTTTCAATACATTATAGGGGGAGGCGTGACTGTTTGTGGCAGAAGTGTAAGGCAGAAGCTCCCATGGTCACGATGTACCAGAGAACAGAATGCACACAGGAACCAGGGCTGAACTGCAAGCTTCGAGGGCTGGTCCCCAATGACCTACTTCTGCCACCTCCTGAAGACCTCACAGCCTCCCAAAAATAGTGCCACCAGCCCAGGAACAAGTATTTAAAACATGAGCCTGTGGGGGACTGTTCAGGTTCAAACTACAACAAAACACACTGTCGGAAACTTTGCTCACTCATGTTGTTCACAGGCTTTTTTTCTATCATACTTGAAATCTAGGACATCCTAATGTTCTAAATGCTGAAAGAGCTATAAAGGACCTGTATATTTATTTATCTGCCTAATGAATTAGCTATTCCCAAGACCCATAAAGATTCAAGATTAACAACTTTTATGTACCCTGGGAATAAGAAAGTGTTCTTTCTTTTTTTTAGGGCAGGGGGAATCGGAGTATTGCTCTGTTGTCAGGGCTGATCTTAAAGTCCTGGGCTCAGATGAATTCCTGGCCTCAGCCTTCAGTGTAGTTAGGACTACAGTCATGCACCACTATGCCTAGCTTGAAATAAAATTCATACAAGAAAATAACCTCTAAAGTATACTGGTAGACTTACCTTCCATCTTCCCCTAGATACACTAATACGTCTATTATTAAACTGATAGGAACAGATATTACACTTGCTCTTAGTCAAAAGACCGAGAAACAGCCACAGTGCTACTCACAAAACCACTGCCTTTTCTCTACAGCTGACATGGGAAACTGAAGAGATGTGACCACACATTGGCCTCTTCCACCGCTCTGCTCTGTTCCTGTGATGCTGACTTTCAGGGAAACGTCGCCTACCAGAAGCAAGAGTCCAGACAGGTAGTCATGCAGCCAAGCAGGTGCTAAGTATGTACGAAACAGTGTACTGTCTTTGAGAAGGTCAGCTCTGAAGGTCAAGAGGGTGGAAGTCTTTACTAAGGAGGGAAAATGTCAGCTATGCTGCTGTGTGCAGGAGCAGGAATCCACTCCTCCATTGTCAAAAATGCCCAGACTGCAGCTCGCTCAGCCTTGAGTCCAAGTTTTAAGGCTGGCTGGCAAATTGAAAACAATGTGCATTCCTTGGGAATGACCCTTTATGTTTTGTATGACCACAGAATCATTTAAAAGATGCTTTTCAGCTGTTCTTAATCATTTTGATTTTCTGAAGGAGAGTTGTGAGAGAAAAATCTTTTCTGTTCCTCCTCCACACCCTGTTCCCACCATCAAGAGTGGTTAAAACATTAATTCATCCCTTACCAGACAAGAGAGCTATGTGAGAATTTTAGTTTATTTTTATTTATTATTTATTTATTTATATTTATTTATTGTCTTTCTGAGATAGGGTCTCCCTGCAGCCCTAGCTGGCCTGGAACTCACTATGTAGACCAGGCTGGCCTTGAATTCACAGAGATCCGCCTGCCTCTGCCTCCCAAGTGCTAGGATTTAAGGCATGCACCACTATGCCTGGTGAGCGCTTTATTATTTTTATGATTTTTTATTTTTGTTTGTTTTTTTGAGACAGGATCTCATGTAGTCTAGGCTGCCTTTGAACTTATTATGTAGCCAAGGATGACTCCTGATCCTCCTGCTTCCACCTCCCATGGACTAGAATTGTATGTGTGTGCCACCACACTCAGCCTTTTTTTCTTTGGTATTTTCACAACTCTATGTCTCACACTTTAGTATGAACTCTTGCCCATCTAGGTACACACCAGCTGAATGCTAATCTATGATATAAAATATAAGATGATTCCCCATGTATCAAAAATTTCTGATTCTTGTTTCTAAACCCATGTGTATCTTTTAGAAACATGGCTTTATTCATCCATCCATCCATTTATTCATCTACCCATCCACCTACCCATCTATACATCCACCCATTTGTTCATGTACTCACCCATTCACTGACCCCATCCATTCACTCATCCACCCATCCATTCATCCACTCACCCACTCATTTACCCATCCATCCATCCATCCATCCATCAATCTATTCTTAGCAAACTTTACAATAATTAAAATGAGCCAGGTGTGGTGGAATACACCTTTAATTCCAGCATTTTAGGAGGCAGAGGCAGGAAAATCTCCAGGAGTCTAAGGCCATCCTGGTCTATCTAGCCAGTTCCAGGTCAGCTAAGGTTTACAGAGACCTTATCTCATAAAACAAAAAACAAACAAAAAAACAACAAAAAACCAATAAAATAATAAGAAGAATTAAAATATTTTTGAAGTATGAGCATTCTATATAGGCTTCCAAAGAACAAAATGTATTTGAAACTAAATGTTGATTCTATTTCCTGCATTCATGAATTCTTTCCCTAACAAGTCAGAGTTCTTTCAAATGAAGGACTGTTAAAGAATGACTCACTTGGAGAAACTCTTCAAGCTTTTTGAATCAAAAACAAGTTGGCAAGAATAACAGATATGTCACGAGAAGACAATGTAAAAGGAACACACATACATTTCCAAATGGATAAGCTCATTTGATTTATTCCCACACACAGTAGATTGTAGTAACAACAGAAACTCTGAAGTCAAGAGAGGGCATTTTCTGTCTTCAATGCAGATCTGATGGTGGGAAGGAATTCTCGTCTACCTTGGGGGTCTGTAGACAGCTTGCATTTGGGTTACTATGACACTCACTCAGAAAATTGGGTTTTGGAGCATTCCAGATTTCAGGTCTATTATTTTAAACCAGGGATGTTCAACCTATAATGAACAATGACTGATGTGTAAGGGAAGAACAAATATTTTGCATCAGCCAAAAACTAGACTGACTTTGTAGTTATATCAGTTTCTATCTTTTGTCTCAGTAAAAACTGATTGGCATGTGCCATTTGAAATTAACCCTGTGCTGGGCGCTGCTGATAGAGTGTGAGAAGAGCTGATTATAAAGGAAGGCTCTGGGGCGGGGGGGGGCTGGAGAGATGGCTCAGCAGTTAAGAGCACTGACTACTCTTGCAGAGGACCTGGGTTCAATTCCCAGCACCCACGTGGTGGCTATGAACTGTCCTTAACTCCAGTTCCAGGGGAATCCAAAGCCCTCTTCTGACGTCCATGGCACTGCATGACACAGGTGTACTCACATACATGCAGGCAATACACTCATACACAAAAAATAAAAGTAAATAAAATGTTTAAAGGAAGGCTCTGACCTTCACTCTAGCTTTCTTTAATCCTGGGTTTTCTCAAATGTTAGTTATCATCAAAGCTCCTTCATGCTTTCCAAGAAAGCCATACAGGCAATCGACGGAAGTCAGATTTCTCACCAAGCTACTCACAGCTCTCTTTTCTGTGTGTACTATTTCAATGGTCAGTCTTTTTAAAAGTCTCATTTACCAGGGGCTGGAGAGATGGCTCAGCTGTTAAGAACACTGACTGTTCTTGCAGAAGACCCGGGTTTGAATCCCAGCACCCACATGGCAACTAACAACTGCCCGTAACTCCAGTCCCAAGGGATCTGACAGCCTCTTCTGACCTCCGCAGGCATTGCTCGACATAGGTGCACTTACCTACATGCAGACAATACATGCATACACATAACATAAAAATAATAAATAAAAAATTTTTAAAGTCTCATTTACCTAACCACCTTCCATTTTAAACCTGGTTATCTTGAGGCACAGGAATAAAATTGTTTCTGGTGCTAAAGAAACTATGTTCAGGATTTCTATTACTGAGAAGACATCAACACAATTTATTAGTTCAGCACTTCCCACGAACATTAACAGAGGCAGTCTATTATGCACATCTACAAATAGAAGACACACACACACACACACACACACACACACACACACACACCCTATATTTATAGACCGTTATAGGGAAAACGCTACAACGAGAACAACCTGGAAACCAGACAAATGGGATCTGAAATAACTGCAAACATAGCAGCTGTCAAAAAGCCATCAGCCCCAGGGAGGGAAGTCTCCCCAACACTGCTGTCGCTGAGTTCATAGGAGAATCAACAGGTGAAATGAAACCAGACAAATGGGATCTGAAATAACTGCAAACATAGCAGCTGTCAAAACAGCCATCAGCCCCAGGGAGGGAAGTCTCCCCAACACCGCTGTCGCTGAGTTCATAGGAGAATCAACAGGTGAAACGGCTGCAGTCCTCTGTTGGCTCCCATATTCATGAAAAGGAAGACATTGATCTGCACATTCTGGGAACATCAGAAGCAAAGGCTCCCATGGGCCACTGTGGTTTGGGTGACCTTAAAGAAACCATTGTGGCTGTGGTCCCCAGGGTGGCACTCTTGAAAGGTGGTGGAGTTTGGGGGAGAAAAGGGCCTAGTTGGGGTGTACTCTTGGAAGTTAGTTCTCAGGCTCTCAAGGTCTCCTGAGAGGGTTATAAGAGGGGCGATCCTGGGCCCTCCTGTCCTCTCAGCTCCTCGGTGCCGCTGCCTCTCTTGCCGGCTCCAGCGCATGCTCCTACCATTGCTATCTGCTCCACAAAGTGAGGTACACAAGGAGGAC
>NW_008360316.1:3674326-3693896 GCF_000622305.1 Nannospalax galili | reverse complement strand
AGAGGTCAGAAGAGGGCTTCGGATTCCCCTAGAACTGGAGTTAAGGACGGTTTGTAGCTGCCATGTGGGTGCTGGGAATCGAACACGGGTCCTCTGAAAGAGCAGTCAGCGCTCTTAACCGCTGAGCCATCTCTCCAGCCCCAAGAAAAAATATTTTTAAAATTTTTATTGCGCTTTTTACTTTTCATACAACAGTTCTTAATCAAATTTAGAAGAAAATATTTTAATTATATGTCAGTCAAAACAAGCAAAAGGAAATTCATTTCTAAGTGAAGATGTATATTCAGTGTCATAACTGCTGAATGTCCCCAATCAAAGACTTTTTCAGCATTCTGTTCTCAGCTTTGCCTTTCTCCTGTAAAACTTGCAGTCACAGAGGTTAACTAGTTCCTTCAAAAGAGATGAAGGTACTAAGTTGGTTATTTTCTCTAAAGTTCCTTTAAAAATATCATTTTATGAGTCATTTTTTTTCTTTTTTTATTGAATTTTTTGTGTATTTCATACAGAACAGCTCAAACAATCTTAATCATCTTTATACCCCCTTCCCCACTGACACCCTCCCATAATGCCCCCCCCACTGGAGCCCATATACTCAGTCGTCCCTATTAAGGTCCACTGGGTTGTTAATGTTCCCAGGGGTTCCCCAGTGCAAGTCCGTCCACTAAGTCTAGTCAGCCTATCTAGAATCCCTTGTTTTAGGAAGATCAGCTCTTCTTCATCTAGCAGCAATCAGTTGCCAACATTCCTTCAGATAAGACTGAGGTCCTGCTGTTCATTTTCCCAGTTCCATGCTGGATTGTTGTCTGCCTGAGTTTGCATGGGACTTGTGTATGCTGACACCATTGCCATAGAATCATATGAGCAAGTTCCCAGGAGCTTGTAGGACTCTGTTTCCATATGGTCATGTACCTCCTCCCTGGCTCTTACAATCTTTCCAGCCCCTCCTCTATGATGCTCCATGAACCTTGGGCGAGAGAAGTTTAATAAAGGGATCCTGTCTGAGAACTAGCATTTAGCAGACTCTTTTGGCTGTTTGTGACTTCTTGTGTTTCTGGCCCTCAACTGCATGAGAAAGCTTCATTATTGAGAACTGAGAGATTCATTAGTGTCCTCTTCATTATCCTTGTTCTATGTTCCGTGAGTCTTGGGTGTAGAGGTTGCATTGTAGATGTGTCCCCTTAGGCCTGGACAATTCATGGACAAGGTCCGTGAGTGACCAGTTGTGATATTTGGTACTAGTCTCTGACTGGTGCAAAATGAGCTTCTTTGATGAGTGGTGACTGGGATATTTGCCTGTAAATATAAGGATACATATTTTGCACATAGAAATCACATTAGTCTAGTGTTGTGACAGTCTTGGGGTTCTCTCTAAGACCTATGGCCACTTTAGCCATGTGTGTATTGGGTTGTGTTTACATTACCACACTTGAATTTCCTCTCTTTGAGTGGGCGTTTATTCCAATTAGATAGCTGTTGATTGCTCCCAAGATAAGAGTGCTGCTACTACACCAATGACGTATGCTGTGCTGGCCATTGATGTGGTTATTTGGTCTTGAAGCTGGTATTGGATCACCCATTGATGTTTACCCTTGGCACCTTCATAGTGCTCTCCAAAGCTATGAGAGCTCGCTTTCAGGGGAAGTGGTTGCAGGTCAGTTGTAGCTCTATTGCTCCAAATCCTGTGTTTGAAGTATGTTCTGTCTTTGACAGGAGGGTCAAGAACAGGATTTTTATCTATACCTGTGCCTGCAAACCTAGCGTGGGATTTGTATCTTCCATTCTATATATTTACTGTCATATTTTTGAGATTTATTTTTTATTTGTAATTATGTGTATGTGTGTGTCTGTGTGTGGGTATGAACATATGAGTGTAGGTGCCTGCAGAGGCCAGAAGAGGGCATACATCCCCTGGAGCTGGAGTTAAAGGAAGCTGAAAAAGCAGAAAGTGCTTTTAACCAGTGAATCATCTCTCCAGTCTTTTCTGTTCTATTTAACATTGCACATTTATTACAAATAGTGTTTGGCTTCATAAAGACAGCTTCTTTCAATCATGTAATGTATTTTGACCATATTCACCCCCCCCGTACTCTCCCCTCTCCCCACACTTGCTCCCCCTGCTGCTGGTGTTCTTCCTTCCCCAGTCTCCCTTCTTTCATGCCATGGCTTATGTTGCTTAACATGGTGACCTCTAGTTCCACACATTCTCCTACAAATGAAAGCTTCAATCTTCTTTATGACTGAATAAAACCCAAATACGTGTAATATACATCACATTTTCTTTATCCAGCCTTTGTTGATGGTTTCTAGGCTGGTATCCTTTAGGTATATACCCAGGAGTGGTATAAGTGGGTCAGTTAGTAGTTCTAATTATGGTTTGTAGGGACCCTCTATATTGATTTCTATAGTGACTAGACTAATTTATATCCCAATTAGCACTGTATAAAGTTTCCTTTGCCACACCAGCCTTTGTTGTTAATTGTTTTCTTTATGATGGCCACTCTGATCTGAATGAGATGGAATCTCAAGGATGTTGAACATTTTTTCATGTGTTTAATGGTTATTTGTACTTAATCTTTTGAGACTTGTCTGTTCATTTCATTAGTTCATTTATTGATTGGGTTATTTGGTTTGGGGTTTTTAAGTTTTTTAGTTCTTTATATAATATTGATATTAATTCTCTGTCAGATGCACATTTTGCAAAGATTTTCTAGTGGTAACTAACCCACTTTCAAGATGATAGCATTAATCCATTTGGAGGGCTCCACCCCCAACCCAAACACCTCCCTACTAGCTTCTGCCTTCTATAATGGCCACATTGGAGATCAAGTTTCTAGCACATAACTTTGGGAGACACATCCAAATCACATCAACCCACCCTGCAGTCCTGCTGTTGCCTTGGAGTGGCACACTCTTTTTTTATGGTAATTACATCATATTTTCTGCACTCGCCTCAAAATCCAACCTGCGGACACTCCAGCCTCCTTCTCCTCATTGACCTCCTACTCCTCAGAGAAAATAAATGTCACAAGGCAGGAACTGCATGCAAATTCCTGACCATACTTGCACCGATTAATGAATTAATGTCTTCAGATGTCCCTTGCCTGTGTCTGCTGTTTCAGTTGACCCTCTCCGTTGTAAAGCCTTTCCTGACCTTGCCTACTCCCATCTCTTCAGAGGCCTTGCATGTTACTCTTTCACCTTTGATCATGTGCACAGAGCACCTTCTCTCAGCTTCAGCCTTCCCACCAGCAGCTATACAAATCGTCTCCCGCTCCTGCATGCCAGAAGTCCCCATGTGCTCTCTGAATAACTAAAGTAAGATACAAAGCATGCCTCCATTTCTTCCATTCTTCCTCGGTTTGTTTGTCATCCCAAAGCAGCTCACACAAAGGACACTGATGCAGGGTGGGCTATAAACCCATCCATGACTGCAGAACACATGACCTGCCAGCAGTATCTGAAATGATTGCTCCTTATTCCTTCATAAAACCTCTCTGCTTTGCATGCTGAGAGACCATGTCCTGAGAGAGACCTCCCTCCTTGGCTTCCTTTCTTTTACTTTCTTCTTGATTACTGGTGTCTCATGTGCTCTCTGAGGGGGCTCTGAGCCCTATCTCCCCTCAAATCCTCTCCCTAGGTGTTTTTGACCAGGTGCAGGGCTGCAACACCATTTTCAATGGTTTGAACTATGCTCATCAAAGTTCTAACCTCCAGGAACAGTGACCTTCCTTGGAATTAGGGCATTTGAAATAGGTGGCTCTGATGGGTCTCATCCAGCATGACTGTGTTCTTAATGAAGAGGGAAATTTGTACATAGAGATAGACATCTAGAGAGGGAGGATGGTGTGAAGACACAGGGAGGAGAGGAGAGGGAGGATGGTGTGAAGACACAGGAGGAGAGGAGAGGGAGGGTGGTGTGAAGACACAGGGAGGAGAGGGAAGATAGTGTGAAGATACAAGAGGAGCACAGGAGGAGAGGAGAGGGAGGATGGTGTGAAGACACAGGGAAGAGAGGGAGGATAGTGTGAAGGCACAGGAGGAGAGGAGAGGGAGGATGGTGTGAAGACACAGGGAAGAGAGGGAGGATAGTGTGAAGGCACAGGAGGAGAGGAGAGGGAGGATGGTGTGAAGACACAGGGAAGAGAGGGAGGATGGTGTGAAGGCACAGGAGGAGAGGAGAGGGAGGATGGTGTGAAGACACAGGGAAGAGAGGGAGGATAGTGTGAAGGCACAGGAGGAGAGGAGAGGGAGGATGGTGTGAAGACACAGGGAAGAGAGGGAGGATGGTGTGAAGGCACAGGAGGAGAGGAGAGGGAGGATGGTGTGAAGACACAGGAGGAGAGGAGAGGGAAGATGGTGTGAAGACACAGGAGGAGAGGAGAAGGAAGATGGTGTGAAGACACAGGGAGGAGAGGGAGGATGGTGTGAAGACACAGGGAAGAGAGGGAGGATAGTGTGAAGGCACAGGAGGAGAGGAGAGGGAGGATGGTGTGAAGACACAGGGAGGAGAGGAGAGGGAAGGTGGTGTGAAGACACAGGAGGAGAGGAGAGTGAAGGTGGTGTGAAGACACAGGAAGAGAGGAGAGGGAGGATGGTGTGAAGACAGAGGAGGAGAGGGACGATGGTGTGAAGGCACAGGGAAGAGAGGGAGGATGGTGTGAAGACACAGGAGGAGAGGAGAGGGAAGGTGGTGTGAAGTCACAGGGAGGAGAGGAGAGGGAAGGTGGTGTGAAGACACAGGGAGGAGAGGGAAGATGGTGTGAAGACACAGGGAGGAGAGGGAAGATGGTGTGAAGACAGGGAGGAGAGGGAAGATGGTGTGAAGACAGGGAGGAGAGGGAAGATGGTGTGTGAAGACAGGGAGGAGAGGGAAGATGGTGTGAAGACAGGGAGGAGAGGGAAGATGGTGTGAAGACACAGGAGGAGAAGGCCATGCACAGAGCATGGAACACCTGGGTCACTAGAAACTAAGAAAAAGGCCCAGAATATATATCTCCTCAGCCTCAGGAAGAAGTCCTGCCCACAGTCAAGCTTCTAGAACTATGAAACAATGAGCCCTGTGATTTAAACCAGCCCGGGTGTGGAGCATAGTTGCAGCAAATGCAGGACACAGACAGCACGAGGTTCACCCCCAGCCCAGAGCTCTCACATGTCATGGGTGCCTCCTCATGTTGCTTACTTGACATCTTCAGTCAGATGTAAAAAATACACCACAGGTTCAATATTTCTGACCACACAGCCACCAAATTTGAGAAAACAAAACAAAAAGAGACCCATGTTTTCTGTCACAGGGAATCATGCTTCCATATAACAGAAAAAGAGTGGTAAATATTTTTAAATTAACTTTTGGAGGGAGCAAATGAAGTAATGCGTTTCTTCATGGCATCCTCATACATGTGTGCTCTGTTATACTTTGTTCTCATTCATTTCCCCACCATGACCTCCAAGGCTGGTTCCCCAGTTAGTGTTTCGGTACCCGCTTGGCTTCCTTTTCCTTCTCGAGATTCTCTTCCTAGTTCTGTGACCTAGGCACACTTCATATATGTAAATACACGTATAAATACATACACAAATACATACATATATAAATACACACATATACACACGCATGTATAAACATACACATATATAAATACATATACAAACACTTATAAATACACACATATACAAACACGCATGTATAAACATACACACATATAAATACATATACAAACACTTATAAATACACACATATACAAACACACATGTATAAACATACACACATATAAATACATATACAAACACATACATATATAAATTCACACATATATAAATACACACATATACAAAGACACACATATATACACATATACAAACACATATGTATATAAATTTACATGTATATAAATATACATATATGCAAACACATATATAAACACACGTATATAAATACACACATATGTATATAAATTCACACATATAAATACACATGTATATAAATACATACATATATAAATACACACACATAAGCAGATATGTATAAATACACACATGTATAAATTGTCACACATATTGCGCATGTATATAAATATACACATATAAATACACACTTATATAAACACATATATAAATACATATACATATAAACACACATGAATAAAATACACACATATATGCACATAAATATAAACACACATATATAAATACATACACATTAAATAAACACACAAACATATTTTTAAATCACATATGAGAAAAAAATATGGTCTTTGTCTTTCCGAGTCTGGCTTATTTGGGTTAACAATGATTCACAGTGGTAATTCTTTTATATATCTTTATCATTTTATTATTTTTTATTTTATGTGTATGAGTGTATTACTTACATGTGTTTAAGTGTACCCATGTCATGCAATGCCCATGGAGGTCAGAAGAGGGCATTGGGTTCCCTGAAACTGGAGTTACAGACAGTTGTTAGCTGCATGTAGGTGCTGAGAATCGCACACCAGTCCTCTGCAACAGCAGTATGTGCTCTTAACCACTGTGCCATCTCTCCAGCCCCTATGTATTATTTTTTATTTTACATATATGAGTGTATTGCTTGCATATAGGCAGGTGCACCCATGTCAAGCAAAGCTCACAGAGGTCAGACGAGGGCATTGTATCCCCTGGAACTAGAGTTACTGATGGCTGTTAGCTACCATGTGGGTGCTGGGAATCAAACCCAGGTCCCCTGCGAGAGCAGCCCATGGCAATCCCTTCTTAACCTCAGGGCAATCCCTCCAGCCCCTTCAGTGGTAATTCTTAAAATCTCCCTCACCCCCATGCTCTAGCCAGGAGTCCTCAGAGAGTCTTGAATTCTTTGTTCTCTCCTAACTGTGCAAACCCCACATGGAGACACCATTGTCTTCCTACCCATCAAGAGACTCCCCACCAAAGTGGCTCTGCCACTATGGCCACCTTCTTTCTCCCCATTACTCACCAAGTCTCAGCTGCATTGGCCTTTTGTTTCCTTAAACGCATAGCCCTCTCCTACCACAGACTTTCGTGGATCTTGGTGTCTCCCCAGCCACTCTCCCCTGCTTTTGGAGGCCAGGTTCTTCATGTGACAAGGCCCTAGGTGTAGATGTCACATTGTGGAACATGTTTCCTGGCCCATGCATTGGAGTTGTTCCTCCTGAGCAGCTGTCTCCCTGGGCCCCTTACTTTGCATCTGCACACACCTTATGCAGGTGTGTGCTCAGCGGGGGACTCACCACCCCACTAGCATGTAGGCCCAAGAAGGCAAGGCTGACTTTGCCCTGCGATCACAATGTGTGAAGGTGGGGGACTGTTCCCATGAGCCTTGTTTTCCCATCATGCTCTCTACAAACCTGCCATCTTCTCCATTGTGGGACTTTGGTACACTCTGGTCTTTTGGATTCAAATGCTCTGTTCCAACACCATATTTACATGACTAAACATCTATGCATCCTTTGGCTCCCCCAAGGCTCACTACATCTTCAGTGAAGGGGTCAGATCTCCTGTTGTGGCTCTCATAACAGCTTCTTCTTTCTAGTCTGCCCAGCTGAAATTCTTGTTTGACTTTGTGACCATTTGGTCAGTGTTAACTCTCTCATTGGACTTGTTGAGAATCATATCGAGGGGGTGGAGAGATGGTTCAACAGTTAAAAATGTTTCTTAGGAGTTTGGCTCCCAGTACCCACATCAGGCACCTCACAGCCACATATAATGTCAGCTCCAGGGAATCCAGTGCCATCTCCTGGTCTCCAAGGGCAGCTTCACACACACACACACACACACACACACACACACACACACACACACCCACACACACACACACACCCACACACACACACACACCCACACACACACACACACATACACACACAAATAAAAAGATAAAAATAAATCTTTTTAAAAAACCCCATCCAGCCAGGCATGGTGGCACATGCCTTTAATCCCAGCACTCGGGAGGCAGAGGCAGGCAGATCTCTGTGAGCTCAAGGCCAGCCTGGTCTACATAGTGAGTTCCAGGACAGCTGGGGCTACAGGGAGACCCTGTCTCTTTTTAGACCGTGTCTTAAAAAAAAAAAAAGTCACATCCAGTGCTGATGACCATCATACTCTTAGTTCTTGGCTATTTTGGGAAACATTTATTTGATGAAGAAAGGAAAAGATTTACACAGTGTTATACAGCGTTCTAGAGTCCAACCTGGAACTGTAACCCAAGTTTCCACACTCAGGGTCTCATGTATATGCCTGTACACAATGGAAAATGTGTATAATATATATGTGCAAATTTATTGGGTAAGTATTTATTACACTTGTTTTCTTTCAACTAAGATTGTTATGAGATTGCAGAATATATCTTTCATAAAGGAGGAAATAGAATTATTGTCAGTATTGTTGACAATAGTTAAAATAGCAGCAGCTGGAGAATGCGTGGGTTATTGACATCTTTTAAACATTTTCTCCTTATATTTTCTCTAAATTTTATTTAAAAACAATCAAGGCTACCATTCAGTGTTAGTGCTTCAACATGAAAAGTATACTTAAAACATTAGATAAATTGCATTTTTGAAATGAGGAACATATCCAATGATGTTGTAAGTCTATACACCAGTCTCTAACTAATGCGAAGGCCACATTGATTTCTATCTATCTATCTATCTATCTATCTATCTCTCACTTTTTCTTTCTTTTTTTCTATCTATCTATCCATCCATTAACTATCTATCTATCTATCTATCTATCTATCTATCTATCTATCTGTCTACCTAATATTACAAGCAGTTAACCAACTAAACAATCTCCATCTGCAGGAAGATATTGAAAACAATTTCACTGTGAACTTTCTAATGAATACTTTAACATCCTATAACCTACATACCCCATGTGTACTTTCAGTAAATATGTGTTTAATTATCCTTTCAGTAAAATGAAAAATAATCCAAAAATATATATGTAACTTTAAAGAAAAATAATAAAAGCAATTGCATGTTGTTCACATTCACTATTAGATCTCACAGCTATCTAAGACTTGGGCATTCTTTTCTCCAAGAGCACTCCATACTCAAACAGTTTGTCTGTACCGTGGTCTTGCTTTATGTCATGAGTATGCATCTCCAAACAACTTGAATTGAATTGTGTTACTGTACTGCTATGTTTTAGTTACATGGGTGCAACCACATTGTCCACATTGTTCTGTGGTCTGTATTAAACACACATCCATGTAGATGCATGCTGCTGCAGGCCATTTGCACTGCTGCAGAGAAATTCTTCTCTAAACAACCTGAACTCCAGCATCATGGCTGCAAACATTTGCATCTTGCACCAGCTGTGATGGAAGGAAGTTCAGCTGCTCTTCATCTTCTTTCACACTTGGCATCATCCAAGTCCAGTTTTCTTCCAACCTAGGGAGTGTGAAATGCTTTCTTTTTGTGGTTCTAAAGTTAAAAAATTTTAAAACAATGGCTCAGTAGGAACCAGATGTACTCGCTCACCTTTAAAAAAATTAGGGGCTGGAGAGATGGCTCAGCAGTTAAAAGTACTGGCTGCTCTTGCAGAGGACCCAGTTTGGTTCCCAGCACACTCATGGTGACTAGCAACCGTTTGTTAACTCCAACTCCAGGGCATCTGACTCCCTCTTTTGACCTCCGTGGCACTGCATGCATGTGGTGCATGCAGAGAAAACATACACATAAAATAAATAAATAGAATTCAAATATATGAAACAATGGCTTTCAAACATCAGACAGCAGCAGGGTTTGGCATTGGCCTCTGAGAGACACCGACTGCCAGAGTCACCGTCCTGAGGGAGTTTCCAGGCTGCGGCTCAAGAAAGAGGAACCTAGAGTGAGACAGAGCTCTCCCTGATGCCAGATGGAGGGGGAGTCTGGGAAGGACAAGTCTGCATAGATCAGGAGGTATACTGTGCCATGTTTGATGAATGGGATTCATATCGTCTATAGCATACTTCAGATCCTTGTGAATCCATCCCGATATTCCACACAGTAATAGTCAATATCCCAACAGACTTTTTTTTTTTTTGGAAGAAAATAAGAATCTGTTCCTACAATACATGCAATGCAAAGTACCAAAAATAGCCAAAATGACTTGAAAAAATCTTGGAGTATTTGATTTTATGACTTACAAAGCTAGTTACTAAGACAGTCTGGTGCTGGTGAAAACATGAAAAATTGATCATTGAGAAGAAGAGCATCTAAGAATAGATCACAAATACGTGCATGATGGATTTTCAACCAAGCGCACAGGCAATTCAGTGGAAAAATATAGATTATTTTTGAGCAAATGGTGCTGGAACAGATGGACATTCTTATGCAGAAAAATGAACCACAGTCCATATCTCACAGCATATGTAAAAACCAGCTCAAAATGAATTGTAGACTCTTAAGTAAAATCTAGATATGTAAGTGATACTGGGAAAATTGGGGTTCCCACTTGGAGTTCTCGGTCTCATTAATACAATAATTTAAGAACGGATTCAAACAGAAGCTCAAGGACAGTTTTCATCAGAGTTCAAAAGAAAAACCCCAGGGCTGGCAAGCTGTGCATCTCAGCAGCCGTCCAAAGGAGAATGGAGGAAAGGAGGGGAAAGCCATGCTGCTTGAGTTAAGGTGGCACGAAGGTCAGTCATGTCCTGTCAGGAAGTCACATGGCAGGGAGGGAGGCTTTGCAGAGAGAGCAAAGAAGCACAAAGTGTTAGGCAAAGAACGCTGAGGTCAGAGAAAGAAAGATGCAAAGGAAAGGCTAGGGCCCTGTAAGCTGTGATGCTAGGGGCTAGGAATTCCGGAAAGAAGAAGCACGTTATCTCATTATCCTGCCTATCTCCTTTGCCTGGCTTAAGGTGAACCTGCCTTCCTAGGTTCCTTGACCAGGTGATTCACATGCCCTACTGGAATGTTCGGTCTTCATCCAGGCCACAGATTCTATTCTCCTGACCAGACTGAGTTTTCCTCTAATGGGCATATACTACTGCTGTGTTACAGTCTTCCACAGGAACACTTAAGGGAAAAAAGAATTTCTGATCTTGTGTAAGAAAAGATTTCATAAGTTCATCAACAAAATGTATGAACGAAAGTTTCCACAAAGAGTCTGCATCTTGAAACTGAACTTTCTACAAAGCTGGTTAACTGATTAAAACTTCATTGATTTTGGAGAGTTTAGAATGTTTCAAATCCAGAGCCTAATTACAATTATCTTGGGCTGCCTTTAGCCCCTTAAGTAGCCACTCCTTGCCCACCTCTGTGTCTGACTTAACATCCTAGGACTAACAGATAAAAACTTTTTGGAATGTATTAACATAGCAGAACAACAGCTTCCAACAAACAAACAAAAGGCTCAGTGTCATGAGATAGTATCTAAGGCCTATAGGTGAGCTATCTCTTTTGCTATAACTGCCTACTTACTTAATGCTTGTACCAATGTAACTCAAAAGAGCCTTTATTTATGACTTTCTTTGTTCTGTTACTATAAAAAACTTCATGAAACTGCTTCCAAGTTGAAACATGGAATCTTGGGTAACCTGAATCTGTGTTTTTGGGCTATGGTCACTTGTAAATAAACTATCTCCAGAATAACTAAGCTCCAGAGTAAACTATCTCTTACTCGTTTTGAGGTGAGAATTGTGTGTTTTCATGAATGTATGTAATCCATAATAGGAAATAATGAATGAATCAGAAAGGTCTAAGATTGGGGATTCAAGGGGTACTAAGGCAGATTGTCCTTTTGGATAAGAAGCTTATTAGAATAGCTATTAACACTGTGGATATTCAGACAGATAGTAGTCTGGAGCTCTGAGGAAAATTCAGGTCCATGAGGCAGAGTGAAGGACCCTTCTTATATGTCTCAGAGGACAAGGGGAGCTTTCACAGCACAAGCCTGCAGGTGGGCTGTTTGTGATTCCTCTACAGCAGCTGTAAGAAAGTGGCTGGTGCAGGTGGGCACGACCTGATCAGCCCACAGCCTCAAACCTAACAGCACTGAATTTCATCAAAATTAAGAATTCCTGCCTTAAAATACACTGTTCCGAAAATGGATTTATTGGGCTGGTGAGATGTCTCAGGAGATAAAGATGCCTGCGGCCAGCCCTGGCAACATGAGTTCAATCCCTGAAGCCCACATGGTGATGAGAGAGAACAGACTCCAAAGTTGTTCTCTGATCTCCACATGTGCAGGTACACACACACACACACACACACACACACACGTGCACACACACATGCATACATGCACATACACAAATAGATGTAATCAAAAAGTTAGGAAAAGAAAATGAAAAGGCAAGTCACGGGATGAGAGAAAATATTTACAAAGTATGTATCTGATAAAAGATTTTTATCTAGAATGTGTTTAGCAAAGACTGTCAATTATAACAATATGAAAACAACTAGATTAAAAAATGGGCAAGCCCCACCTTGGGCCAGGTCCCCTCCTGTCAGTCCTGCCTGAGACCTCCAGACTAGTCTGGTAAGTCAGATCCTGCCCACTGGGTCTTTAATCCTCTTCTCTGAGAACAGGTCTATTCTCACTGCTCCATGGCTCACATCTACACTATTTAGCTAGTTAGACCCTCCCCACACTGCCCCCATCCCTGCCTTGGGCCTAGGCCTCCTCCTGCTCCTCCCACTTGAGAGCTCTGGACTAGTTGCCAGAACCCAGTCACTGGCTTCCCATAGTTTCAAATTTAGTCCAGACTCCTTTTCCCTGCTAGAGAGCTCTTGACTCGTCAGCCTGCAACTATCCTGTCCTGTCAATAAAAAATTGAAAGAAACTAAAGCACAGACCAACTAACTATTCATATTCAATCAGAAAGTAACCAAGCTACATCAGCAATATAAACAGAACTAAACTTCAACTAAACAAAGGCAGGTTAGAATTTCATATCAGACATCACCAACAAAAGAAATCCATATGCCCAGGTCACAATGCAAAAACACAAATAATATAAAAAAACAAGATACCATGTCCCCACCAAAATCCACCAGTCCTACAGATGTGTACTACAATGAGAACTACCCAAAGGAACCCCAGGACACAGAACTTAAAAGAACAATCATAAACATGATCAAAGAATCCAACAACTTTCAAGGACACACAAACCAACAACTCAAAGAGCTCGAAGAGAATAAGAATAAACTCCTGACTGAAGCTCAAGAAAATTTGAAGAATTTTTCTGAATGAAGTGACAAAGATAATTCGCAACTTGAAAAATGAATTCACAAAAGAGATAGAAATAGTGAAGAAAACTCTAGCTGAAATGAAAATGAAATTGAACAACTCAATAAGCCGACTTAAAATGACAGGAGAAAGCCTCACAAGCAGAATGAATGCAATGGAAAACAGAATATCAAGACTGGATGACAAAGTTGAATAACTGAACTGTTTAAGCAAAGAATAAGAAAAAACATAGGAATAGAATATGCAGGAAACGTGGGACACCATGAAAAGACCAAATAGAAACTCCCCACGGCATATCATAGCAAAAACACTAAGTGTTACAGAACAAAGAGAGAATATGGAAAGCTGCAAGAGAAAAACAACAAGTTACACATAAAGGAAAACCCATCAGAATTACAGATGACTTTTCAATGCAAACTATGACAGCCAGAAGAGCCTGGACCAAAGTATTCCAAGTTCAAAACAACCATGGATGCCAACCTTGAATACTTTACCCAGGAAACTGTCTATCATAGTCGAAGGGGGAAAAAGTCTTTCATGATATAAATATGTTGAAAGAATTCATGTCCACCAAACCAGCCCTCCAGAGAATACCTGAAGCAATACAAAGAAAATGAGATAGATGTGGTCCCACCTTTGTGGGAAGTATCTGTTCAAGAGCGTTAGTGGTTCTAACACAAGGGGAATCACATATGCTGAGGGACATACAGGATAATAGGAAAAAAACACTGGCTTTCTAGAGGAAGACTGAGTAGGAGTTGTCCAGGTGATGGAGTAAGGGGAATCACATATGCTGAGGGACATACAGGATAATAGGAAAAAAACACTAACCAGACTTAGTGTCAGGCAAGGCTTTCTAGAGGAAGACTGAGTAGGAGTTGTCCAGGTGATGGAGCGGGAAGAGTGGAACAAGCAAGGCCATTCTAGAAAGATCAATTCCAAGGCCTTGAAACAAGACTGTGCAAACCCAAGTTTAAGGAAATGAAAGATCACTGTGGGAAGAGCAGAGTACAAAGGAGAGGGAAGTGGGTGAGGAAAGGGAGGCAGTGGGCAGGCTGAGGAGTGCGGGCTCAGAGCCATGCAAGTGAGTTTGAGTGTTATCCTGAGGATGATGCAGGATGGGTAGGCATCAGAAGGTTTTAATCAGAGATGTAATGATCTAATTTGTATTTTGTAAATGACCTTTGGTGACAGATCAGAGAACTACTGAATGGGGACAAGTCTGGGTGGGGGGGGGATAAGTTGGAGGTAGTGATCTGAAGGGCACAGACTGAAGGGCACAGAGAGGATGGGAGTGATGGGGCAGAGCAGGGTGACCACAGCAGTTAAATAGAATCAGTTCCCAATCACCTTAGTCTGCACTGCTATAGAAAAATGGCATAAAATAGTGGCTTATAGACAACAGAAACTTCTTGTAACTCTGGAGGCCAGAGTCCAAGATGAAGCCACCAGAAGGCTCAATGTCTGGTGAGGCCTACGTTCTGGTTCACAGGTTCCTCACATGGTGGCAAGGGCAGTTCTCTGGTCCTTCTTTTATTAGGGGACTGACATCACTCACCAGGGCTCTGCTCTCATAATCCCAGAGGTCCAGTCCCAATACCATCATCTTAGGGGTTAGCTTCCAACATAAGACACAACACTTTGGGGAGACATAACACTCAGACCACTGCAGTGATATACTGGGCATGGAAGAGCCTGGATGTGTATCTTGGAAAATCTAAAGAACAAAGTCAAGAGCCTAGGAGCTACTTTGTGTGTTAACGAAATGGGTTCAAAGAGCCATGCTGGGTCCGAGGTATCCAGGATGTAGTTAGTAATATGGGTTTAGCAAAATGAAATTAATGATAAACTTGTTGGGCTGGTGGCTTTTTCTCCATTTCTACTGTTATTATCTTGGGTTTACACAGTGAACTTGTAAAAGACAAGTTGAGTAAATCTGAAATAACATTAAAATGCACAGTGAGTAATGTTCTCACCAAGATGTCTGTTTCTGAAAACCACTGCTCCATAAAGCCTCCCACAGCAGCAGCTACTCCCCTTAATACAATGTTCTGTCACAGAGCCAGTGTATGATCAATGGTGTTGAAAAACAGGTTCACTGTTCTCAGACAAAGCTCTTATTTCACTGCTTAGCTCCAAAAGACTCCCACAGGCTGCATGAAGGATGCCAAGCAAAAGCAAAGATTTTCAACAACAGCCAATATAAAGAGAAGAAAAAGACCCAACAGCCCAACTGAGAAACAAACAAAGGAAAAAATCAGATAGTTGCGTGCAGAAAAAGAAAAATAACGGCCAGAAACACTCAAGAGTTCACTCAGAAGAGAGATGTAAATTCAGACTGCATGGAAACACCATTTCCCACCATCAGGTGAGCAAGCAAGGATGGTTTGTTAACAGGCTGTTGGTGAAGGACAGGGAAACAGATTCTCTTCACAAGAGGTACAAAGTGATGGCAATTTAGGACCATCTCTAAATTTAATATCCCCTAAGCCCTTCATTTCTGCAATTTCATATCAAGACGTTCGATCTGCAAATATCCTTTCATGTGTGTAAGACTGTTGCATTTCCCAAGTATTTATTGAAACATGGCAAAAGAAGAAAGCTTGTCAGCAAGGAAATGGTTTATATAACTTGTTATAGCCACAGCACAGAATTCTACACTGCTGTAAAGAAGCATGAAGATGGGGGCTCAGTGAGCAAAGCACTCTCTACCCATGTGTGAGGACCTGGGTGAACTGAACGTCTGTAATCCCCTGGGGAGATGGGCTGCAGAGACAGGAGACTCCTCAGAGGCTCACAGGCCAGCTGTGACATATACAGTGGTGAACAATAAAGAGACATGCCTCAAAGAAGGTGGAAGAGAAGGTCCAAAGCCCAGGGCTGTCCTCGGACCTCTACATGCAGCATGCCATGGCACCAGCATGCCTGGTCTCACACATGAACATGTGTACACACACAGAAGAATGAAAAGGGTGGAAACAACCCACATGTCCATCAACAAATGAATAGATAAATGTAATGTAGTATCTACACATAATGGAGTGTTATTTGGCTGCAAAAAGGAGAATGAAATTCAGACAGATGCAGCATGGATGAAGCTTAATAGCATCATGGTAAGTGAAATAATTCCAATAGGAGAGGACAGATGCTGAATGAGTATCCTAGAGATGTTCATAGAGACAGAAGGCAGGATAGTGCTGCTGGGAGTTAGTGCCAATAGATATGGAGTTGCAGCCTTGCTAGAGTGGAGCTCTGGAGGTAGATGGTGTTGGTGACGGCACAACGTGAATATGCTCCGTTCTACTGAACTGTCACTTAAAAATGGGAAATGAGATTCCAAACTTTCCAAATCCAGAACCTTTACCTCCTGCAGTTAACACATAATTGCAAAACTAAATCGTTCCTGGCCAAATCATGTCTTTAACATGAGGAGAGTAAAGGCCTAGCTGAGTGGCCAACTGCCTGAACTGACTACCTAAGAGCACTGTTGGAAGAATGCTCATGGGGCAGATTCCAAGAGCTAACAGGCATGGTTATCACACTTAACTTCGAGGAAGTACTTAAATTCTTCCCAAAGAAGATATTCCCACAATCAGGGGAACTGTTGCTTTTCACAAATTCCAGCTATTTTCCCACCACTAAAAATGTGAGCATCTTCCAAGCGGTGGGGCTCTTAAAGCAACAGACATGTTACTTACAAACTGTTCTTAGACATGTTCTCTAAGAACTAGACATGACAATATTTTCTAAAACAACACACCTACTATGTAAACAGACTTAACCACTTATAGGAAACCTGACAACATGATCATAAGATCAGACATTCTATAAATCAGGAGATCCACTTCCATTACCTGTGAATGTTGCTTCACTGACAAGTTCCATGCTAGGCTCAGTTTGATTCCTTAGTTCATTTACAAGATGAGGTCAAACCCAAAGCTCTCCAAGATTTCATAGGCAGCAAAATGATGATTGTGTATGTTGCTCATCTGTCTTGCAGTTTACCGAACAGCAGATGCCTTTTGGCTTCCAATCAAAGGAGCCTACAGTCATCTGGAGATGGGGGACCCTTGAGAGTCTACTTGAAATGGAATACAACAACTACAGAAGCCTGAGGGGGCAGTGACTTCCTGTGGCTATGTGTCTCCTGTGTGACCCTATATGGCATGGCCCAAAAGGATAAGTTAAATGAAGCAGAGAAATTCTCAACTTTAAAAGTTTTCTCAGAAAGACTTTTTCTACTTTGCCCATGAAAGGTAATTCATTGTCTTTGAAATGTACAGGCTTGTAGGCACATTACACGGTGAACAGGTAACAGGAAAGATACTATCCACATTAGGGTAGTGTTTAGAAAGAGCCGTAGGACCTTAGAAGCTAGCCAAGCCCTTCCTCTTGCAGACAACACACTCTCTTCTCTCTGGATTTGGCTGTCTGAAAATTTGGTAATTAGTGGAGGCAATACATGACATGCACAGCTACTGATGCTCCTCTGGCCTGCTTTGTGCTCTGCCTCATTGTCCAAATAAAGTCCTCAGTGTCCCTCTATACTTAAAAGCTTTGTGCAACAAAAATACATTTCATTTGTTTGGAACTTACCATATAGTTTTCCTTAGAAAAGGATATGCGTCAGGAATAGGGGTGTAGTTCAGTTGGTAGAGTGCTTGCTTAGTGTGCACAAAACCGTGTTCCCTCTCTAGCACTGCATAAACTCAGCAAGCCTGGAATCCCAGCACTCAAGAGGTGGAGTCAGAAAGAGCAGATGCTTAAGTCATCCTTGGCTATATAGACTGTGAAGCTAGCCCGGGCTACATGAGACCCTGTCTCAGAAGGGGGAGGGGAACTATATGAAAATGTAATATGCTAAACAAAACCAGCAAACAAATAAAACAAATACATTAACCCCTGCAAACTTCACAGCCTTAGGAAGAATTTTATGTTCCAATTTGAAATGCCAGGAATAACTGGATGGCAGAAGGTGCTGCTCTCCTGGGAACCTTCCAGCTCCACGTCCCTACTGACCACCTTGAAGGGGTAGTTAAGCTTGATGGAAGAATGGGTGAGGAGGAGGGCACCAGGGCTGACCCCTTGGAACGCGTCTGACCCCAGGCTGGTGCCCAGTAACTGTGTGTATTTTTCCCATTGGTCTCAAGATGTGGACCAGTGAGCGTTGCTTTCTCTTCGGTCACCGTCACCTTCTCCTTCATTACCACCATCTAGCACCATCACCTTCTCCTTCTGCCCTGCTGGTGCACTCAGCATGGTCCTATACTCTTACACTGTATACAGGAACACTCTCAGTCTTTGTAGTTTTCCAGCAATGAAATGATGGAAATTTGAAATTATGAACTTTATCAGTGATGACAAAAGAGTAAAAATGTTCCCACTCCCCTCACGGAAGCTCCATCTTTTCTCTCCTTCAGACCTTGGTAAAATAGTTTCTCAAGGAAGATAGAAGCTTGGGCACCTGTAGCTCAGGATCACCCACTCAGGTTGTCACAGCAGCAGCTTTCCCCATGCTACTCTACTTGGGGCACAAATGTCAAGATGGAATGACTGGGCACCTTGCTTTTACAGGCAAACAGACACCAGATGTTCAGATGTGGACAACTTGAACTCACTGGATTTATCCACAGCTGGACAAAATACAGCTGAAAACAAGCCCAGTTGTTGGAGCCACTCCAACAGATTGACTAGACTGGAAAGAATCACAGACACATGTAACAGAGATGTCACACCATAACATGTGACAGCAACCTGTGCCTTGCCATGTTCGGCTCCAGGTGCTTCTCCAGCCTCTGCCCTAGGGACTGGCAGGCAACAAATTCCCAAATGTCTCCAGATTCAGCTCCTTGAGAGCCTCCCCACCAGCAACCAGCGATGCCGCCCAATCTGATGCTCTCTGGAGTTCCCACTTAATCTCTAGGATCATTTGTGAACCCAGTGCCTGACCAACCTCACTGACTCGCTGTATTGACTCTTCATGGTCTCTTTCCCCCTTTTTACTTTTCTGTAACCTTCATATAATTGTGTATAGTGCATTGTGATTGTGTGTTGTAGAGACTAGCAATCAAGTGGAACAAAGAACCTGCAAGTGCCACGGTCATGATTCCAAATGAGACCAAGAGTGCTCAGAGAGGCCGAGCTGACGACAGGTGCGTTTGCACACCAAATGCTGCTCACCAAATGATTCTGATGTGTGAGAAGACCGAAGTGTGAAGGTCTGAACAGCTTGCTTGGCTAGGATTTCTTGAACCATCCTCGCTGGTTTGGAGTGAGACACCAACTTGAAAAACCAGAAAGAAGCCTGAGAGTACACCTCAGTGATAGAACTCTTGTCTGGCATGCAGGAGGCCTTTGGTTTGATACCCAGCACCTCAGAGAGAGAGAGAGA
>NW_008360316.1:3647752-3674307 GCF_000622305.1 Nannospalax galili | reverse complement strand
AGAAAGAAAGAAAGAAAGAAAGAAAGAAAGAAAGAAAGAAAGAAAGAAAGAAAGAAAGAAAGAAAGGCAAGCCACATTTGGAGATTGGGTAAGGAGATAAATATAAATATTCTGGGAAGAAACTTCCAGAGCTACATGTGGTGGTGTATACCTGTAATCCTGGCATGCTAGAGACTGAGGCAGGAAGATGGAGCGTTCAAGGCCAGGCTAGACTATATAGCAAGACTTTGTTTTAAAAATGAGAGAAGGGACAGGTGTGGTGGTGCATGCCTTTAATTTCAGCACTTGGGAGGCAGAAGCAGATAGGTAGATCTCTGTGAGAGGGAGTCCAGCCTGGTAGACATAGCAAGTTCCATGCCAGCTGGGGCTACAGGGAGACCTTTGCTCAGAAAACAAAGAAAAAAAAAGCCAAAAAATAAAAATAAAAATGAGAGAGAGATAGAGATAGAGAGAGAGATAGATGAGAGAGAGAGAGAGAGAGAGAGAGAGAGAGAGAGAGAGAGAGAGAGGATATGTTATTCTGGCCATTGTACATATCTTGGAAAATGCACAGAACACCGTATCATTATCTTCATGTGCTTATGTCTCTTCACCAGGAGCTACACTATAAACTACTGGAGGAGAAAATCACTGACCTAGTATACCACACCCCTGTGGGCACGGAACGTATAGCATGTATTTGACATGCGCTTGCTTGGGAACCTGTAAGTCACTCCCATACCATTACCTTTCTCAGAGATATAGGGCAATGAAGAGAAGGTCATTCTGCCAAAATCTGGGGACATCACCCACATCCAGGGATGGCTGGGACTCCTCATTCTTTACACACCTGTGTTTGTCTTTACACCGTCTTCTAAGATGAGTATTTAATTACAAGGTGTTATAGAAGCAACAGTGGAACCCAGCAGTGACCTCCTGAAATAACCACCTGATTAGCACAATTACTCACTGGACAAACATTTGACCCAGTGCAGTGGAAACTGGTTCTGCCCCTTGAGGACAACCACCTCCCAAACCTGACTTTTCAAGCTCCGGTTACTGGCTCTGGTCCCTGTACTAATTAAGTATGCACTGCTCTGAGAGCTAGGCATTCCTTTTTGGCTAGACAACAATAGCCATTCCACATAAGAACCCCTGCTGAAACCACCCATCAAGGCAAGCTACTGGATTGCATCCAAAGAGCACATTTGGAAAGCACTTCTATTCCTTGACAAGGAAGGTCCCAACACACACACACGACCAGCATTCTTCTGTAGAGACATTCCAGAATATTTCAGGGCTTCACTCTTCATAGAAAATAGGATGGTGCTCAAAGGAGAAATGACTCAAGGAAGGGCAATGAAGACATGGGCATCACAAGTCAAGAGGTGAAGGGTGGGTTCTGTGGGACTGCCGTAGAAACAGATTCCCAGAGCAGTGGGCAAAATCTCAATTCAACTTGTGAAAAAGGGCCAAGGCACTACCTACTTTTTCAAAACTCAGGACATTAAAGGAGACAAACACGAGTACTTTGAGCTCTGGTGATGGATGAATACTGAAACCTTTATTGTGGAAAATTCTGAAACTTTCTTGGCTATCTTAATGTCTTAGTATTGATTCTTCCTTTTACAAAGCAGACTCTGTGTAGTGAGCCAAGAGCAGGGCTCTGGTTCTGAGATTTGCAGGCTTCTCTAGGCTCCAGTTATTTTATGACCATATTTCAATAATTTGAAATATTTGCAACACATCTCTATTACAACATTGTCTAGTTATTCAAAATCCTCAAATTCTCCTGGCTACCCTTCACCAGCTTTCTGAAGCAGGATGCCAACTGAGCTCCTTAGAAAGATGCAGAGAAAGATGCTTGTCACTGTGTTCCACAGTCCCTATGGCATGTCCGTCACTCTCTTATCAGCTGCACCACACTGAAAACCCAGTGACTCTGACTCAAATCACTCCACAACTCAAACATGGAGGTCAGATAGGTCATAACTAGCTGGAAAAGGAATCATCACTTAACTACATTTGCCCTTGTTAAAACTTGAAGCCATTCTGCAGAGTTGCAGGTAAAAGCAAAGTACTGAGCTGGCTAAATGTAGGATTCACTTCTGGGTATCTCTCTTTCAAAAGACACGCAGTGAACTGTATGGATGCCAGGAGTGATGGATAAGCAAGGCAGCAGGTCTGGTCTTCACAGTGATGGGCCAGTATCACTTCCTTGTTCTTATAATTCTTATAATAGAGCCTTAGTCCTCAGTACCTCAGAATGTGATTATATTTGGAGCAGGGCCTTTGAAGAGGTCATTGAGGTGAAAGCAGGTCATTAGGCTAGGCTCTGATCCAATAGGATTGGTATATAAGAAAAGATTGGGGGACAGATAGTACAACCAAAGGGCCACCATGTAAGAACACAGGAAAGGAGGTCTCAGAAAAGAACACCCATGGAACAGATTGTATTAGCTACTCTTCTGTTGCTGTAATAAAACATAAATGACCAAGGCAACTTATAAAAGGAAGAGTTTATTGGGCTTATGGTTCCAGAAGGCTAGGAGTTCATCACAGCAGGGAAGCATGACAAGAGGCAGCCAGAGCAGAAAGCTGACGGCTCACATCTTCAAGCAGGAGAGAGAGAGAGAGAGAGAGAGAGAGAGAGAGAGAGAGAGAGATCTCAAAGCCTGCCCCCAGTGATGTGCTTTCTCCAGGAAGGCTGCACCTCCTAAACATCCCCAAACATAGTCATCAACTAGGACCAAGTATTCACATACTTGGAGACTCTGGGGGATGGTCCTCCTTCAAACCACCACACAGACCCTACATATCAGTGCAGCCTCCAGAGTTGTAGGCCAGCAGGTGCCTGTCATGTAAGCCCCTGGCTTTTGGTTCTTTTTTCCGTGGCCCAAGTTGACTAATAAAACAAAATTCTTCTTGATACCTTTCCCACTCCTTTCTTTCCTTGCCACCCCCCCTTTTGTGGTTTTTGTGTTTATTAATTTTTTTTTGAGACATGGTCTCACTGTGTAGTCCTGGGGGTCTAGAATTTGCTATATAGACCAGGCTGGCCCTGAACTCACAGAGATCTTCCTACCTTTGCCTCCCAAGTGCTGATATCAAAGGCATAGGCTACCATGCCAGCAGTTAGAGTTGCCCAGGCTGCACCTGCCACTTTAGCATGCCCTACCAATGTTTACTACCACAACAGGCCTCATTCCCATTTTTGAACACTGATCCTTTATCAGCTCCCCTTTCCTCCTGTCCCTCTTACTTTTTTACTCCTTGGAACCCCTCTCTTCCAACTCTTCCCTTCTGCTCTGCCTCTTGTCTTTCAAAAGTGTTTTCCCCTCTCTCCAGATAGGTGGAGCCTCAAGAATGTAAGGGCACTTGTACCCAGCACCACTCGGTGTGGTGAGAGGCAGGACTGCCCCTCAAAGCTTATGAGTACATCTGGTTTGCAGTGGTTGGCACAATACAGAACCATTTATCATCCCTGCATGTGTCTCTTCCTTTCTGGGTGAATTGGTTGACTCACTCAGCTTCTCTGAGCTTCTGTTTTCTTTATTTTTTTAAATGACACTATGACTCTCAGAGGGTTGTTGTGAGAAGCAATTAAAATAATGCATGGGGGAGGGGACTGGACATGTAGCTGAGTTGGTAAGTGCTCGCCTAGATCCTGGGTTCAGTTCACAGCACTGCATAGTCTGGACTTGGCATTACACACTTGTAATTCTAGGATGTAAAGGCAGGAGGATCAGAATTTCAAGGTCATCCTAGGCTACACGGCAGTTTGAGGCTGGCCTTGGTTACATAAAATCCTGTCTGAAAAACAAAAAACAAACCCAAGATAATACATTAGAAAATATTTTATATTCTAATTACCTTAACTAGGGTTTTTACTTAGCATTTTATGCTATGAAATTATGAAAAACAAACAAATAAATAAATGGAAATTCTCTGACTCTGAATAGCATAACTAAAAGGATTATTTCAGTCTGTTAAGAGCACTGGCTGTTCTTACAGAGGACCTGGATTCAGTCCCCAGCACTCACATGGCAGCTAACAACTGTTGATAATTCCAGTTCCAGGGGATCCAACACTCTCTTCTGACCACCATGGGCATTACACACATGTGGTACACTTACAGATATGCAAGCAAAACACTCATACATATAAAATAAAAATAAGTAAATAAAAACCCTCTATCTACAAAAATAAAAGGATTATTTCTGCTCTAGAGTTCATTGGCTTTCCAGACAGCTAGTATCTATGAGGACTATTGTATTTGGTATTAGATGAAAATTCTAAGCACTTGAAGGCCAGAGGATATGGGCTCAGAGGACACGAAGGGATCAGGCAATCTATTTGAAAGAAATCTATATATTAACAACAAAAACACTTAAAAAAATAATTTAAAATGCTTTTTCAGGGATGAATGACATAAACAAAGCTAAATCTCAGTGCAAACCCAACCAAGTTCATACCAGCAATTTCTAGAACTTTCTACCATCCTATATCTAAAATCATTGCACGAGGGAGGCAACAGGTTTCACTAATAGTCAAGTTAACAAAAGCTTCAATGATTTCTCACTCTGCAGCCCTGTCTGGTCTAGAACTCCCTATGTAGATGAGTCTGGCCTTGAACTTGCAGTGATCCCCTCACTTCTTACTCCAGAGTGCTGAGACTGCAGGCATCACTTGGGCTTTAAAAACATCAGTCATAAGCAAGGGGCACGTTTCACTTTCAATAAATCTGATGCCTTAGCAATTTTAAATCAGAACATTTCAAAAATACATATCTAAACATCCTTAATTTGAATATTGTAATTTTTATTTTCTTATTAGGACTCCAGGAACCTGGAAAAAGGATTTTGTTTGGACCTAGTAACCCGTGCATATTAAGCAAGCACTCTGCCACTGAACTATGTTGTTAACCCTTGCACACAAGACCACTGAAAGTCAAAAGCAGTATCACAGTAAGAAAAACACATTCTATAGAAAAGCAATTGATACCTGACTTCAGAAATATCTCATTTTAGAAACATTTCAGCCAACATTAAGTTGTGTAATTAAAAACAAAATCCACATTTCCCATTTAGAATAATCAAAACAGCAGCATCTGATTAGTGAAACACAGAGTCCCCGTATCTAGAAGCCGTTGAGAGGGAACTGACACTGATTCTAACCACTCCAACAGCTATCAAAATGCCTGAAAGCAAATCCTGAATCCATCACTCTAGAGTCTGGCCTTGGAAGACAAAAAAAAAAAACCCAATAGAGAGGTGCTTTTGGAAGACCTTGTCAAGAAATTCCAATGGACTCTCTTATGAACGTTTGAAATCTGCCCTGTTCTGACTTTTCTCTAGTTCCCTGTCTAGAACTTGTAATGCTAGTTACTCTTGCCTTTACTTCTCCTTCACATCTCCTATTCATGACTCAAGGACTTTCTTTTCCCCCTAGAGATGAGTTATGCAATTGGGAGTCTTTTAGATAGATCCACTGAAGGGGTACTCCAATTGCCTCACCCTGTGTCCCTGTTCAGCATGGAAGAAGCCAGCCTAGTCTGTGTCCTAATTCCCAATTGGCAATTTGGGTAACCTCTTCAGAGAATGGTGTGATAAGAATAGGAGGTGGGGGGCTCAAGAGATGGCTCAGCAGTTAAGAGCACTGACTGTTCTTGCAGAGGACCCGGGTTCGATTCCCAGCACCCACATGGCGGCTATGAACCGTCCTTAACTCCAGTTCCAGGGGAATCCAACACCCTCTTCTGACCTCCGTGGTATTGCATGACACGGGTGCACTCACATGCAGGCAATACACTCATATACATAAAATAAAATTTTAAAAAAAAGAGCCAGGGGTGGTGGTACACGCCTTTAATCCCAGGACTTGCAAGGGAGGCAGAGGCAGGCAGATCTCTGTCTGCATGGAGGAAGCAAGAGCAGTCTGTGTCCTGATTCCCTACCAGCAATTTGGGTAACCTCTTCAGAGGATGGTGTGATAAGAACATGAGGTAGGGATTGCCTAGGCAGTTAGGGAAAAAAGACCCCAGAGAAAAGTAGCCAGTTTCTTGGCTAAAAGTCAAAATGTCCTTGGGCCTCTTAGCAACCTAGTCTCCTCCAAAGGCCAAAAATGTCAAAAACATTTGGGAGCTCTTATCTAATCCTTAAAAGATTTCAGGGTTACCTCTTCAGAGGGGGGAATGTTAGAGTAGTCAAAAGCTGCCCCCCCAAATAAATCATAGAAGAAGAAAGAGTACATGAAGTTATCAGAAAAAAATGATGGGAAGATGTAGGAAGAGTTGGAGGGGAGGGAGTGGGCATGGATTTGCTCAAAACACCTTATATGCATGTATGAAATTCTCAATAAATTATTTATTTAAAAAAATAAAGAGAAAGAGTAGAAATACAAGAGAAAGATAAATATACATTAAAAAAAAAAAGAAAAGATGGCTTAGCGGTTAAGAACACTGGTTGTTCTTGCAGAAGACCCAGGTTCAAATCCCAGCACCCAGATGGCAGCTAACAATTACCTACATGCAGACAATACATACACATAAAATAAAAATAATAAATAAAAATTTTTAAAAAAGCACTTGCCTCAGAAGCACATGTCATGGTGACATTGGGATTCAGACCCTGTGTTAGCACTTGCTGACTGAAGCCAACCTCTAGAACCTCTGATGCCAAGAGCAGGGGTGGTGACAGTGACATAAGATGTGTCACTGGATTATAATGGCTTTCTGGCCTTTTCCTCCCCCCCAAGTCAACTTTTTACTTCCCTTGCTCCCCTCACAAGTCTAGCACTGCACACAGCATGGAGGAGCCTCAATTAAATGAGGAAACGAATAATACATTGGTTAAAAAAAGTGGCACAGAGAGCTAGAGAGATGGCTCAGTGGTTAAGAACTGGCTGCTCTTGCAGAGGACCCAAGTTCGATTCCCAGCACCCACATGGCAGCTAACAACCGTTCGTAACTCCAGTTTAGGGGATCTTATGCCTCTTTTGATCTCTGTGGGCATTCATTGCATGACATGGGTGCACTTACACACATGCAGGCAATACACTCATCACATAAAATAAAAATTATGATAAAAATATTTTTTAAAAACTGGCAGAGAGGGGCTGGAGAGATAGCTCAGTGGTTAAGAGCACTGACTGCTCTTGCAGAGGACCTGGGTTTGATTCCCAGCATCCACCTAGCGGCCAGGAACCATCCTTAACTCCAGTTCCAGGGGAATCAGAAGCCCTCTTCTGACCTCCGCAGCATTGCACGACATGGGTGCACTCACATACTCACAGGCAATACACTCGTACACATAAGATAAAAATAATAAAATATTTTAAAAAAACTGGCAGAGAAACAAATCAGCTGCTATAAGGGAATATTCCCTAACAGTTGATAATATATCTGTATCTTTGGCAAGCACTGTTAAACTTTGGAAAAGCAAATAAAAAGTAACAAAAGATGTCTCTGATTATAAGATAAAAATGAAAAGAAAATGAAATGGCGGCTGCCCATCTCTTGTGGATAAGTTCATTAGCGCCTTGCCATCTTTGCTCTGAAAACTTTATGGCGATCTGTGGGGTAACAAGCCAAAATTTTCTGGCACATTTACATATGAGAAAATTCCCAGGGAAATAAAATGAATTCTCTCCATGCTCCACGTCTAAACCATTGTAAGAGACAACAGTAGAATTGTGAATTTTCAACAGTGCCTGCTACCTGATGTCTGTTGTTTTATTGTCTCAAAAACTGTTAATATTTGAAAGAACCCAAAATTACTGATGTCATGGATACAAGCTGCATTCATTTTTTAAATATTAATATTTAAGGAATGATTGAAAACAAGGAAGCAGAACGCCTTTTTTTTTTCAACTCTAGAAAGGATTATCTAACCGTGTGCTCCTCAGATCACAATCCAAGTTACCTTCAAAAGCAGAGCTAACGTTAGTGGGTGACCCCCTAGGCACCTGCTTTTCTAACCTCGGCGGCTACAGTGAGCACAGAGACAAATGTCAAATAAAACTCATACCCCTGGCTCATACACAAATGGCCAGGGAGGCCTGGTCCCTCACAGGTGCAGCCTGGTAGCCCCCGCAACGCGGTCACGCGGCGTCTCGACCCCGCCCCGGCTGCCATGGCAACGCTCAGCGCAGTGGGGCCGGCCCTAGCTCCTCCCAGGCGCTCTGCACCTGCTGTGGCTGCTGCAACTTTTCAGAACCTCCAAGGTAGGGACCGGAGAGCCGTCACCCTCACTCCAGAAAATAAAATGTGACACGTAATTTCAGCCCCACGCCGCTCGGTTGCCTCTTCTCGGAAAGTGCAGAAGTGACAGCCGGCCAGAAACACACTCACCTTCCTCAGCATCCCTCCCACGCGCCGAGCTGGGGACCCAGCAGCAGCTGGGCACGAACTTCTCCGGCGCGCGCCCACGGTGCCTTCTCAGCTGCGCGGGACGTCCCGGCCGTCCGGTCCCCGCGCGGTTAATCCAACTGGCATTGGTGACCAGAGTTCACATGGGCTGCTCAGACGCCCTCGGAGAGGCGTGGGCCGGCCTATCCGTGTTCTTCCAGGGACCAGCGCAGGGTGGGCTTCAACGGCCAGCTCAGGTAGAGTTTTCCCCTGAGTATTTCTCCAGGCTTCCTCCCATCCCTGCTGTTGAATATTCATAAGAAGGCGGTGTATCCGTCCAGCTCATTGTAATCCTCCAGGATTTAGCAAGCAGCCGGAGAGAAGTGGGGAAGATCTGTGTCTGCGTGGTGGCGCATGCCTTTAATCCCAGCACTCGGGAGGCAGAGGCAGGAGGATCTCCGTGAGTTCAAGGCCAGCCTGGTCTACATAGTGCGTTCTAGGCCAACTGGAGCTACTGAAAAAAAAGGTGGGGGACTTGTGCTGATACTTAAAGGAGGGAGAAAGGAGAGACTCAGGGTTCCCCCTTGGGTTCTTCTCCTGTCTCCAGGCGCCGCGGGGCGTGCACACACACTACCCTCTACTCCCCCAACCTGTAATACCCGAATTGAGCAAAGGAAGTTTTGGATAAGTCTCGACTAAACCCCTTGGTCATAATTACAGCATTGTATTTAAATTGAAGGCGTTTTTCCTTGCCCATGGTTTTATCCATGATCGAACTCATGCATAATAAAGAGGCATGCATGCACAACTGGCTGCTTGCATAAACTCAATTGATTCTCATAATGGATTAAATGGATTAGATTCCTTTTTTTTTGGTCTTTTTGAGACAGGGTCTCCCTGTAGCCCCAGCTGGCCTGGAACTCACTATGTAGACCAGGCTGGCCTTGAACTCACGGAGATCTGCCTGCCTCTGCCTCCTGAGTGCTGGGATTAAAGGCGTGCACCACCACGCCCGGACTAGATTCCATTTTTTAATAGATGCAACCCACTCCCATTCCCAACCAATGAAGGATTTCTGGTATATAGTCAATTGCTGCTGTGGACAGGTTTTCAGAAGATAAAAGGAAACCTTGTAAGAAAATGGCAGGCCTGAGGATGATGGTTCAGGGGAGCAGGGCACTGATTGAGAAGCTCTTACAGTCCCTGGTACAAATTTTTCCAATCCTGACTAAATATTCCCAAGTGTTTCTCTGTCCTCCCCAAAGCTTCCTCCAGGAGACTTATCACTAGCTTACATCCTGGAGTTCAGATTCAGCTGGCCACTTCAGGTCATAGGCAATGATGCAAGAAGGGCAAGTTGAGGGGGAGCAAATGTTGCACAAACAACCTTTGCTCACCAGATTGATTCCTCTGTGCTAGTGAGCTTGGAAAAGTGCCAATCAAGACTCAAAGCTGTGGCTTGGAAGAGTGATCCAGCTCATCATTTCTTGCTATTTCCAGATACTTAGAGACTATAAAAATCCACAGCTCTGTGCAGGTGCCGGTTGCATAGTTCCAGGAAGGCAACTGACATAAGGAGACAACTGACATCTGAACAGCCCATCTCCCTGTGCCAGGGGTTTACTTTTCACCTGGGAAAGACTATGACAATTCAGCCAGTCAAAAGCTAAATGGTAAACACTGCCACAAAGTAAGGCAGCCATTTAGGAAGTCAGGTATTGGGAGCTTGGAGGGCACACAGGAAGGGTTGCATCCTTAATGAGACTAAATCCAGGTTGCCTGGCTGGGGATAGGTTTAAATTTATAGCCAGCGGTATGGCCTTAGGTGTATGATTGCCTTCCTGAGTTTCTGTGTCCTCATCAAACATACAAGGGAACTGGGTTGTGTTTCTTATAGGTTTGGAGTGGGTAGGAGAGTTGCCTGAGAGAGATGCCTGCAGCATTGATTCCAGGCACTTCAGGCTTAAAGGGTCCTACAGTGTGTCCAATGGTCAGTGCTTGGTACTCATACCAGCTTGGCCTCCGAAGGCATTACTTTGGGTGTCTTTGTCCATTTTCTGTTACTAATGACACAGAGTGGGTAAGGTATGAAGAAAAGAGCCAGAAATCATGGCTCATGATTTCTGACCCCGCTGGAAGGTCCTCATGTAGATAGCCTGCTTGCTGGCAGAGTCCTGGGTTAGCATCGGCATCATGTGGTGAGAGAGCGTTCAAGACCTTCTCTCATTGGCTCTTACAGCATACCCTCCCTCAACATAACCTATTAATCACACGGATGAATTGATCCATTCTTGACAGAATCTCAGTCATCTTTTAAAGGTTCGAGCTCATAATAAAGAGTGAGTTTCTGACCACAGCGGTTGGCAGAATAGCCCTGGGGCAGTAGCCTCTGAAAGTGCTGGTTGCTGGATCAATGGGACCCACCTTGCTTTTAAATTTCTACCACACATCTGTAATTCTTCCCCTGCAAAAAGAAGTAGGATGGGAGAGACAGCCAATGTCCTCTGAGGCACTTAGCTGTAACTCTACATGTAAGCTACTGCAGGAGTCACTGATGGGCCAAAAAGGAGATCTTGGAGGTGGACTGTCTTGCCAACAGTTTATAGTACATTAGAAGTGGAACCAAGATTCAAAGGCCTCTCTCTCAACATCTGCCTGTTTTTTGTAGCCTTGACCTCCTTCAGGGCACCTGCTAGTTTGGATAGTGTGGTGGTTAATCACTGTCATTTTGACTGGATTTAGAATGACCTAGGAGACACATCTCTGGGTGTATCTTTGAGGGTGTTTCCAGAGAGATTTGGAAGGGGAAATATCCACCTTGAATGTAGGCAGCACCATTCCATAGGCTGGATTCCTGGGCTGATTAAAAAGGAGAAAGCCAGCTGAGCACCTGCATCTCTGTTTCCTGTCCCTGGGCACAGTGTGACCAGCTACCTCATGCTCTGCTACCATGCCTTCCCCACCACAGTGGACTGAATCCCCTCAAACTGTGAGCCAAAAGAAGCTCTTCCTTCTTTAAGTCACTTTTCTCAGATATTTTGTCATAACAATGAGAAAAGTGACCAATTCAGGCAACAACAAGCCACTCTGAAGCAAATGGAAAGTTTCCTGTTGCTTGCTGACTCCTCAGTAATAAGAACAGTGTTAAGTACATTATCCTTTCCTCATGAAAAAGTAAGGAGGAAACTTTCCAGCTCCTGGCTCCAGCTTTGTGTCTGCTGAGTCACTCTAGGGTCAGAGCAGTGAACAGGGAGACAAGAGCTGCCTGTCTCCTTACAGCCTCTTGATTGTGCTGCAGGAAAGACATGTCCACTGGGAGCTGAGCCCAGCTGCTGAACCCCAGCTGCCCTCTGGACACTGGAGATTAGAGCCAAGGATAAACTGTTCGCCTTCCTCCCAGGCAACCAGTGTTCCTGCAGGGCCCTGGCCTGCGCCTCCAGGAGGTCACATCCCCACATGGCAGCCACACCCTTTTGCCTATTTCTCCAGCACAAGAACAAAGAACTACATGCCCTCATACAGACACTGTCAGGTTTCAGTGCCTAGAAATAGGTCTTTTTGAATGTGAACCCAGCAGGAACAATCATTAAAATATCCCAAAGTTCTGAGGCAGCTATTAGAGCAGTCTGTAAGAGGCTGTAGTAGTATGTAGATATTTCAGGGGAATGGAAAAAAATGAAAAGATCAGGCAACAAAAGAAGGACAAAGGTCAGTTTAGAAGATGAAATTGCCCAGAAGGAGGGTTGGGATTAAATAAACCTGCAAAGACCTAAGAATAAGCCTTCTTAAATCTTAAATGATTCCCCTCAGATTGAGGAAGAGTTAGATGCTGCCTTCATCTCTAGATTGGCTGTTCAGGTGTCTCAGGATCCATATGGGAAGATGTTAAGAAGCTACTTAAGGTATATGATTTTCTTTTTTAAAATTTTTTACTATATAAATTGTGTGCATGTGTGTGTGTGTGTGTGTGTGTGTGTGTGTGTGTGTGTGTGTCCAGTGTGCCTCAGGGTAAGTTTGGAGGTCAGAGGACAACCTAAGGGAGTCAGTTCTCTCATTCTACCACATGGGACCCAGGACTCAAACTCAGGTAGACTTAGCAGCACACACTTTTACCTACTGGCTCAAAGTATAATGATTTTCTACCATCCATGTTGGAATCTGCTTTTACTTTAATATCTTTATGGTTATTATTATACTTTAAAAAATCACATTTTGATCCAGAAAGAATATTAGATGACAAACAAAAGTAGTAAAATCCAATAACCAAAAAGATGGTTAAAACCAGGCAGACAAGGAAAATCAGACACAGTGGAAGTGAGAATAGAAAAAATAAGCAGGCATTCATAGATTTGCACCTATGGAAAGCCAACTATGGATGCCTTTTTACATAAGGCATTGTTGTGGTTTGAATGTGACATGTCCCCTATAGGCTCATGTATTTGAGCACTTAGTTTCCTGCTGGTGACTGTTTTGGAAGACTGGGCACCTTTAGGAGGAGGAACCTTGCTAGAAGAGGAGGGCTCACTGGCACTACATCTTGAGGCTTTAATGCCTCATCTCACTTCCTGTCTATTCTCTACCTCCTGCTCTGCCTGTGAAGTGAGGGGTACTCACTGCCCATGCCTGTCACCATGTAGCCACCTGCCATCAGGCCTCCCCCACCATGATGCACTGTGTCCCCTCAAACTATGAGCCAGAATAAACCCTTCCTCAAGCTGCTTCTTGTCAGATGTTTGTTCACAGCAACAAGAAAAGCAACTGACACCAACACCTTAAAAACCAATTCTAAAGCCGGGCAAGGTGGTGCACACCTTTAGACCCAGCACTCAGGAGGCAGAGGCACGTAGACCTCTGTGAGTTCAAGACAAGCCTGGTCTACATAGCGAGTTCCATGTCAGCTGGGGCTACAGGGAGACGCTCTCTCAAAAAGACCAAAAAAAACCCAAAAAACAAAACAAAACAAAATCCCCAACTCTAAAAAGCAGGGCGTGGTGGTGCATGCCTTTAATCCTAGCACTTGGGAGGCAGAGGTAGGTGGATCTCTTTGAGTTCAAGGCCAGCTGGGGCTGGGGGTGGGGTGGGGGTGGGGTAGAAAGGTAAGGGTGGAGATGGGGGAGGGGATCTGAATATGATAAATTACATTGTATGAAATTCTTGAATCAGTAAAATAAAAATAATTATCTTTAAAAGTTATTTATGTAGCCATCTTTATTTTTTCTTTTGAGAACTCTTCAGCTCCTTAGCCCATCTTTTAATTGGGTTACTTCCTTTCTTGATTCTTTGTTTTTTGAGTTCGTTATATATTCTGGATGTTAGTTAAACTTCTGTCAGATGTATCGCTGGTGAAGATTTTCTCCCATTCTGTGTGGGTTTTCTCTTCACTTCCTTGGTTGCTTCTTTTGACGTACAGAAGCTTTTTAGTTTCTGGTCCCATTTGTTGATTCTTGACTGTGTTTCCTGTGCAGTTGATGTCCAGTTTAGAAAATCCTTTCTACACCTATATCTTGTAGGTTCTTGCCAATGTTTTCTTCTAACAGTTTCAGTTTCATGCTTCACATTGAGGTCTTTGATCCATTTGGAGTTGACTTTTGTGTAAGGTGTAAGATAGGGGTTTAGTGTCATTCTTCTACAAGTGGAGATCCAGTTTTGCCAGCACCATTTGCTGAACATGCTGTCTTTCCTCCAGTGAATATTCTCTGCCCCTTTGTCAACTATCAGGTGGCTGAAATTGAATGTATTCATACATGGGTCTTCAATTTTGTTCCATTGATTTATGGGTCTATTTTTGTTTCAGTACCATGTTGTTTTTCTGACAATAGCTCTGTAATACAGTTATATCTGGTACAGTAATCCCCCCAGCATTGCTCTTAGTGCTCAGGGTTGCTTTGGCTACCTGAGGTCTTTTGTGCTTCCATATGAATCTTAGGATGTTTTTTTCCAAGTCTGTGAAAAATGTCAACATTTTCTGAAAAGGGGACCTATTTGAGAAACATAAAAACATTTTAACACTTTATAGGCCACTTCACATAACACATGGGCAATAGTAGCATTTACTAAGTGTCCACAAAAAAACCTTCCATCTTCAAACTGGACTTTCTACTGCAAGGCTAATCAACTGATTAGAATTTCAATAAATGTGGAGAGTTTGGAATGTTGCAGGTTCAGAGCCTAATTACTATTTATCTCCGGCCATCTTTAGCCCCCTAAACAGCCAGTCCTTGCCCATCTCTGTTTCTGATCTACTATCCTGTGACTAACAGATAAAAACATTTTAGAATGTATTATCCTAGCAGACCACCAGGTCTCACCAATCAAAAAGCTAAGACTGTCATCAGACAGTCTATACTGTCTATACAGTCTATACTGAGACCTATACTAGAAACTCCCCACCTTTCTATGACCCACCTACTGAACCTTAAATACATTGTTCTACCAATGTATTTAAAAGGCACCTTGATTTATGACTTTTCTTTGTTCTGTTACTAAACAACATAATGTAACTGTTAACCACGCTGGAACATGGAATTTGGGGTAACCTGAATCTGTGTTCCCGGCTATGGCCACTCATATTTGGCTCCGGAATAAACTCTTATCCCCTTTGAGGTGAGAGTTATGCTTTTGCATCAACAATATATAAGTGCACAGCACTATGGATGGTGAGTCTGTGCACACAGCTTCTAGCTATGGTTATCCTAATGGGCCACCAAATTGCTTTGATGACATGGGCCACCACTGCATGTATAGTCACCCAAGGAACTGAGATCTTAAGACATTCTATTGTTCAAAACTGAAGATATACAAAGGACATTACTGAGGATGCCTCCATCTCTTTGTGTACATATGCAGTACATGAGTACAAAATCAACACCATAAAATGTACTTCATAAGAGTTTTCATTTGCAAAACATGAATAAAATGAATTAGAACTTTCTAAAAGCCATTACACAATTTATACCTCCTGTACTGGAAATGATGCAGAGATGAAATGCATAGTGTAATAAGTTGCAAAAAAAGAATGCTGACAGTTACTAGTGTGGCACACTGCACATTTTCAAAACGTGAGTCAAGTTCTTGTCTAAGATTTATTATAGGGCTTACTGGGAGATTGAGTATTGTTGTTGGGAACAAAATTAAATAAAGTGTAGAGCTATTCCATCTGTCTTTCATGAAGATTCTAATCCAGGTGAAAGAGGAAAGGTGAGGCCCAGATAGTTGTAAATAAATACACTGTTACAGTGTGTGATGAACACCATAAAGAATTTCAGGTAGTAAATGGATTATAAAAGCAAAGTACTGAACCACATAGAAACATTATCAATAAAGTGTTTTCACAACTTGCTATGCATTTTTTTCTCAAGCTTTTTTATTTTAATAAATTTTCAACAGCATACTCATAGACACAAAAGTAGTTGTTTAAGTCTAATGTCATTCAGAGACTATATTTGAATTGACTTTTTTTTGCTAAGGTTTTATATTTATGACAATGTACAAGATAAAAATTTACTCAGATTATGGGAAAGCCCATCATAAATCCCAAAGACATACTCCCCAAAATCTTTTTTTTTTTCCCTCCATGAGAATTGCAGTTAAGGATTTCAGCATTCATGATTTTTCAGGACTGTAGGCTTTGTGGTCCTGATTGGCACTGGACTTTCACAAGCATTTCCCTGGTGCCTGCTTCCCTATCCCCATCCAGAACCGTCTTCAGAGCGCAGGGAGTAATTTTTGACGCTAGTACACATTTATTTGGGAACACACTTCAACAATACTTCTGGATTTGATTTGACCTTCCCGCAGATTTATGAAGGGAAGTGGAAGGAGAGACAAGGGTCAGGGAGGTCCAGCGGTGATGACCTGGCAGCTCCGTGGCCCAGTCTATGTGCCCAGGGAAAGCTTGGGATGCCGCGTCATGGGTGTCAACTGCTTCTCAAGCCAATAGCCCATAAAGGTTGGCTGAACACCAAGGGTGCCTCCTCATGAGGCAGCAGATGCCATTGTCCTCTTATATGTCCAGAAGACTGAGTCCAGGACTCTTGTGGATACCCAAATCCATAAGATGTCCAAGCTCCCTATGGAAAACCTATTATTTGTATATAACCTATGCATATCCTCCTATATGTTGTCTGCAGACCATTTATTATACCCAATATAATGGAAACGCTACATAATCTTGATGCGGGTGCTAGTTTATAAGATATTAACTCCATTATTGCCCCAGCTTAAGTCCTTTCAGAGCTTTTGTGAGCATCTGTGGTTAATCAGGATAAAAATTTCTTAGCACTCGCTTGTAGTCCCAGCACTCGAGAGGCAGAGGCAGGCAGATCTCTGTGAGTTCAAGGCCAGCCTGGTCTACATAGTGAGTCCTAGGTCAGTTGGGACTACAGAGAGACCCTGTCTCAAAAAAAACCAAAAAAAAAAGAAAAGTAAAAATAAATAAATAAATAAATAAATGTCTTCTATATTTGAAATATACAGAAATGCATGTGTATACTTACCCAATCCCAAGTTAATACACAAAGAGAATTATACTAATTACATGAGAAGATCTCTTCTTAAGCTGTATAGGCAAATCTCTCCAAATTTCCATTTGCAACATATTCCCATAAATTCCTCTCACGCCTTATCAGGCTTTGAATTAAATGAAAGGCAACAGAGAGTCAGGGTCCTCACATCTGCTGTGCCAAATTTTTCTAAGCATCCAACACTCATTTCACCTTGAGACTCTAATTAAAGTCACTTTCTATCATTTTCATTGCAAACCCCAGAGAAATAGGCACATAAACCAAACTGACAAGATCTGACAGTGTTATTAACTATCAATGTCAAACTCAATACTTCTCACACAGCATCTCCTCCCAGCCCCCAGTCCATCAGGTAGATATGAAGGGAGAAGTGAGACTTAACTGGGGTTTCTTCATAAACTCACCCCTTGGTAAGCCCTTAAGAAGTTTGTTAGATTTTTCCCCAAAAGCATTCATTTTGGCCAACAGTGTAAAATGATCTGTTACTATTTCCTGGTTTTGAGTCTTATTCATTCATCCACTCAGCAACTGTTTTCTGAGTACAAGGTATGAGGCAAGATTCTAGGTACCTAGGGAATTCAAACAAGAAAAAGGAAAAATGTCCTTAATAGCATTATAATACTGTGGGAAGGTGGCATGTATATACAGATTAACTCTTTAAAATTTGTATTTCTTTTTATTTTATGAGTGTTCCTAGTTTGTCTCTTCATTGCTGTGACAAAATACTTTGACCACTACCAACTTGGGGAGGAAAGGGTTTATTTGTCTTACGTCTCCCAGGTCATAGTTCATCAGGAAGCCCAAGGTAGGAACTCAGGGCAAGACCCTGGAGGCAGGAGCTGGAGCACAGACCGTTGAGGATCACTGTTTACTGACTTGCTTCCCTGGCCCCTGCTCAGCCTGCTTTCTTATGCAACATAGACCCACCTGCCCAGGAGTGGCACCACCCACAGTGGGCTGGACCATCCCACATCACTCATCAATCAGAAGATGCCCAACAGACATGGCCACAGGCCAGTCCTATGGAGGAAATTCCTCAACTGAGGCTCCCTCCACCCAGGTGTGTCAAGTTGACACTAAAGCTATCCAGCACAGAGTGTTTTGCCTGCATGTATGTAACTGCTCCATATCTCTGCACCAATGCCTGTGGAGCCCAGAAGAGAGCATCAAATATCCTGGAACTTGAGTTACAGTTGTTAGTCACTATGCAGGTTGTGGGAACCAAACCTAAGTCCTCTGAAAGAGAAATAAGTGTGCTTAACTGCTCAACCATCTCTTCAGCCCCTGCAGATCTAATTCTTATAAATCTGATGCTTCAATATGACTTCAAGTGACACAATTTGAAGAATACTGTGGCAAATTCTTTTACAAAGAATTTAACTACATCATAAAAGTCTTCATTTAATTTCTAAGATGGAATTTGGATAGAAGGAAACAGGCCCCCCGAGGCTGAGAGATGGTGAGGAACAGAGGGTTTCTCGATGATACCATCTGGTGATGGAAGCAGTGGGAGGGGAGTTGAAGATGTGCTGGGCTCAGACCAGGAAGAGGCCCCAGAGCGGAGAGCAGGGACCCTGGGAGGGGGAAGAGGCAATGGCACCATTTTAGGGTGCTCTCTAATGTAAGGCAGAGGAGCTAAAATTAAGCAAGATGTAATTATCAGGATATTTATATCCGTAGAACTGTGCTGCTTTCAACCATGGTAGAACCTTCTTATTGCAGAGGTTAGTGGTTAATGCGGATTCATAACTAGCCAAAACACTGAAAATAAGAGACTGTGCATGCTCAGCTGTAGATGGAACATCTATATCAACCCAAACCCAAGTTCAGGGAACACTGAGAAAGAGGGGTTGGAAAGGATGTAAGAGCTGGAGGATGGAGCAGAGTGCCCTGGAAGGCAGGCCTCTAGACATGACATGGCAGCTACACATGTGAACTCCCAGCAGCTGTGGCTTCCATAAGATGGAGAGGACTCAAAATTTCAGCATGGAGGTAGGGAGGGGCTCTCAATGCCCCACCCTGAGCTGAAGAACTAATGGTAGTTGGTGGCTGCTGAGGGAAAGAGAGTCACTTTTCTTTGGGGTGGAGTGTGGCCGTCGGTAGGTTTCCTGTGCCCCAGTGGATGAGCCTCACACAGACACATATGGATAGCACTCATTGGACTTACTGAGTTATTTTTTTTTAAAGGTATTGTTGGAATTGAGATGGGAGATATTTGGGGGATGAATGTGGAAGGAGAGACTGGAGGGGGGGAATGGTAGATGATATGACCAAAATACATTGTACACATGTATGAAAGTTTAAAAGTAAAGAGATTTAATGACCAAGAAACACTTTATCCACAAATCAAGACTGAGATTTGGGCATAAGGCCTGTCAGGAGAGGGCATGAGGCAGGTTCAAGGAGCAAAAGGACAGAGTAAGTCAGCCAGTGTGGGAGAAAGCGGAGTTTAAGTAGAGGTCCATTCTCTTCTCCAGCTCCTGCAAAGGCAGGCAAACACCTCCAAGGGCGAGTCCTCCAAGAAAGCAGCTTCTCACTGTAAACTAGTACCTTTCCACAGGATGTATCTGACCCAGTTGACCTACTCACTCCTTACCTGCCCAGGAAGGGACAAGATGCTTATTGAGTACCCAGTGTGACCATACTGTGGTCCAGCTACGTGGAGGCACAGAGCTTAGTGGCACAGCTCATCTTTTCCATTTGTAGTTTCCTTCAAATGATCTGCTTTCTAACCATCATTCCTAAGTTTATTTAAAAGTTGTTTGAAGGGTGCACACTCTGCCTTGGCATCTTCCTGGGAATTAGAGGTGGCATCTCCTTTGGAACTGCCACATGACAGTGAGCCTTTCATTCGGCCTATTGTATAGTAACACACCACACTCTGATTCCCTGCTCTTTGCTCATGGCTCTACACACATTTGTTCATTGTTCAGCAAGCAACTTGTTTCTGTACAAAGCTCTGTTTCAGGCCTGAGAGTTGCAAAGTTTCTTCTATCCCTGGAGGAACTGAGTCCAATCACGATTTCTTTTTTTTTTTTTTTAGGTTTATTTATTTTTATTTTATGTGTATGAGTGTTTTGCCTGCATGTATGTAAGTGCACCATATGCATGCAATGTCAGAGGAAGCCAGAAGAGGGCATGACATCCCTTGGAACTTTAGCTATGAATGGCTGTTAGCTGCCATGTGGGTGTTGGTAACTGAACCAGGGTCCTCGGCAAGAGCAGCCAGTGCTCTAACCACCGAGCCATCTCTGTAGTGATGATTTCTTTTATTCTAATCTTAACTACTAATATTAACTCTCAGATCATGTTATATTTCACACATTATGTGTGCATACACACACACACATATATGTGTGTGTGTGTGTGTGTGTGTGTGTGTGTGTGTTGCAGAATGGTTACCAAAAAAAAAGGTTAAGGAAGCTGGCTGCAGAGTTCAAAGTGGTCTTAGTGAAGACAGAGGCAGAGCTGACACAGATACAGAGTCACTGCAGATGGTTAAAGAGAATGTTAATTGAACCCAGTTAGAGAGCTGCTAGAGACACAGACCCAGAACAGGTCAGGCTAGTGTCTGAAGTAAGGTGAACTGCAGGGCCAGTTTGGTCAAATGGATGGATAGAAGGAGGGGCAAGTGAACAGCTGTGTCAAGCAGTGGGAACTTCTGAGCAGAAGCCCCAAAGACAGTTCTCTGCACCTTTGTCCCTTGAGACACACACTGGGGTGACAGGATGACAGATCCAAGGGGCCCTTACCATGGCAATATTAGATTCCCCTCCTTCTACTGAGTCCAGATGAAGGTATTGCAGGCTTTGTTGGTCTGATGTGTTTGCAAAGTTCTTAGGCCTGGCTTTTCTGAAACAGTTTTTACAAACCCATGTGCTTGGTTTGTTAAAACCAAGTTCCATGTGCTTGGAACTTCAGTAAGTTCCCTTTAGACAGTGCCTTATGAATGGTGCTGTGCCTCATGGGTGGTGCTGGGCAGGTGGTATGTTCACAGGCACTAGAGCTACTTTTGAGTTTGCACTCAAGATGGAGTCACCCAGGGCAAGGCACAGGGTGAAAGCCACTGTTTCATACGGTGCAGAGCAGGCCACAGCCTGACCTCCACAGTTTGCGATTCCAGTTTGTGTCTGCCTACCAGAAGAAGACTCTCAAAAATTTCCACAGTTACCTTGAGGGTCTGTTCGGAAGGCTGGGAGCCAGAAGATTTTTCCTGCTGTTGGGGTACATACTGCTGGCTCCCCCTTTGGAAACATGTAAAGCACACATTAGAAATCTGTTCTCACATCTCAACAGGTAACTCTTTATACTTCATGAACACAGGAGGATATCTAGCCAACTAAGAAGTGTTTATGGTCTGAAGAAAGACAAAACAATGGAAATGTAATGTAGATACAATGTTTGCCTGTTTGAGTTGCTATAACAGAATACCTTAGACTAAGTGGCTTTAAAGCAAGACAAGTTCATTTCTCACAGTTCTGGAGTCTAAAAGTCTAAGGTCAGCATAATCAGTGTCTGGTAAGGATGGCTCTTAGATCACAGATGGCACCCCCTCCTCTTGTTGTGTCCTCACATGCAGAATAAAAGAATCCTCTTCTCTCTGGCTCCTTATAAGGCACAGATCCCAAGCCTGGGGGCTCAGCCTTCAACCTAATCACCCTCCAAAGGCCCAGTGGAGACAAGGATTTCAATGTGACTTTGGAAAAAACTCAAGCATTCAGATCATATAACATACATTGACATCTAAGAAGCAATCTTGATGCTTTCAGTATCCTGGACTGTTTACCTCCACTTCATGGCCTGTTTGCTTCTCGAAAAGCTGCCTGGCTCATCTCCCACCTCTTTTGGGCCCTCTCTACTGCCCTCTCTTCATGGAGGACTCTGATGAACTGGTATAGACTATCAAATCACAACCTGCACATGTGTACACCAAATGCACAAAGTGTTTCTATTTTCTACTCTTCTTACTTTCAGTGTTAGTCTGCTTTGTGTTTTTATAATTAAATACTTGAGGTTGGACAACCTTATAAAGAAGGAGATTTACTTATCTCATAGTTCTAGAGGTTCAAAGACCCTCAAATGGTGATGGCTTTCTTGTTGGAAACATAACAAGGTAGTGGTGCATCGCAAGATACAGGTAGTGTGTCTCTGTTTATCTTCTGGTCTTTTTTCTTCTCATGAAGCCACCAGGATTCAGTCATGAGGGTTCCATCCTGATAATCTTATCAAATTCACTTCACTTCCCAAAGCTTCACCTCCAAGAGCAGATTGCGTTTCTGTTTCTTAAATACCTCACCATGGGAATTAAATTTCAACATAAGAGCTCTTAAAGGACACACTTGGATCATACTCAACCCCTCCATTTGGCATATTGTATGTTATATGTCTGCCCCTCCCATTAGAATATAAGCACCTCAGAAAGGCCTCTTGTTATGCCCCCAGCTCCTAGAACTCTGCAAAGAAACTTTTTAAAAAAGTAATTGAACAAATTTCAAAATGGAGGACGTACTCTCAATGCCTACCAACCTCCTCTGAGAAGTTCCTGTCTACCTGCCCACTGCTTTCCTCTGAGTTAGAGGTACTCAAAAATGAGACATTGAGCAGGTAGGAGGCATGTGCAAACACACCTACAACATAGACACATAGAAGTTCTCAGAACACAGGACACACTGAAGCTGCTCCCTGTGTTAGATCTGCCTTGAATATCGGCACTTCATTCCAGACCTGGAAACCAACCTGGCATGGTGCTCGATACTCAGCCATAAATAATATTTGCATAAGCAACATAACATAATGGTGCGACTGGATTCAACGAAAACTTAAGAAATTCAGGAAGTCAATAAATCATATTTAAATTTATTAATAAAAAAAACGGTTTCATACAGTGTTGGAGCTATAGGCTTGTTAAAGTGTCAGAAACAACCAGAATGGAAAGCAATCACCTCTGAAAAGCAATGATGAGGCGGGGGAAGGCCATTTACTGTCCTGAGTTCCTTATGTGTTTATGGAAGAAGTTTGCAGTGTCCTCTTAGTTCTTTAATAAACAAAATGTTCTTGTTTGAATGCAGTTTACATGTAGTAGTTGCCCCTCATCTATGATTTTACTTTCTGGGACTCAGTTACCTGTGCTCTGAAATGGTCTGAAAATATTAAATGGAAATTTCCAGAAATAAATAACTCATAAGTTCTTAATAATTTCTACTATCATATATTATCATTATTCCATGTTATTGTTGTTATTGATCTCCTACTATGCCTAATTTATGTCACACTTTATCATAGGTATATGTACATATGATAAACAGTATATATAAAGGGTTTGGTACCATCTGTGATTTCAGGCATCCCTGGGAATCTTTAAAAAAATGTTTCCCTGTGGATAACATGGGGAGGACTATTGCAATGGTGGAAAAATTGAGAATTTGTAATTAGACTAACCTGGGCAGAATTCAGGTCATTCTAGAAAGGGGATTGTTACAAGGAAATCTCAGTGTCAGTGAATGAACCTCAGAAGTTTCATGACCCTCATAAAAATGTAAGCAAACACTCTAGCCCATTTTTTCACAATTTTAATGGAGTTATAAGATCTAAAAGAGTTCGCAAAAAGTTCACTAGAAAATATAATATTCTGATGTTACTTTAAATAAATTTTGAGTGTTCCGATACTTTAAAAGCCTCAGAATGTTACCCCATGAAATATGGCTAATCGAGTCAGAATGAGGTGAACAAGACGAGCAGGCTGAGCAGCAGAGCTGTCCTGGGGGCTGCTGGAACTCTTTGAGGAGGGTTGTGGTAGCAGTGGGTGGTTGTGTAACTCTTTGTGCTTTCAAAGGAATAGTCTGGTGCCTGTGGGGAGGAGTCATGGCAGTTGTGAGTGGATGAGAGGAGGCTTTTGAAATAGGAGAGAAAGCTCCACCACCACCTTTGGCCAAACCCCACACAAGGGGAAGACAGGGCACCCACATCTGTGCGCAGAAAGCATCCTGGGAGATACCAGAAGTCCTTCACAGCCAGGATGCTGCCCTTACCAGGTTAAGAAAAATACAGTGCATGGGAGCCACTGGCACACGCAGGGCTGTTGATCATGGACTGCTCACCCTTAGGCTTTCAATATGCCCTCCAGCTCCAGTGCACACAGGGGCCCAGCAAGGTCTTGTTTGCTGTCTCTGATTTAGTGTAAGAAAACCTATCAGGAAGTTAAATGGGGTTGGCCAAGTTCACACAGATGGTCAAAACCAATTTTTCATCCTCCAAACTTGTTTTCCATGATCTCTTCACCTGCTATGTCAAGATAAAAAAGGAAATCTCAGAGGAAAAGTTTGCTTTTACCAAAGCATTTTCTAGGACATTTGAAATGCCCTGATAAAACCCAAAAGGAACTGAAGGAATTGTCCCACTTTTCAATTGGGGTATATTTTGATAAGCTTTGAAAAACACACACCCATGTAATTGCCACCTTAGTAGGGAACAGGAACATTTCTCTCACCTTAGAATGTTTCTGGTGGTTCCGTGTCTCCCCCTCAGAGGGGCCACTATTATTTGTGTTGACAACTGCTGGACTTTGCAGGAGTGAGTCTTCATAAATGCCATCCTTTGGCACTAGGTTTGGTCCGCTGAGGTGCTTTGGAGATTCCACCACGCTGTGCGCAGCAGGAGTTTGCTGTCTTTTGCTGCTGCTTGGTAATCACCCTTAGATGGGCATGGGTGTTTTTTAGCAGGTTTTGCTATGCCGTGATTCATATCTTCTCAACTGAAAGAGTAAACCTATTTTAACAATCTATGCTGTCATGCTTGCTGCACAATAAAGGTCATGGAAATTAGTTATGAAAGGTCTTTGCCCAGTCATTAATTTACGGCAATATCCTGGGCCAGAACTGCTAGCACTAATTGATAGATTCAGCTCCCATTGTTGAAGATTAAGGCCATCTGCTTCAAATTGTCATCTTAAAGGGAAATAAGTTCCAGTGACAAGGTCTATAAGCCTGGCCAATGATAACAGATTGTGGAAGTGAGGTGTTTGAGGGAGTGAATTGCAAATGAAGACAGCTACACACTGAGCAAAACTGAAAATGAGATATCACTTCATACTCACTGACATGTCTAATATCAAAAGGGAAGGAAGGGAGGGAGGGAGGGAGGGAGGGAGGGAAATTCTGAAAATAAAAATATGAAGCTATTTAGTTTTTTAGATATTTTATTATTTTTACTTTATGTGTATGAATGTATTGCCTGAATGTATTAAGTGCACCTGTGTCGTGCGATGCCAGAGGAGGTCAGAAGAGGGCGTCAAATCCCCTTGAACTGGAATTACTGACAGTTGTTAGCCACCATGTGGGTGCTGGGATTCAAACCTGGGTCTTCTGCAAGAGCAGCCACTGCTCTTAACTGCTGAGCCATCTCTCCAGCCCCTTAAGTAGTTTTAATAGGGTATTGTGACCCCTGAAATGATATCACCAACACCAGAACACTGTTCAACACAGAGCTGCATGAAGGTGAAATCTAAGATTAAGTTAAAAGCCACCAGACTATGGTCAGATTGTCCAAGGCAGAGAACAAGTCAGATCACTGATTCTGAATGTAGGTAGAAATGAACACCTCCACCCTTTCTGAGCTACACTGATTTCACAAAGGAGGATGGGCTCCAAGGAAATTGTGGAGGAAGTTTACCAAGTAGGTATTGGGACATTGAGTAGGGTCAATGTCAAGGCTGTCAAGTTTCCTTAACAAGCCTTGACATCTTGGCTCCTTAAGGTGAGCATTGCTGCATAATTTAGGATGGATTCCTTCTTTTGATAAAACTCACGCCAAAGAAACTAAAGATTAATAGAATGAATAATAGTTAAAACGTCTAACGTTCATTTGCAGCAAAACCAGTGGCAGATATTTTCTGTGGATGCTGAAACATAGGTAAAAGGCTGCCCAAACTAGCTGGCATCAAGCAACCCGAGGGGACAAGGGGTAGTCAGAATGGTGACTGATCCCAGGCCCTAGGGCCCACAGAGCTCCAACAAAGATCACCTCTTGAGATAGTTACTTCCTTGCTTGGCAGCAGTGCTTACAAAGACTGGTTCAGCAGTCTGTTCTGGAGCTAGTTTGATTCAGAGAACGAGGGTATTCAAGTGTCTCCAAGAACCCCACAGATGAGCTGTATTTGCAAGGAGTCTGTCTCTATGGCAACAAAGACAGAGCCTGGACTTCGAAGCCTGGATGGTTTGCAGGCCTGCCCCCACCCACCATCCTAGAAACTTCCTCAAAGTTCCTGCTCCTCCTCAGAGAGCCTAGCCTAGCAAAACAGTACACCAACGACCCGCGGTGAGGCTGGAGAAGGGAAGAAACATCCTGTTCCATTGAAAAAGAGCAAATTAAACTATGTGAAAGGAGTGCTGAAACTTACCTTAAAAATGTGAATTCAAGGGCTATTAAAATATTGCATGGTCTATGTATAGCTAAAGGCTACATAGCAAGCAACAATGCCAGACAGGCCATACCTCCTTCTGAGTTGTTGGCCAGGGTGGCGAAAGGGACTCCCAGATAGTAACCCAACATAGAACTGGGAAAAAGAACAGCAGACCCCAATCTTATCTAAAGGAATATTGACAACTGATTGCTGCTAGATGGGAAACAGCTGACCTTCCTAAAACAAAGACCTCTTGATAGGCTGACAAGATTCACCAGAAGGGCAAGTAGTGGGGAATGGCTGGGGTGCC